>NC_056725.1:703239778-703570340 GCF_019279795.1 Protopterus annectens | reverse complement strand
CCCCTTGGGGGTCTTATTTGGGCCCATTTTTTCCCTTTTTGCCCCTGCAAATTTGGATTAAAAATCGTCGGAAAAACTCCTTCTTTTAAATTTCTTGGAAATTTCAGCTTCCCCCTTTCATTCCACCTTTGACCAAAAGGGAAGGATTTACCTTACCCTTTGCCCAAACTTTCATTTCCTAAAATTTAAGAATTTTTCTTCCCCCCAATAAGGTAACCTTCTTTTGGGTTTCAAGGCAATTCTTCTTTTAACAGGACTCGCAAAAGTCCCCAGTTTTTTTTTCCAGAAATAAAGGGGCCCCTAAAAAGCACTTTTCCAAAATATAAGTTGCAAAATGGGCATTTTCTTTGAAATTTCCAAATCTATGGGCTCTTTTCCCCCTTTGGGCCTTTTCTAATTTTTTATTAACTGCTTGGGAATTGCCCCCTTTGGCCAACCCCAAAAATTTTTTCCCCACTAAAAAATTTGTCTTTAAAGGGGGGGATTCAGGTTAGGTACTGGGGTTTTTCCGGGGCCAAGGTTCGGTCTGGGGCTGCCCACATCAAAAGTAAGTTCCAAAATTTTTTAATGACCAATAACTTCAATTTTGGGATTCCACAATTTACCCTTTTCCCCGTTTAGACAAAAGGGAAGAGGGGTTTTGGGTTTCTCTTTTTATTTTGACTACAGTTAAAAAAAAGGGGGGGTTCAGGTTGCTTTATCGGCAAATTGGGGGGAGGATTCACCTTTTTAAGCTCACCAAAGTTTGGGCTCTTTGGCTCTCCATAAAGGGGATGGTCAACCCATCATCAAATTGAGTGGACCCCAAAACCAAAGTTTTTGGGGGTCAAAAAAAAATTTTTTTTCCCCCGTGGGGGCCAGATTTGGGTGGGCTTTTCCCCGTTTTTTTGGCAAAAATCCTAAACCCCGTATAACAAAAAAATACCAGTTTGGGGCCTCGGAAAAATTAAATTCCCGGTGGGGCCAGGTGATTTTTGTCCTCCCCAAATGGGCATTTCTTTTTGGCCGGGGGGCCATTTCTTATACCCCTAATTGGCCTTTATTTTGGTTTCCCTTTTTGACCTCACTTTGGGGACTTCCCTTCCAACCCTGCACCCCGGGGCCATCCCTCAGCCCCGAAGTGCAGTTGGTCCCACCCCATATGGGGTTCCATAACCCCCCCAAAAAGGCCTTTTTGTTTAAAACTTTACCAGGCTTTTTGCAAATGGAAGTTTTTCAAGGGTAAAAAAATTGACCACCCCCGGCCCAAATTCGACTTTTTTTTTGGGGGGCAAAACTTTGGGTACAATTTGCACAAATTTTCCTTTTGATTTGGGTTTGGAAACCTAAAATTACCAAAAGCTTTCCCTTGGGCTTTTCTTCCCTCCTTGAAATTTTACCCAGGTCAAATTTTTGCCAAAATTTCTTTTGGGCCAGTTCCTTTTTGGACTAAGTTTTAAAACCTTTTTTCTTAGCATTTTTCTCCCAAGGGGCAACCAACTTTTCCTCAACCTCCCATTTATATTTCATGAAGAAATCCTTAGAAAAATTTTTCTTCCCAAAATTTGAAAAAACTTTTTTTTTCCAGTTTTTTCCCCAACTTTTAACAATTTAATATTCAAAAACCTGAATTTAAAAAGTGATTCTTTTAAGAACAAAATTAAGGACCTTCTGCCTCTTAAATTTTTTCCCGGGGGGAACCCTTATGGCCTTTCAGATAATCTCCTTTTGGGGGGCCCAAACCCTTATCCCAATCCCCCCCAAAAGACCATTTTTTTGGAGTATCTGGCCAAACGGTGTGGTTAAGACCCTTTTTTTTTTTATATTTTCACTGGGGAGAATTTAACAACCTTTTTTCTCAGTTGGGGAACACTTTTTAGTATTGTTTTTCCTTTTTTTACCCTTCTTTTGGGGGCTACCCTTTTTATTAAACCCTTTTGTTTTGTGCCTTTTTTAATTGACCTCCCCATTTTAACTTTTTTTTTACGGTTTTGTCCCCCAAAAAAAAACATCCCTGGGCAAAAATTAAAAAGTGAGCAAAAATTCTTTGCGTGGAGTTTTGAGGGCCCAAAAACCTTAAGAACTTCTTTGATTTTTCTCTTAGAGTTTTGAGGAGAAAAAATAAACTTATTAAGGGTTTTTAAACCCTTTTAGGAATGTTTTCCTTTGGTCCGGGTGCAAAAGCCCGGTTCCTTTCCCTCGGGGGGAAAAGTTTGCGTCCCCCCGGTACGGGTTTGGGACTTGGGTAAATTCCCCCCCGGCTTTTGGTTAACCCCAGGTAATTTTTATTTCTTCTTCACATTTGGTAACTTTGGCCTTCACCCTGCTGGTTGGGGCCATGTTCTCCGGGTTTTCGGAGAAAATTTCTTGATTTTTTCTCCAGGTCCTCCGGATCAGGAGTAAAAAGGGGGTAAAATCCTCGCCCCGGAAAATTTTTTTCCCTCCCCCCGCCCCGGAGCCCTCTTTGGGGTTCCTTCCTCCTCCGCCCGGTTTATCTGCGGTGGGTAAGCCTTGGGGGTTCAGCCCCCTGCCGTTTTTGGGGCCCCCCCAACCTTCTCTGTTTTCTCGGTTTTGGGGTTCGGGGGCCGGTGTTCTCGGGCCCGATTTTGGGTTTTTTTTTGGCTAAACCCCGGTATTTTGGGCGGGCTGCCTCTTTTGGGGGTCCTTTTTTCCCCGGGAAAGCCTTGTGTTTAGGGCATCTTTCCTGGTAAAAAGACTCCCCCCTTTTGGCGGCTTCCCAATCTAATCCTCCATTTTGGGGCCCCCTGGGGCCCTTCAGGTCCTGTGGGGCCTCCCGGGCTTTGGGGCCCGACTCCCAGTGACTGTCTTTTGAACCCCTAATGAGAGGGGGCCCCAAGCCCTTTGTGTTTCCCCGTTCCCCTCCTGGAATTTTAACGGGGGGGGGCGGGCCCATCCGCCCCCTTTTAAGGGGGGTTTTCCCTCAAGGTTGGCCCCCCCCGCCCTTGGGGTCCCCCCTGAAAGGTCAGAAAGGTTAACCCCCTGACTCGGGAGCCTTTCCTTGGCACCCCTAAAAGGGGGCCGGGATTTCCTTTGGGGATGCCTGGTTGGCTCTGACTAGCAGGGGCGTGGCAACTTTAACCCTCCCCCTTTAAAAGGGGCTGGGAAATTTTGGGGGACCCTGTTTATGACCTTTTTTGAGTGGAAACTTTGCTTTTGCTAAAAAGGGACTCTTAAAGAGTTGGGGATCCCTGGGTCTGTGGGCGTTGCCCAGGGGGGCCCCTTTTTCCACCCAAACCTTATAGGTCTATTTATGGAAGGGGGGAAGCGCGTTCAGGGACCCTAAGGGGAAAGTTTGGATTCTTGTGTCTTTTTGGGGTTTTAAGTTTTTTTATGGGGCCCTTTCGGGGTCCCCCTTTAAAAAAGGGGAAAACCCTCCGGATTGCAGGGGGGTAAATTTTTCCGGGGGGTTTTTTTCCCCCCAGAACCCAAGGGTAGGGGGAAAAGGGAAAAGTTAAAAGTCTTCCCTGCCCTGGGTTTTCCCCTGACAAGGAAAAAAAACCCAGCCCCGGGGGACCCCCGCAAAATGGCCTTTCCTCCCTTTCCCAATCCCGAGGGAAATGTGGTTGGAGTCTCAAAGTCTTCGGGCCGGGGGGCCTTCCAGGAGAGGGGTTTAACATGGGGTTTAACCACCCCCTTATCCTTTCCCCACCTCAAAAAAACCCCGGGACCCCCAGAAAGGGATCCAGCCTGCAAAAGTGGAAAAAAAGGAGTAACACCCCCAACCGTCCAAATTCCGATTAGGTGGGGAAAAAACGGGGGGTTTGAACCACGGGGAGCCTTTAAACCTTTTTAAAACCAAAGTTCGAATGGCCCCTTACCCCATTTTTGGGGAGAAAATTGAATTGTAAAGTTAACCCTTTTAATCAAGTAAGGCCTCCGGGTCCATTTCCTTGGCGGGGAGAGTTTTTTTAATTTGGGTTTCCCTTTGTCTCAGCCCATTTTACACAATTTTGGCCCTGGCCCCCTTTAGCTTGGTTAGGTTTTCACTGGCCGTTTTGGCTCCTCACCGCCCCCACCGGGCATCTACTTCTTCAAGCCATGAGAACTACCTTCAAATGGGGACATCTGTTAGGAATTACCTTCAATTGGGCAAAATCTGTATTGCTGCCATCACAGCGTGTTGCCTTTATCGGCGCAGAGCTAGACTCTGTAGAGATGCGAGCATTCCTACCCTTAGACAGAATAAAGGTGTTACAGGCTCAAGTTCTGGTCTTATTGCCCCGCAGAAAAGCTCAAGCCAGAACAGTTCTGCAGTTGTTGGGAACAATGGCGGCTACCATCCTTCTAGTCCCTCTTGCCAGGATGCACATGCGAATACGTCAATGGCTCCTTTCGGCCCAGTTGTCCTATCAGGATCTGCCCTTGTCCCATCCTGTTTTCATTACCGAGGGATGCAGACAAGATCTTCGTTGGTGGCTTCTCCCGTCCAATCTGAATCAAGGAAGATCGTTCATCCCCCCGTCCCCCGTTGCCACAGTAACCACGGAAGCCTCCCAGATGGGGCGGGGGGGGGACATTACCTGGGCAGGACGGTTCAAGGTACGTGGCAAGATCACGAGACTCACTTGCATATCAATGTTCTGGAGATGAGAGCGGTGCTTCTAGCATTGCAGGCACTCCACAGCTTTCTTCCCCAGGGAACTATTGCAATTCTTTCCGACAATATGTTGGTTGTCTGGTATCTGAACAAACGGGGGAACCAAGTCCTATCCCCTTTGCAGGGAAGCCATGAGAGTGTGGAGCTGGGTTATCGCTTCCCAGTGCTTTCTAGTGGCAACGCACATTCCGGGGAAGTCCAACGTGATTGCAGACAGGCTGAGCAGAGCTATTCTGATGCCTCACGAGTGGTCCCTGAACGATCGAGTGGCGGCTCAGATATTCTCCAGGTGGGGTCTTCCCTGCTGCAACCTCTTTGCCAGTCCCCTCAATGCGAAGTGCAGAAATTATTTCACTCTAATCCCTCCTCAAGGGGAGCCGCCCAGGGATGCTCTAGTCCACGATTGGCCCTCCGGTCTGCTCTACACCTTCCCGCTGGTCCCTCTCTTGCCAAGAGTGATTCAGAAGGCAATCTACATGGGAATCAGCATGATTTTGATAGCACCACTCTGGCCCCATCAAGTTTGGTTCCCCTTCCTTCGGAAATATGCAGTGGATGGGCCTTGGATCCTGAACCCAGCTCCAGACCTATTGACTCATCAGTCGGGACAGCCTCATCCATCCCTCCGAACTCTAAGACTCGCTGCTTGGCTACTCCACTTCCTTCCTTAGTTAGACAGCATAACCTTACCCCAGAGGTACTACATATTCTGTCTTCCTCTCATAAGTCTTGTACTAGAAAGATTTACTCTAGTAAATGGAAGAGATTTGCTATTTGGGCTGAGCAGCGTGACCTTAATCTCCTCACAGACCCTGTGTCAGCGGTGTTAGATTTCTTGGCGACACTTTTTAGACAGGGTTCCACTGTCTCCACTATAAAGGTTCAATTGGCAGCGATCTCTAATTATCACGTAGCTCATGAGCCTTCCCTCATGGGTCATAAGCTGTGTAAAGCCTTTCTAAAAGGAGCCTGGTTAATTCGACCGCCGATTTCGCAACCCGTTCTACCATGGGACTTAAATATGGTGCTCGGAGCTTTGACGTCTCCTCCCTTCGAACCTGCAGCCACTTGCGAATTAAAATTCTTATCATGGAAGACTGCATTTTTGGTAGCCATTACTTCAGCTAGAAGGGTATCGGAGCTTCAAGCCCTTTCTGTCAAACCTCCTTATTTGATTTTTCACAACGACAGAGTATCTCTGAGACTAAATCCTTCCTTTCTCCCTAAGGTGTCTTCTGCATGTTGTCTCCAACAGGCTATTGAGCTACCAGTTTTTTTTTCCACAATTGTCCAGCAAAGCAGAATACATATTTCACCAGTTGGATGTACATAGACAATTGAGGTTTTATTTGAATAGGACACAACAGGAGAAAATCAGACCAGTTGTTTGTGTCCTTTTCGGACAACAGAATTGGCAGATCTGTAACCAAGGCGACTATCGCCAAGTGGATTAGGGATTGCATCTCATTCATTTATGCATTGAAGGGTAGGAATCTTCCCTTTCCAGTGAAGGCGCATTCTACCAGGGCTATGGCAACTTCAGTGGCCTTTCACGCTAGGCTGTCCGTGGATGAGATTTGTGCAGTGGCTACTTGGACTTCTCCACATACCTTTATTTCTCATTATAAATTGGACATGGCATCTAGAGGTCGTGCTTCCTTTGGTTCCACAGTGCTCAGGAGTGTTTTCCAGTGAGCCTCCCTGGATTTAGGTGCTAGGGACGCTGTCCCATCAGTATTGAATGTAGGCGAGATAGGATCACATTACATCTCTTAGTTATGTACTTACCATAACGATAGATGTATGTGATCCATCTCGCCTACATTCTTAAGTACCCGCCCTCCTTTCCCTTTCCTGTTGGATTTCGAGGAGACAAGTATTGTTTGATTCCCATGAGGATATTATTTTTTCTCTCCTCTTACACTTGTCTCTCGTGTATTCTGCGGGTGGAAGAATGTGTTGGGGGCAAACTAGATCTGGGGTTTTGGGCGTGGTGCATCCTGGGATATAGGGTTGGCCCAGCCAATGAGAGACTTCGTGCTAGTCAGAACGGCCGAGTCAGAGCTGATTCTCGGCTCCGAGCCCATCAGTATTGAATGTAGGCGAGATGGATCACATACATCTATCGTTATGGCAAGTACATAACTAAGAGGTTTTAGGAAATCAGACCAGCTTTTTGTTTCATTTTCAGATTCCAAGAAAGGGAGACCTGTGGCTAAAACTACTCTGTCTAAATGGTTATCTGATTGTATCACCTTTGCCTATTCAGCTGCCAATATACCTTTACAGCACAAGATTAAAGCTCACTCAACCAGAGCAGTTTCTACATCATCTGCCTTTTCTGCCAGACTTCCTATTGATAATATTTGTGCAGCAGCCACTTGATCAAAACCTCATACTTTTATCACTCTGTAAAGTTGACAAGACCTCCAGGGACAGGGCCTCCTTTGGATCCACGGTCCTGAGAAATATACTCCCATGAGCCACCCTAGATTGATGGCGCTTGGGACGCTACCCATCAGTAAAGAATGAACAGCGAGATTGAACAACTTCACATAAAGAAGTTATGTACTTACCATAATGTTCCATGTGAGTTGTTCATCTCACTTTTATTCTTACGTCCCTCCCTCCTATCCCCTCCTGGGCTGATATTTGACCGAGATGCTGGTTCCATCCTGGCTACTCAAACCTTCTCTTCCTTTTCTTTAGGAATGTAGAATGACGTATGGTATTAGTATACGCAGCAAACAACATCTGAGGTAATTCACAGGTGCATCATGGGATAGGGACTTGGCCTCAAGCTATTTGAAGACCTCAAGCTTTGCAATTGGCCGTATCGGAGCCGAGGGATCGGCTCCGAACCCATCAGTAAAGAATGAAGGTAAGATGAACAACTCACATGGAACGTTATGGTAAGTACATAACTTCTTTTTTTGTCTTATTTCTGTGAGCTCCTAAAATCTGAACTTTCAATCTCCTCAGTGAAAGTCCATTTCTCTGCTATTTCTGCTTGCTTACCTCTCATTCTGCCATTACTGTTCTGATTGGAGGTCATGCTCTTTCTTAAAGGGGTCTGTCACATCAGGCCACCGTAGAAACCCATTCCTCCTCTTTGGGAGTTGAAATTTATTCTGGAAAAACTCACTACTGCTCCATTTGAACCAGCATCTTCAGCTACCTTAAAGACGTGCACTTGGAAACAGTGCTTCAAGTGGTCGTAACTTCGGCCAGAAGAGTCTGAGTTACAAGCACTCATGATTAAACCCACCTTACCTAATTTTTCATAAGGATAGGGTCTGTCTTCCTACAAACCCTCCTTCATGCCTAAAGTGATCAATGAACTATCCCTTAACCAATCTATTCACTTACCTGCTTTCTTTCCGTCCCCACAGAATGACAGTGAGAGATTGATCCATTCCCTTGATGTTCACAGACAATTAATTTATTTATTTTATTTTATTTTACATTTGTTGACCGGGAGAGTCCAACTGGATTACAAGTCCATTTTCACTGGAGGCCCAGGGGAAAAAAAAGCTCCAAGAGAATTTTTTTACAAATCATAGTTTTAAGGACAGACTTTTGACATACAATTTCTATAAAAGAGACTTTGACATGCATATTAACTAACAAATAGGGTACATTCATTCTCTACAATATAATTTTAAATTTTAGAAAATATTCCTAAGTTTAGGATTCCTGTGATAGATTTACTATCAAAGTAAAAGCAGAGAGATGTAGAATAAGGCTCCGCGAGAGGAGATGATGCTCGCTATAGTTGAGAAGGATAAATTGATTTACTATATGTCTTCACCTGGTTTTAGTTGAGAAGGATAAATTGATTTACAATATGTCTTCTCCTGGTTTTAGTTGCTTATGGAAAGCACAATATTGCTGGGGTAGATGTTCTTCATGTTTCACTGTTGCAGTCATTACATTTGGGTAATCATGCTGGCAGGTTGCCCTCAGTCGGCCTGCATTCCAAAGTCTTGGGTCCTGTGTCGGTTGCCGTCACCCCTTCCCTGACGTCAGGTCATCAGGAGTACAAAAGACGCAGTCAACGCCATTTTCTTCAGTCTTTCTTGCCGCGCGGTGCCCAAAGCAGAAGCAGTTCACAAGTGCCAGTCGACCAACTCCTGAGATTTTCGTGTTCAAGTTTCAGATCCGAAGTCTTCATTAAAGCTAAGTACCCCATTGGGGAAACTTTTTTTCTTGCTACAGACTGATGTCAGAAAAAGTTAATAATTGTATTTCTTGTGGAAAGCAAATACCTCATAAGGACTTTCATTCTTACTGTATTCCTTGCCTAGGCCCTGACCACGATGTTACATGTTGTCAGTTCTGTGCTAGATTTAACCAACGCACTATTATGCGTCGGTATGATTTTGCATTAAACTATTTTGAGCGCAGATTTAATTATAAAATGTCGTCGGATAGTCATCCGACTACCGGAGTTCTCAAAAAACGCAAAGAAAAAGAAAAGGATAGACAACCAAGGCCCAAAATCGACGACAAAGCTTCTCCTAAGCCAGTCGCTGGTTCACCGGTTCTCAGTGAGGCGCTTTCGCAGCCCCTGATACCCGCTACCTTAGAGTCGCAGGCCGCTACCGACTCCCACATGGAGTCGGCTATGCCGCTGGAATCTCAAGCTATTGGAGCCTCGGACACTATTCCCTTAGATGGGTCCGGAGCCGCTGAGCAGGCACCGGCTTCTGAGGGTGTTACCAGACCTAAACATCTATACATTAAACCGACTTCAAAGGCAAAGACTAAAGCACCTTCAAAGACAAAGAAACAAGCTCAAGAGCCACATGGACAGGCCTGCATGCCCAAAAACAGATGCTCAAAATGGCCGAAGACTTGATTACCTTGATCAGGGGTTCCCATCCCCCTCCTGATAAGAGGCCTAGGCAAGAGACAGACTATGAATCTTCAAATCAGGTTTCTATTTCTTCTGATTCCTCTTCTGATCAGGAATATTCACTTCCCCCCATGAGGACTCTGATGCTGAAGAATCTATTCCTTCAGCTTCTCCTCCTGAGGACTACTCTTTTGGGGAAACCTTGCATACCATGAGGGAGCATTTCCACTGGGAGAGCCAAGACTTTTCAGACTCTAAAAAGAGGCTCAGGGACTTCCTTTTACTACCTCAACACAGGCCTCTTGCCATTCCACCTGTTAGACATTGTAGATGTGTTTTCAGAGTCTAGTCTGACCCCTGACTCCTTACCACCAGCTCCTCTTAAGCCTGACAGATATTACAGAGTTCTTGACTCTCATAAATTCCTTTTCAAAAACCCTACTGCAGACCCAGAGACTATTTCACAGGGTCCCAAAGAGGTTAAGGCTTCCACTGCAAAAAATCCTACCGCCTCTGACAGAGATTCTAGGGCACTGGATAGATGGGGAAAAAAGGTTTGCACATCTGCTACCTTGGCTATAAGGGCCTTAAACTGTCAGTTTCATATGCTCAAATATCAGCAACATGTCATGGCAATGCTTAAACAAAAAATGTTAAACTCTGAATGTGCAGAAAACAAGGAAATGCAGGATTTATTGCATGCAGCTGAACAAGTTGGAAAGCATACTTTGCAATGTGGTTTTGATTCTCTGGAGGCCTCCTTCAGGGCCGCAGTTACGGGTTCTGTAATTAGGAGGCATGCTTGGTTAAAGGAACAAAGTCTGCCTGATCATGTCAAAGTTAAATTATTAGATACACCTTTACAGCATGATACTTTGTTTGGTGTTAAGGCAGAAGAGGTGTTAAGGAAAATGGAGGACAAAGCTAAATCTATGCAAACTGTCAAAGATTTTTTACAAGTACAGCCACCAAGGTTAGTAGACACTGACCTACAAAGAATTGGTCCTTTCCAGTGTCTGACAGACCTCAAAAGGGGCCGATCCAGACGCCTTAGAGGCAGATCCCATGCGCAAGGTTCATACAGGTGAAAGCAATGGGGTACTTCTACCTCCAAAAGTGGAGAAGACAAATCACAACCATACATGAAATAGTCCCAATGACTTCCCCCTGCCTGCACCAAACACTTATCTCATGGCAGCACCCTTAGGGGGAAAAATAGCACTTTTTTTCTCTCAAAATTGGCACATTATAACCCAGGACAAGTGGGTTCTAAACATAATGTCACAAGGCTACAAGTTTCACTTCCATACCCTGTCAAGGCAAATGGTTGGCCAGATCTGCCAAAAAAATCAATGGGCAGAGGCACAAAAACAAGTCTCATCCCTCATGGACATGGGGGCTATTCAGCAAGTACCACAGCAAGAGCAGGGACAAGGATTTTATTCAAGACTGTTCTTGATACCCAGAAAGGACAAAGCCTGGAGACCAATACTGGACCTATCTATTCTAAACACATTAATGGATATACCAAAATTCAAAATGTTGACCTTGCAGCAGCTTCTGCCCATGCTGGGCAAAAAGGCTTGGCTCGTGACTTTAGACTTATAAGAGGCATACCTGCATGTCCCAATCAGGCAATCATGCAGAAGATACCTCCGATTCAAGGCTGGCTCAATGCATTACCAATTCTCTGTACTGCCCTTTGGCTTATCTACTGTGCCCAGGGTCTTTACAAAGTGCCTGGCACCAGTAATTGCTTTCTGCAGACAAAGAGGAATACAAATATATCCTTACTTGGATGACTGCCTAATTCAAGCAGAGAACAAGGACATTCTACTACAGCATCTGGCATTTGTGAAAAGACTTATAACATGCCTAGGGTACACAGTCAACAAAAAGAAATCAAAACTAGTGCCCTCTCAAGAGATAATATTCCTGGGTGCAAGCTTAAATACAACTGCCCAGATGGCTTATCTCACGCCAGACAAAGGCAACTGACTACCTATTTCAAAACATTGGCAACAAAGGCCCAGTTATCTGCAAGAAAAATTCTGCAGGCTTTGGGCTTCATGGCATCCTACATCCTACTAATTCCATATGCAAGATTGCATATGAGGAAACTTCAATGGTACCTAAAAAGTGTCTGGACGCAACATTGCCTCAGCCTGGAAACAATGATTGCTCTCATTCCCTGCCTACAACAGGAGTTTCGATGGTGGGCAAAGGCTTGTCACCAAAACAAGGGACAGCCATTCACATTACCCCCAGCCAGGCAGAACCTAACAACGGATGTATCAGATTATGGCTGGGGGGCCCACATGGCAGGAAGATGCATTCAGGGCACCTGGTCCACAAACCAAATGCATCTACATATCAATCAAAAAGAGATGCTAGCTGTTCAAAATGCCCTGACAGCCTTCAAGGACTTACTTAATCCGGGACAACTACTGATAAAGACAGACAACACCATGGTCATGTTGTATATAAACAAGCAGGGGGGCACACATTCTTATCCCCTTTGCAGACTAGCCATGGCTTTGTGGGACACAACATTGACTTACCAAGTTCACCTGCAGGCACAATTCCTGCCAGGAAAGGAAAACACTCTGGCAGATGAACTAAGAAGAAACATCATGGATCCCCACGAGTGGCAGCTGGATCCACAAGTCTTCAGCATGATAACAAGGAAATGGGGATGCCCGGACATAGATCTATTTGCCTCCCCTCACAACTACCAACTAAAAAGATTCTGCACAAGTACTTATCACAGACAAGCATGGAAAGTGGACGCCTTATCATTCAACTGGAAAAACCTATCAGTATATGCCTGTCCTCCACCGCCTCTCCTCCCCAAGGTACTCCTAAAGGTCAGACAGGAGAAACCAAAAATGATACTGATTGTCCCAGACTGGCTCCGCCAGTACTGTTATCCGATCTTAAGGAGCCTGTCTCAATACCCAGCCTGGACCTTACCTCATATACCTCATCTACTGTCCCAACAAAACATTCAGATCCTGCACAGCCAACTCAGGACTAATTTAGCCGTACAAAGCACACCTCTCCTTAAAGCTGTGATGGATGTCATTCTGGAAGCCAGAAGGCGCCTAGTATTAGGAAATCTTATGCTGGAAAATGGAAGAGATTTTGTGCCTGGAACCAGGCACAGGGAACTGATACAGCTGTACCAAATATTCCTCAGATTTTGCAATACTTAATGGAGATGCTGGACAAAGGCCTATCTTTTTCATCAATTAAAATTCATGCCTCTGCCATTTCGGCTCATTACAATACAGAGCCACCAATCTTTTCTCATCCTTTATTAAGGCAGTACCTCAGAGGAGCCAAAAATTTAAGGCCACCAAGGAGATCACCAATACCTGCATGGGACCTCATTTATGTCTTGGAAAAACTCACCCTACCTCCATTTGAGCCAGCTGCTACTGCTGATATAAAGTTTTTATCTTGGAAAACAGCTCTGCTGCTAGCAATAACTTCTGCAAGATGAGTGTCAGAGCTACAGGCACTCATGGCTGTGGAACCTTTTATCATTTTTTATCCAGACAGGGTCTCTCTGAGGACAAACGCAACATTTATGCCTAAGGTGGTGTCCAGGGTGGCCCTTAACCAAATTATTTATTTACCAACTTTTTATCCAAATCCACAGAACAAGTGGGAGAAAATTCTGCATTCTTTGAACGTACACAGACAGCTTAGATTTTGTCTGGCCAAAACTAAAGTTTTCAGGAAAACAGAGCAATTACTAGTGGCATATGCTGCAGGATCACAAGGAAAGGCCATCTCCAAGCAGACTATTTCAAAGTGGATAGGACTCTGCATTTGTTGCTGCTATTCACAACATGGCAAGCCAGTGCCTAAGGGCATTAGGCCACATTCAACCAGAGCTGCAGCCACTTCAGCAGCCTTTCTCAGGGGCTACCAAATAAAGACATGGAGTTCAGTGCACACCTTTACAAAGCATTATCATCTGCCACTTTACTCTAAATCCAGGGAAGGCTTTGCCACTGCAGGGCCTCATAGCCGCTTCTAATTTTGTTTAGCTCCAGCCTCCCAACCATAGCTTTGGGACTCTACCCAAATGTAATGACTGCAACAGTGAAACACAAAGAACATAGTACAGTTGTGTACTCTTACCTTAAATGTAGATGTTAGAATGTATTCACTGTTGCAGTCCAGGTTACCCACCCAACATCTCCCTTATTTCTGCTGGAACAGTGAATGCACTCGAACATCTACATTTATGGTAAGTGTACACAACTGCACTTTTTCCCTAATTCCTGGAGAGATGGGCTGAGCAGTAGATTAACAGTCCTAAGTGGGTACAGTACTATGATTGGTTGGCTTAGCAGAGTTATTTAAGTTAGGTGAAGTGCTTTAATGAGACATTTGCCAGGGGGGATACAGGAGCACAGTCGATTATTCAAAAAGTGAGTTTTAACAAGTTTCTTGAACTGTGATGGGGGTTTGTTGTCAGTTATGTGGGCAGGAAGGGGAGTTCCAGGTTTTTGCTATACAGTGGCTGTAGACAGACTTGCAGGATACTTTGAGGAGGTTTTGTGTGCTAGACCTCAAGGGCCTGGCGGTTGTTTAGGGTTGCAAAAGATTTTGTAGGGCTGGGGTGTTTTCAGTTGTGTATTATTTTGTGGGCTATTGATAGTTAATTGAGTTGATGTAGTAGTGGTAGTTCTAGCCAATTGAGTTTTTTTAGGCTTTCACAGTGATGTGTTTTGATGGGAGAGGTTGTAGCGAATTTGGCTATCTTATAACAAACTATCAAGTTTGTTTAGGTTGGATTTTTGGAGATTTGTAAGCACGGGGGATGCATAAAGTAGGGTGGGTAGTGGGTGAGTCCTTGCTATTGTAGTTTTGGAGTGGTCAGTGAGGAATTTTTTATTGCGATACAGTAGGCCAAGTTTTTTTATGGTTATAGAAATATGTAGGTCATATCTAAGGTGATTATCTATTTCAACCCCTAAGAGTTTGGTATGATTTGTGGAGGTGATTGTGTTCTTGTTAAAGGAGGAGGTGAAGAAAGAATCAGTGGGAGGTGTGGCTCTGTGGGAGTTAGAGTACTAGCTTTGTTTTACTTGGGTTCAGAATGAGCCTTTGGTTTGTAATCCAAGTTTCTGTTAGGGAAAAATCATTCTTGTGTTAGGGAGTGAAGGATGTCAATTGATATGGCTGCACATATTATGGTGGTATCATCTGCATATTGCACTAGTGAGGCTTTAGGAATACTGTTTGGGAGCTGATTGGTGAAGAGGGTAAAAAGAAGTGGCCCCAGGAGGGAGCCTTGGGGTACTCTTAGGGAGACTGGTAGGGAGGGGGAGAGTTGGTTTTGCCACATAACAGCTTGTTTCCTTCCCTCTAGGTAATTTTTGAACCAGGAGATGACAGGGGTGGTAAGGTTTAGAGTTGCTAGTGAAAGGAGGAGTCTGTTGTGGTTAACCATATCGAATGCTTTGGACAAGTCAAGGAAGGTGGAAGATACAAGGAGGCTGTTGTTTCTGTGAGTATTGGCAGTGTTGTTGAATTCTGTTAGTGTGGTGGTGGTGCTATGGAGTGGTCTAAAGCCATGTTGTTGTGTTGCTATTAGATTATTTTCTAGGAGATATTTCATTAGTTGCTTGTGTATTACCCTCTCTAAAATTTTAGATAAAGGGGATAGTATGGCTATAGGGCAGTAGTTATTGAGTTCCAGGGAGGTTCCCCCTTTATGTAGAAGGATGATATGTGATATTTTCCATAGCTTGGGTACTATACAGAGATGGATCGGTTAATTAAGATGGAGACAGGATATAATATGGCTTCTGCAGACAGGTAGAGGTATTCAGCAGGTAATTTATCTGTGGCTAGAGACGTTGGATTTGAGCTTGCGGAGTAGTTTTTCAATGGATTTGGTTGGTTCTGGGTGGAAGCTGAACTTGGGGCAATTGTTAGTTGGGGTGAGGGGTGGATTTGCAGGGGTGGGGATGTTGTCATAGAATTGGTTGTGAAGTATTTATTAAACTGTGTGGGGATGTCTTGGTTGTTATCTATTTTTGGGGTTGGGGATAGTTGTTTTACCTGGTTGTAGAATAGAGTTAATTGCTGCCCAAATATTTTGTGGGTTGTTCCTGTGCTTATCCTGTAACTTTTGTTGATGACAACTTAGATTCTACTGGATAAGACTAAGAACATTAGAAAGTCAAACCAGTTGTTTGTATGTTTTCACCCTAGGGCTCTGGGGAAAGCTGTATCCAAACAAACTGTCTCTTCATGGATTTCCAACAAAATTTCATTCTGGTACTCCTTCCATGGAAAATAGTTACCCTATACTATGAGAGCCTACTCCACCAGAGCTGTGGCCTCCTCAAAGGCATTCTTCAAAGGGCTAGATAGAGCCACCATTGTAGAGGCTGTCACAAGGACTTTTGTCCTCTTTTTCAATAAACAAATTGCCATCTACAAAAGTCTGGTGTTTGGACAGGTCTCATCAAGCTTGGCATAGTTAATAAGCTGCTGTTTTTATTTTGTAGGAGTGCTAATACTTATCAAGATTTTTTTTTTTGCATGTGTAGTCCATAACAGTCAGCAATTTTGATCTAAGGAAATTTAGGTAAAAGAGGGTAATTGTGGGTGGGGAAGGAGACAGAGCCTCTTATCCAAATCTCTGGGAGAAGGTGCAAAGGCCAAATCCAATCAGATCCTACAACTAATGCTGTGAACTGGACAAAGTGAGACAGCATGGATCTGTCATTATGGTAAGTATATAACTTTCAATCTGATGTTGTCAGTCTTCATGTAATCCTCGACTGTGGGCTCGGTTCTGAGCCCTGAAACCGACTTGGCCATTTACTTCAGCTCATGCTTTCCAAACTCAGCTCTACCCATAATGCTCCTCTGAATTATCTCAGATCTTGTTTATTGCTTCGTGTATCAAACAAGTCCGACCTCTCGAGCTTTGGCAGTTCAAGTAAGTTTTTTTCTCTCTAATTTTCTTTACATCCCTTTTTATTATCTTTATATTCATCTTCAATAGTTTTTTTATTTCTGCCTGCTCCTCTCACTTTCTTTCTGTGCACGTGTGTGATCTTTTCCCCCTTTTCCTCTACCGTTGAGTAGATTTTTCTACGTCTCATTGCTGGTACTCTCCTTTTTACCTATGTAGGCATTTCTTGGTCATCATAGTTTGTTCCCCTTTCTCTAGTCTCTATTTAAAAAAAAAAAAAAAAAATGTCAGCATTAAGCCTTCTTTTTCGGCATGGCTGATAAATCCAATATCAGGGCATGTCTAGTGTGTATATTGTTTAGGAATTGTACACCTGCAGGAAAACTGTTCATATGTCATGGTTTCTCTTCCAGGACTTTAACTGAGTGGAGAAACAAGTTAATTTTGAAAGGCTTGCTAAAATGGGACTTTGAAGAGGTCATATCTGGGTCTAGGACTGAAGCCAGTTCATCATTCAGTTCTTCCAAATAGAAGAAACGCTCACACTCTGTTCCAAGCAGTTCCTCGGAACCACCTAAATAGGTATCTAAACTGCCTACAGTGTTGTTAGTTCCCTCGGCATCGATAGGCAAGACAGACTCTCCACCTGCTACTTCCTCGGGCAAGACAACTACTATTTCGGCACCAGAAGTTTTGTCGGTAATAGAGCAAAGATTTCCATTCCAAGAACAAGATACTCTCCCTTGGTCACTCCATTTAAGGACCAACCACCTAGCTCTTTCGTGGAACCGAGACCACCGAGGTCTCCTCCTGCATCGTCTGTTTGATCCACTAAGAGCCTCTCAGAATCGGGCATCATGAGGCAGGGGGGACCAGCTCTTGACGGCGAGGGGATTACCTTCATCTTGGTTTCCCAGCCAAGTCGGCACTGAGACCTGTCCTACTTTGACACTGCCTCATCTTCTTTCTCTAACTCCAGTTGAGTCATTGGAACCCCTGGCACTGACCTGCCTAGCTCCGACTGTCTTGGTTTTGGTAAAAGCCTCTTCTCCGGAACCAAGAATTGCCTTGAGCTCCTTCAGTTTTTCGTAACCGGTGTCGTCCCGGGGTTGGGATTTCATGTGTGGTTCTGAGAGGCAGAGTTCGACTTCCTTTTTCTTGGAGCTTTCCATGCTCCTTGGTGCTTCAGCTTTCGTTGGCTCGACCCAAGCTTCTGCTTCGGAGCCTGCCTCTTCGGTGCAGGGTGATACCACATTTCAGGAGGAGTCTATTTCACTTCTGGGCTCCCAACCCTCCACAGGGGTGGGCCAGTCTTCTGGATTGGGGAGAAGGGCTTGTTTATTGTGGACTCCCAAGTCCTTGCCACCCCTGTCAGGCCAAACTTCTAAATGCCTTCGACCAGAGCTGCCATCAGCGTCATCCTTGGGACAGAGGATACAAAAGCCTCAGGAAAGACCCACCTTGATGGTTTCCTCTTCATATACTTCCCTGGAACATCTCCCCCCTGAGGAAGTACCTGTGAAGAAGTGCAAGAGGAAGCACATAGACTCCCTGGAGGAGTCCTTCACTGAGGGTAGCAATTTTGATGGGGGTTCCCCCAGGTTACCCCCTGATGATGATTCCTTCAGTGACATCCTGGAAATCCTGAAACAGAGGGGTGGCTGATCATTCCTCCAGCCTTCCTCTGAGGAGTCTGTATACCTGGAGGCTTTTCTTGCCTAGCCCTCTACCTCTTGGATCTCTCTGCCCGCTGATGAGTTCATTAAATTGATTGTGCAGCGGGAGTTTAAGATCCCTGACTCCTTCAAAGTGATCCCCAAGGAAGAGCAGCATTCGGTTAAGGGTATCCCCATTGATGCCATGATGATGACTGCAGCCACAAAGAAGGAACTTGCTGAGAGCAGTCCTACTATTCATTCTCCTAACAAGGGGTAGATTTGGGAAGTGCGTTTATCCTTCATTGACCTTTGCTATCAGCTCTTTGAACTACATGGCACACTTTACTAGGTTGCAGAAACATCTAATTAAAGAACTGTCAGTGTTTCAGGAGCAGTAGCTGAAGACGTACGAGACAAAGTTACCTCTCAACTCGCCACCCTTGAAGCAATATCTAACTTGTCCATGAGTCTGATTGCCCACGCAGCCGAAGGGACGACAAGAGCAGCGGGTTCAGGCATAGCCATTAGGAGACACTCCTGGATGCACTTCTGTGACTTTGTGGAGCCATTTACATCTTCATTCCTCAACGCTTTGTTTGACAGATCATCTCTGTTTGGACCCAAGGTAAAAGACATGCTGGCCAGATGTGAGAAAGATGGGGAGACTCTTTCTGGTGTAGGCATACATGTCTCCACTCCTCAATGACCCTATTCTAGGAGCAAGAAAAGTGGAAGGGTATGGTTCAAAAAGTCTCAAGGGCCTTTCCAGGATTCACGTGGCAAAGACTTTCCCCAGGGCAGAGGGGGAAGTAACAATGGAAGATGACATCCTGGAGGCAGAGGTGGCCCGCGAACCAGGGGTCCAGAGATGCTTTCTCTGGTAGCTGCTACCAGCGCTCCTGAACAGAAGCCCGATTGCCTTCCTCTGGAGGCAGTCAGGGGATGATTATCTCTGCACCCACCTGCCTGGCTACAGATAACATTGATCAAATGGGCCCAGGGAATCATTTACGGAGGTTACATTATTCCCCTTTCCTCAAATCAAAAAACACAAAAAAGACTCCCAGATGTTCCACCCAGTTACAGGGAAGCAGCAGTTGTAGAAATTCAAAGACTACTTGAAAAAAGCATCATCTAAAAAGTCCCACCAGACCAAAGAGGATCCGAGTTTTGCTCAAGATTCTTTTTAGTGCCCAAAAAGACAGGAGACTGGTGACCCATTTTGGATCTTAGCTAGTTTAATAAGCCAGTTCAATAAACCAAATTCCAGATGGTCTCGGTACAGTCATTACTTCCATTCTTGGAAAAAGACAATTGGATGTGTTGTATAGATCTTCAGGATGCGTATTACCATATAAAAATGGACAAATGCTCCAGGAGATTCCTGCGCTTCCGGCTGGGAGCCAGTAATTTCCAGTTCAAAGCACTGCCCTTTGGTCTCACCACATCCTCCAGGGTGTTTACCAAATGCATGGCAGTGGTAGCAGCTCATCTCAGACTACATGGATTTTAAGTTTTTCCTTATCTTGACGACTGGCCTCCTTACTGCTACCACCATGTGTTAACTAGAACAGGCAAGAGATTACACTCTGCATCTTTGCACTTCCTCAGGCATTTCAATAAATTACAAAAAGTCAAATCTGCAACCTACACAGCAGCTGAAATTTATTGGAGCTCCATTAAAAACATTTGCAGGATTTGTCACTCCCAGTAGAAAGGCTGCAAAAGATCAGATTACAAGTAAACCATATTATTCAGAACAGAAGTGTTCTAGCCAGACTAATCCTACAGGTACTAGGCTCGATGGCAGCCTCAATCACTCTAGTTCCCTTAGCCAGATATCGCATGCAAATTCTCCAGTGGCTTCTGCACTCCCAGTGGTCCTTAATAAATCAGCCAATGTCACATCACATCTTGATCACTAGTCGATGCACGCAAGACCTGTCGTAGTGGCTTCATTCCACCGAGATACTTTCAGGCCGTCCTTTCTTTCTTCCACAGCCTCAAGCCGTAATGACCATGGATGCTTCCCAGATAAGGTGGGGGGGATATTTGGGAAGGACAGTCCAAGGCAGTTGGTCTCCACTGGAGGCCAATTTGCACATCAGTTTTCTAGAGTTGAGGATGGTACTCTTAGCGTTGCAAGCATTTCAAAATGCCCTTCCCTTAGGAACAGTGGCAATCCAAGCAGACAACATGTCGGTAGTCTGGTACATCAACAAACAAGGAGGGATTAAATCTTACCCACTGTGTCAAGAAGCCCTCAGAGTTTGGCAATCGGCAATTTCTTCCAACCGCTTTCTCGCGGCAAGGCATATTCTGGGGAGTTCCAACGTGATAGTAGTCAAGCTGAGCAGAACTATTTTGATGCTTCACGAGTGGTCTCAATCCTGTAGTAACAGAAAAGACCTTCCGTCACTGGGGCCAACCTTGCTGTGATATGTTTGCATCCCCTCTGAACAATAAGTGCAGCAGTTACTTTGCCCTGAACCCCCCTCTTCCGGGGGAGTCACCGAGAGACACACTTCTCCACGAATGGCCCCCCAGTCTGTTGTACGTCTTTCCCCCAACTCTCCTGATATCTCAGTTTCTAATGAAAGCCAAGAGGTCAAAGAACACAATAATCGTTATTGCTCCGTTCTGGCCTCAACAAGTTTGGTTTCCCTTCCTTTGGCTTCACCTAGTTCAGAAACCTTGGATTCTGGACCCAGCTCCAGATCTATTATCTCATCCAAAGAAAGAATGGTTCATCCAAATCTCCAACATCTCAAGCTCACTGAGTGGCTTCTTCAATTCCATGATTACCAGGCATTCTTCCCTTTTGTCTCCTGTTCAAGTCATTGGGGCCCATCATAAACCTTCTACTAGGAAACTGTACCAGAGTAAATGGGAAAAATTTGCTAGATGGGCTCCTAATAATCCTCTAGACCTTTATACAGTTCCTGTACATAAAGTATTGGATTTTTTAGCTGATCTTTGTCAAACTCCAGCCTCCACCATCAGGGTCCATCTAGCTGCGATATCTAATTTCATTTATTTGTTTCGATGGTTCTTCATTTATGTCACATAAACTTTGTAAAGCCTTTTTGAAGGGAATCCTGATGTTAAGACCTCCATTTAAAGAGCCCATTGCTCCATGGGATTTGCCCCCCCCCCAGTTCTACAATCTTACTCTTTCCCCTTTTGAGCCTTCAGCTACATGTGACTTAAAAGTTTCTGACTTGGAAAACTTTATTTTTAGTAGCTATCACTTCAGCAAGAAGAGTATCTGAAATTCAAGCCTTGTCCTGCAAACCCCTTACATAATATTTCACAAAGACAGGGTCTCCTTCAGGACTAATCCTTCCTTCTTGCCAAAGGCAGTTTCAGAATCCAATATCAATCGAACATTGCAACTACCAGTCTTTTTCCCTAATTTCTCTAATAAAGGAGAGTACTGTGTACATTTATTAGACGTTCATCGACAACTATGTTTTTATCTTCACAGAACAAAAGATTTCAGGAAATCTGACCATTTATTTGTTGCCTTTTCCTCGCAACCCAGTTACCAATGTTACCTTGGCTAAATGGCTCAGAGATTGCATCACATTTATTTATTATTCAGAGGGGCTTCTCCTTCCACGCCTGGTGAAAGCTCATTCAACTAGAGCTGTGGCAGCTTCTGCAGTTTTTCATACCAGAGCTTCTTTGGATGACATTTGTGCAGCAGCCCACATGGTCTTATCCTCATACCTGTATCACTCCTTACAAATTGGACCAGGTCTCTAGGGGACGTACATCATTCGGTTTGATGGTGCGTACGAATATTCTTCCGTGAGACCTCCCAAGATTCAGGTAGCTAGGGACTCTGTCCCACAGTCGAGGATTACGTGAAGATCGACAATATCAGATAAAGAAGTTATGTTTTACTATAACGTTTCATCTGTGTTGTCGATCTTCACTACTCCTTGACATTCCCCACTCCTTCCCCTGACCTGAGACTCTTACTCCCAAGACTGGCTTCATAATAGGGACACAGATCTGGTCTCTTCTTATTTACCATCTGTCAGCCACTATTTTAGGCAAACTCAATCTGAGGTAATTTAGAAAAGAGCATTATGGGTAGAGCCTAGCTCAAGAGATTGGAAGGTGTGAGCTGAAACGGCCGAGTTGGTTCCAAGGTTCAGAACTGAGCCCAAAGTCAAGGATTCGTGAAGATTGACAACACAGATGGAACATTATGGTAAGACATAACTTCCTTATTCATGTACCTTCTATTAAGTATCAGTATTTAATTTGTCAGTGTGTCCCTTTATTGCATTTTTAAAAATGGTCTTTTAGTTGCATTTGTATTAACCACACTGTGAGATTCCTATTTGCTATACAAGCAGGTGTCTGAGATGCAGCATGATTTTTTAAGTGTGTGTGTGTGTGGGGGGGGGGGTGTCAAGATTGATGGTGTTTGCAGTAGATGTCCATTATTGCTTCTTGAAAGGTCATTTTGTTGGGTGAAAAGGCTGCTCCCAGTTTACAGACAGGCACAGTGATATCTGAGATTGATGTCAGGTGTAGAGAGAAAGAATATTCATTAGAAAAACATGGAGGGGGAGCATGTATCCTTGAGGGTTTACCCTTGTTTTTTTCAAATTGTTCCTAAGCCAATCTATTTATCTCACATATTTCTTTATAAACACACAAGCCAGTAGATTGGATCCTTTCACACACTGGATATGCATAGTCAGCTCAGGTTTTACTTGAAGTATTTCTATGAGTTTCGAAAAACTAAACAGAAGTTTATCATCTTCTCTTCATGGAAGGAAGGGCTGGCAGCCATTCTGCAAAGATTTTCCAATTGAATTTCCCACTGTGTTATTGTTTGCCATGAGGTGTCAACTCACCTTACTTCTTTGGAAATGCTCTTCTCAAAGGTTGCTCCAAGTAAGGTGTGGCTACTTCCATTGCTTGCTTCATGGTGCCCGTATTGCAGAGATTTTTCTGATGCTACTTGGTTTATTGTACACACTTTCACAAAGCATTATTGTTTGAACTGAATCTGCAGGAGTTGGACTTCCTTTGGTATATCTGTACTTCATGATGTAGCTTTCTGTACCTTTGTCCTCTAGGTTCTTCAACCTTAACGGTTATTGGTTAGGATTCATGTCAGACATTTGATCCATTGTGGAGGATCCCCACTGATTGCTGTAACATACACACACGCATACGCACACATACATATATAATGCACACACACACATAAATATATATATATATATTTTTTTTTTTTTTTTCCTCCTCTCTTAGCCTGCAACACAAAGTGCAGGATAATTTTACTGGACTTTGCAAATGGACATACAATGACTAACAGTCAACCTAATTAAACCCCAAGTTATGTTGTTTTCCTCTTCTCAAAAGCTACAAAGCACACCAGTAAAACAAAAAATAAACCACTGAATAAAATATGTAGTTAACTGTGTCGCTAATAAAAGCAATGTGTTTGTGTCAAATGCTAGAGGCACGGAAGGTGCTTTTACATTGAATGCTGAACTTTCTGAACCTTCTGTACGTTTTAAAGATGTGCTGAATAGGCATTTTGACTTTAGTTCGATTGAGAATATTCATCGCATTTCTAATGAATATGGGGGTAATTCTATGGATGCGCCTATTTTGAAGGACATGATTTTTTTCCTTGGAAAAAACTTTTTAAATATAAATGTCTGGAAATTGATAATCGCTATTTGCACTGTTGTGTGAGTCACAAGCTGGTTCCACAAGGTCTTAGGATGTATAAATATCCTTTTGGAATTGTTTATTCACAGACTGTGTTACAAGATTTTCACAATTTTTTTGATGATTGTGGGTTAGGACTGATTAGTAGACTCATTAAATACAATGATATAACTATGGTAACTATACATAGTGATATTAAATTAAATGAAGACATTCTTAAGGATTTATTGTTCCCCGAATATGAACACCTGTATAGAAAAGTGTTGGATAGGACTGATAAAAGAGTGCACAATATTTTTCTTAGAAAACAGAAGAAATTTATAAGGGATAAACAACAATATGATGTTGGTAAAGTATATCCGGGTCCTATACACAATAACAAATGCAAAAACAAAGTTCATGAGAACTTTAACAGAAACATGTATGTTTCTGCAAGTTCCTTGGTGGGTGAAAGGCACAATATTCTTGACAGGGAAGTACCAATGGATAGAGCTATCAACAATAATAGACCATTGGATGAGTTAGATTCCTTTTCAGAGCCACACGACCATTTTTTATTACCCAGAAGGTCAGAATGACTGGCCAGCAAGACCAGGTACCCATCTGACCCAGGCCACCCATGCAATGGTTATGGGACGAATTATGGATGGAAGAAGATGGGGAAGAAGGGGAAATAATGGTAGTGGATGGCACAGAGGGTATTGTGTCAGAATTTAAAGGATTCAAGATTTTTAACTACACCACTCACATTCTAGGGAAACAAAATTTTTATTTATTTTCTAAAGGATTTAAGTTTGTTAAAAGTAACTATGGTGATATAGCAAACCTCTTGGTAGACCTGAAGTTATATTTAAGGAAGTTAAATTTAAGTCTGGTTTTTAAAAAAAAATGAAAAAGAAAGATATAGTGATTCACAGGGTTTAGCAAGGAGCAGTACTTTTAACCCACCTCTTCATCCTGTTTTATTGATGTATGAAAAGATAGTGACAGAAGAAATATATGAAGCACACAAGGCATAAGGTGAACATAGGACCACACAATTTAAGTGAGGAAGAGGTAAAACTCCTACACTATTTACAATGGCAGAAAGAATTTCGTATCATGAAACCCGACAAAGGAGGGGTGTCATACTGTATGGTATCGAAGAATACAGCAATGTAATTACCAACATTTTGCTTGATAATAGCATTTACTCCCCCGTTTCCATTAATGAAATCCATATAGCCTATGGGAGAATTGATTCACTTTTGGAAGAATATTTGGTAGAGAATAGGATTGATAATAAGATTTATCAGTTTTTGAGACAAATCAATCCTATTATTCCAAATTTTTTTGGAGTTCCCAAGGTACATAAATCTATAATATAACCACCGTTTAGACCCATCGTATCTGCTAGAAATTCAAAAACTCATCCTCTTGCAGTTTACATTGATCAATGTACTAAGGAGATCTTAGTTAAAACACATCTCATTAAGGACTCTTGGGAATTTTTGAGTAGATTGACTAAAGACACATGGAGTGAGGACTGTGGTTTCCTCACTGTTGATGTCAAAGATCTTTTCATCTGTATTCTTCGACGCATAGGCTATGAATACTTTATTGATAGTATTAATGTTCTTCTCTATCCAAAGATCACATTTCATTAATTTTGGAACTTTTGGAGATAGTTCTTGACCATAACTACATATGTTTTCAGGGAGAATACTTCCAACAGGTCAGTGGGGTAGCTGTGGGGGCAACATGTGCCCCCATCTACGCCAATTTAATGATGTTAGAATGGGAGAATAGGTACGTGTTCAATAGTCCATTCCAAGAAAACATTAAGTTATATGTCAGATTTCTTGATGATATCTTTATATTATGGGAAGGGACCAAGGAAACTCTTGCATTGTTTATGCAATATTTGAACACAAGTACCAATTTTCTCTCTTTCACACACACGGCACAATGATAGTATTGACTATCTTGATATAACCCTTTCTAAAACAAATAAAGGTTTAAAATCTAAAATTTACCGTAAAGATACTTGGTGTAATAGCTTTCTGCACTATGAGAGACATCATACTGCATTTCAAAAAAGAAGTCTTATAAAAGGACAAGCCGTTAGAATAGCGAGGATGACCTGAGATTTTAGTGATCTGAAGGGCAAATTTATCTTTTTAGGTAAAAAATTTGTAGAAAGCGGATATCCTTTAAACTTGGTATGTGAAATACTTGGAGGAGTCTACGAGGAATGGGGGAAGAAATACAAGCCTTTGTTGGGTCAATCTTTCACCAATATGAAGACACAAAGTAGAGAGGTAAAGAATTTTCAGGTGGCATGTGTAACGGAGTTTTCTTTGTTTTCTGACATGTTCACCAATATTATCAGTATTAACTGGAGTGTGCTTAATACTAATAAAGATCTTTATGAAGCAGTAGGGCCAAAACCCACATTTATATATAGGACAGGAAAAAATTTCAAAAGAATGTTTGAACAGATAGTGGTGTGCATACAATAAGTAAAGCCACCACTCCTTGTGGAAGTTGTAGTCAATGTCCATATATTATTAAGGAAGCACACATACGTTTAAATAATGGGCTGAATAGCTTTGTAAAATTCTGTAAAGGTAATTGTAGAACTAAGATGCTGGTATACCTGGCCGTATGTAAGAGATGCTCTGCATTTTACATAGGAAAAACTGAGAGAGCACTTAGACAGAATTTATGAGCATACTTATGACATACGGACAAGCAAAGATACTAGTGCATTGTTCAAACATTCAGTGGCATGTCCATCTTTTTGTGGGTTTAAATTTGGCATTATTGATGTCATTAGAAATAATGTTAGAAGAGGCGATTTTAAAAATATTTTGTTAGAGAACTGAAGTGGCAGCTTAGGCTAAAAGCTAATATTCTACCTGGTCGTAATGAGTATGTGAGCATTAAGCCAGTTCTGACAGCCAAAGCAGTCAGAGTTTAGTTCCATTCATTTGTGGATGTGGATAATGCTGCAACAACAACATTTTAAAATGTTTTTTTGAATTTTGCTACTATTTAGCATGTATGGGTTTGTAAGATAATAGTTATTCATTATGTAACACATTTTTTTAGTTTTAAATATTCAAATATTTAAATGTCAATGTTTCTTTAAAATCTTAATTGAATGTAATTGGGAAGAGCTTTATAAAGATTGTATAGCACTTGTGTTATTGTATCTGAAGAAGTCTTTTTAACCAGACGAAAGCACTCATACATAAAGTTTTTTACGCCTTCACCTGTGGCCTGGATTCATTTACTTATTCTTCTCAAAAGCTAGCTAACTTCCTCTCTTACTGAATCCTGGATCCTAGGAATACTACAGTTTCTAATGTATGAGAGCAAAGATAACTGCAATTAATTATACACACAGCTTTAACATTCACACCACATACAACAGTGATACTCAGTAAAATGATTGCCCAGCTAAACTTTGCTACAGGATATATCCCACTTACTCTCACCCAGCTACATGAGGAACTTTAGATAAAAATGTAGTCACCCCAGAAGTTGAGTATGGCTGACTACTACTACACTACTACCTCTGCATTCCAGTTCAGGTGCATGTGTTACAAGTGGCTGCATACAAAGCATATAGATTTGTTGTTCTAGCTGACACACACACACACACACACACACACACACACACACACACACACACACACACACACACACACACTTACTTACTTCAGAGTGGGTCTACTCCAGTCTAATCTTTGCCTGAACATTTTATTTAAATGTATAGAAGAAGGTTGCTGTTCCCCACAAAAATCTGTTACAAGAATAAGCTTATTTACTAACAGACAGTTCCGATGAAGCAGTTTTATTTGTCTCTTTTTTTATACCAGGAAGTTCTGACTGGGGTTTATGTCATTTTCAATGGAGACCTGGGGAGAAACACACCACATATTAGGCAGTACATATAAAGACAAAAATAAAACAATGATATTCATGAATATATCCAGAACAGATTATACTTCATCCAGTAACCTAGTTACATGGGTCAGACCTCACTCTTACTTGGCTGTTATTGAAGCATCCTTTTTTAAACTGGGAAGTGCTATCTGGAACTATCTTTCAAGTGAGTAGCTGCAATGCAAAATTAAAATACCTACTTAAAGAAACCACTTGTACTTCTTTTAGTGTTACTGGCTAATAGTGCATATTAACCAAGTACTCATAATTCTTTGAGTCTAAGAATGCATCAGCCACTTAAACAGAAGGAACAAATGGTCCTAAATATGCATATATACCAATATTTTCAAAATCAAATGGGTAAATATATTTAGCTATCTTAATAACATGAACTTTTCTGTTAACTTTCAAACTGTAATATCTACAGTTTCTCTTTACTCTTTCTTTGGATTGTAATTTCCTGCCTCTTTCAATCCCTTTGAAGCTAGATTGTTGCTGAAAAGGGGCAGCTGATCAGCTCAGTACTTTGTTG
The DNA here is from genome assembly GCF_019279795.1 of Protopterus annectens. Classification (NCBI taxonomy): domain Eukaryota; kingdom Metazoa; phylum Chordata; order Ceratodontiformes; family Protopteridae; genus Protopterus; species Protopterus annectens. Next base: position 703,542,107 of record NC_056725.1, on the reverse strand, counting down.
ACAAATAAATAACTAAATATCAATTTATGTAAAAGAAGATCATACATGATGGTTCTCTGATCCCCTTCCACCATATCATTGTACTGGGGAGAGGACCTTTTGTCCAGTTCATGCCGTTGATGGTCATTGGACATTGTTACTTGTATTTTACTTGTTAACAGTGTAAGCACCATATCTTTACTGATATTGTAGGGCTTGCAGGAAGTGCGTTTGATAGTGGGGAAGAACTGTTGGACTCAAGAAATAAGTACTTCTTGACCAAGAAATTTTTGACTGTTGGTGAGGATTAATCCAGTTGTTGACTCATCAAGGAGAGTCCCATTATAGAGCAGCTAAAATGTTGAGAGTGTTGCTCTTAACTAAATTAATTTAAATGTACTTTTGGTTTAACAATGAGCTATTGACACTGAGTTTCATAATCTTGAATCAAGTCTGTTTCTGACTTAGCATTTAACTAGAATTTCCCTCTTCAGCTACAAGCCAAACCCACTTTTGACAGTTTTCTCCAGTAAATTCCAGCCCCTCTTACATATTTTCTATATCACTACTTGCAGTCTTCCCTTTTGGCAAAACCTTCTTTTCCCATTCTCATGGCAGTTTAGTTTTTGAAATACTTTCTACTATTTTATGAAATGTTTGTCTTTCTTAATTTCATACCTATCCTGTTTCCTATAGTGTAATACTTTACTACATAATGCTACTCATAAATTCCATATGCAAACAAAAATCTTTATCAGTTCATCATAAAATCCGAACAAAATTGTATTTAATACAACACATTCATCTCCCTCACATTTCTTGTTCAAAAATCTTTTAATTCTTTCAAAGTCTATAAAACAAGCTCAGATGTTTCTTCCTGTTTAAAAACACATTACATTTCATTTCTTCTATCTAATTGTATTTTATTGCAGCTTTCACAGGAATTTATTTTTCTAACTGAAGCCTCTACAAAAATCAAAACATTCTTTCACATGCTGAAATCTTTTCATCCTGTCTTCAGTGGCTTTTTAATCCCTTCAGACATATCTTTTCAGGGATTAATATAACACTTGTTTTCCATAACTTGGTCATATCGTTTTCTTCTCGTTTTAAGTCCCGTTAAGCTTAACTTCCACTGTTTTAATCTCTTAAAATACTCCATCTACCCTTCCTCTTGGAAGGAAGATTTTCCTCTCTACTTTTTCAAAATGTATAAATGCTTCTACGTATTTCACTTCTAATACCATGTATGATGCTGTCACTTTCTTTACTATGTTGAGTCATTATCCAGTACATTTCTAAGGAGCAAGGAAAAACTGTAGGATTCATTAATTTTAATCCACCTTTCTCTGTTATTTTATATTATTCCTGTTTTTACTGGATTAAGCCTAGACCCCTCCATATAATGTAAAAAAATTATAAGTATTTCACCAAGGCACATGGTAACCTTAATTCCCCACATTCCCTAAAATAACAAAGAAACTATACTTAAAAAAAGACAGAGAGAGAGAAAGAAAGCAAATAGATCATAACCTTCCAGAGGTGGAAATTGTCTTTAATTTACTGTAGTAGCTCTTTCCATTGATTTATATCTGTTCTCTGTCAAAATTATATTTGCAAAACTTAGTGCTGCTGACCTTGCTATGTCTGCATGTATTTCATTTTTTTCCTTGCTTAATTCGGGTCTATATTAGATCACCGAACACTTAAAAAAGCGAACGGTGATTAATCGACCCTATTTAAGTGAAAGCTTACAATTTCAAGCTGTCAGAACAGCGATTTTTTTTTCCCTAGGGAAAAAAATTGCTGTTCCAACAAAAAAAAAAAAAAAAAAAACACTTTAAACATTACATTAAGTGGAGGGCTTTGCCCCCCACACTCTCCCTACTTAAATATACCAACTCTGAGACCGCACTATAGTGCCGAAAACAGCAAAGTAATGAAGCGGCCAAGCAAATTCTTTCCCAGGGAAAGAATTTGCTTAAAAGCCGCTTCGATATTTTGCCGTTTCAGGCTTTTGTGTTCGACCAAGATGCATTCGAAAGAATGCGTCTTCAGTCTTCTAATAGGGAACCTTAATTTCATCCCCTACTTTCCTAGTAAATCCATCACAATCTCCATTAAAATACTTTTTATTAACCATAATTGAAGTCTCCTAGTATAGTATATATTATTTCTAATGTATATTAGTATATTATATAATATAATAGTGTATATATATATATATATATATATATATATATCACTACTGCTTCTTTTATCTTAGTCTCTCAGTACAAGGCTTCCTAACTCTAGTATTTTCACATCAGATGCCTTAGTAATAGAAGACTTAAATAATACCATTGTACCAGAACAGGTGTCTTTTCCAAAATTGTTTAAGTACATATTCATATTTCTGCTTCTATGGGTATCCTCTTCATTAACTATGTATACTTTCTGTATATTCTAGGCTCATTCTCTTCAATGTCAAAAACTTTGTAACAAATAATGTCATGTTTTTGATTCTGACAGTATCACAAAACAGTTGATTATGTGTATTTTTAATACTATTCACATTCAAGGAGAGGATGGAATGTCCTTTACCTTTATTTCCAGTTTAGTGAATAGTCAGGTTTACACGTCTCACTTTCTACTGGCTTCCATTGATATGAAACAGTTAATTGCTGACCTTCTTTCTTCGTAGATTAAGACATCTCTGAATAATTTAAATCAGTGTTCTTATGACACTGCTAATATTTTTGGAGCAGCTACCACTGGGTCAGTGATGTAAAGATGTATCTGGTTGTGTGTTTAACATTTACTAGAGGAGGGGACACCTGAGCCCCTAGATAAAAATGTGTTTAATAGTCAAAGCAGAGCACATGGAAACATGGAAAATGATAGGTATGTTTCAAAAAAGAAAGGGGGACCCCCCCCCGAAAAAAAAGGTTAGTCTAAAAATTCAGTGACTGTGTGCTCAGTCTTGTATATGTTTAGCATACTGATCAGTGCTGCAGTAGCCTTAGCTATATGGGTTATATCATGCCAAGAATATAATGGCCAGGCAGTTTCCAAAGTTTCAGGGCACCATCCATTACCTCAGACTAACAAGCAACTCGAGCTGAGCTAACCAAAAGGCATGTTTTGGCATGAAGCCTTTCTTAGCTTTACTGCTACTCCTCTGATGCTTTCATGGATCGATGGTCAGCTTGTGCTTTCCTTTGCTGGGCAGGTAGGTTCCCTTAGGGGGAAAAAAACTTTCATTTTCTTAATTTTTTTCTTCAAGAAATTTTAAAGCTGTGAGTGTTATGTTTTAATGGACTGTCTCGAGCTTGTAATGTACTTCTAAGTGGAGCACTCATTTTTCTCTGTCAGATTAAAACTAGTGTTAACTAAATGAAAATGTATTTTCTGTGAAAAAAATGTTTGTTTTTCCTTGGTGGTGCTGGCATAGTGTTTTAAAGTGCTTTTTATTGTGTTTTTGTATCAAAAGTGTAACTGTTTTGGAGTGGTAGTTTTAACCAGCATTTGCTGCTATGTTCCCTGGGAAAGAGACACCCTTTTCATCTTGCCCATGGAACAGTCTTCCAGTCCCTCTGTCAGTCGTCCTTCCAACCCCAAAAAGAAAGAGTTAAGCAAACAGCCTTTGCCAGCATAGCAGGCTAGCAGTTTGCCTCAGCCACAAGTGGGTGACTCTGCTGTAGCCATTTGTTGTACCTCAGATGACTCATCTTTTATCCCAGATCCAGCTGATGTAGTACCTACAGCCACTGTGGACCAGGTGTTAGCTATATCTTTCTGCAGCTGTCAGTCCCTTCAGTGGGCAAGGAAAAAACAGTCTGGTCAGTTCTGGGAGTGGTAACAGGAAAGGATTCCCAGTTACGTCAGAATGCTGTGCCCATCCCTGGGGAAGCAGCTGCTGCAATTAGTAACATGGTTGGCCCCATTTTTTCCTGTCAAAAAGAAACTGAAAACCAAGCATGTATCTGCTCCTCAAATTTCTTTGGAGAAGAGTACTTTACTGGTTCTGACACAGGGCTTATTTCACTGTTGATACTTCTTGTAAAGTAATTTATAGTAAAAGAAAGATAGAGTCCTCTTTTTCTGAAGAGATTTAAGATACTGAATCTGAAGAAGAATATGTAAGTATGGATTCAGGGTTTTTACTCAGATTTCTGATCCAGACTCTGAGAACAGATCAGTATCGGGGGAGGGGGTGCAGTCTCTCTGTCTCCGCAATTATTGCTAGAATGTAGCAGTGTTTTCAGTGGAGAACACTGATGTTTCTCAGTCCCTCAGAAAATGTTATCACTGAGTTGTTATAGAAGGACTTTCCAGAACATACACCCATTTCTCTCTTGTCTGCTTTAAAGGATTTGTGTGTTACTGTCTGCAATTTTCTTGATAGTCAGCCAGCAGCCCCTAAAAAGACAGGTAGGATGTATTCTCATGATATGCCTGGCAAGACTCTACATGAGAAAGATACAGTGGTATCTGAAATGTCTCTGATCCCAGTATCAGCAATTATTTTTTTCAAATCTCGGAAGAGAAATCTTTTAGTGGAGACAACAGATATTCTTAAACCCAGGTCCCCCCCTTCTCCCTTACTGCTCTAAGACATTCAGTCACCATAGACTCTTCGGACTTAACTTGGAGAGCAGTTTCAGGAGGGACACCACAGACAGAAGCATATAAATATTAAGATGATGCTTGCTGTGATAAAGGTACTCGACTCTCTGAACCATCTTTGGTCCCTGGGACCTCTTTAAGCAGTTACAGGCAATAACCACAGTCATGTGGTACATCAACAAGCAAGGGGGGGACCGGGTTGTACCTCCTTTGGAGACTAACCATGTTAGCTTAGCCTATATCTTCACAGCACAGTCTCACTCTACAAGCAACCTACATTGCATTTGAGCAAAACTGTGTGGCAGAAGAACTGATTAAGACCAGGACAGTGCTTCATGAATGAAAACTAGATCAAGAGGTTTTCCAGGATTTAATCATCTGAGGGGATTTCCTCAAGCAGATCTCTTTGCCTCATGTCTGAACAACCAACTGGCAAAATCCTGTTGTAGGACTCCATACAAGAATACTTGGAAGACAGATGCTATTTTTTTCTTTGAACAACAATGTTCTGTATGCTTTCCACCTTTTCCACAAATATCCAGGGTACTTCTGACTATTCAAAAGCAATCCCCCAAAATCATTGTGGTAACTTATTTCTGGTCCAGACAGTTGTGATTCTCCTTTCTTTTGGAAATAGCCAGGTGCAATTTACACAAGCAGCTTGACAGACTGGATCTACTCACACAAGAACAGGTGTGTTTGATACATCCTGACATCAATCATTTTCAGTTGACTGCCTGGATGATAGGATCATAATTCCTTTTAGGTACCTGTTTACTGAGGATGTGCAGCAGGTACTAATGGACCCAAGAACGAATACTACTAGAAAATCATATATTGGCAAATGAAGGTTTTCTGTTTGGTACCAGCGCATAACCAACACCCTTTCAGGGCTTGCTATTCTCTGTTTATATAATATTTGCATGAGTTACTATCCTATGGCCTTTCTTATTCCTCTGTCAATGTTCATTTATCAGCTATTTCAGCATGTCTCCCAATGGATCCTCCTCTTTCAATGCACCCTCATGTCAAAATGTTCTTGAAAGGGGGTTTGCATAAGAGGCCTCCAAGGAAGATGGTGGCTCCTCCTTGGGATCTTAATTTTGTGTTAGAGAAGCTAACAGTTGGTCCGTTTGTACTAGCTAATCTGGCTGACTTGAGGATCTGAAGTAGTTAACTTCATTGCATCTGCAACCTGTGGGTATTCGGATCCATATCGGATCTGAGCCGGAAACTTATTTTCTAGCATCTACTCCGAGGTCCTCCCCTACCCATAATACACCACCATCTCCTATCTTCCCTCAGATCTCGTTTGCTGCGCCTTAGTGAGCATCGTGGTCTCCTTTGCTCTGAGCTTCAGGGATTCTAAGTGTGTTTATTTCTACCTTTCTGTGTGAACGTGGTCATTAGTTTTCCCTCCCTCCCTCTTTTAGTGTATGCTGTTAGTCTGTTCTAGTTAAAAAAAAAAAAAAAAAAGTTTTTCTATTAAAAATAGTTTCTAGGCCTACTTCCCTTCAGTGTGTGCTAGAGTGTTGTGCTTTCTCTTTAGGGGAGTGGTAGTTAATTTTGGGCTATGGCCGATCAGCCTAAATCAGTCTTTAAAAAATGCACAGAGTGTGGCCATAAGCTCTCACCGGCTGATGGTCACACTATGTGTGTAATTTGTTTGGGAGTGCCCCATTTATCGATCCAGTGTACAATTTGTTCAGGCTTTAACCCGAAAGCCGTCAGGGATAGGAAGGCCAAATTGGTTGTCAAGGGTCTTCTCCCTGCCTCCATGCTGGATTCTTCCACGGCCTCGGTCTGTGGTACACCCGCCAAACCACCCACTCAGACAGGGACTCAAACTCCCGCTCGTGCTAGTGTGGGGGAGGAAAAAGAAAGAGAGAGAAAAAGAAAAGGATAGAGAAAGACGCAAGGAAGACAGAGAGAGGAAGAGTGATAGGCCTCGCAAGAGGTCTCCGGATAGGGAACTCTTCCCTAGTCTACCATCAAAGACTCTGAGACCAGATTCTCCTAGGTTCCGCTCACCCCGTTTCCCACCGGAGCTGAGGGAGCCTTCAGATCAGAGGCCTTCCTCACCCTTGCTTCACAGACCAGCCAGATCGGAGTCAGTCACCTCTTCGCAATCGACTCTGAGCCTATTGGACTTGGACATGGACAGGATGATGCGGAGATTCATTCAGACCCAAATACAGATGGGAGTCTTGCCAGGCCCCTCTCCTTCTGGAGGGGGACCTCCATGCCCTTCTTCCGACCCATTTCTCCTTCCCCGAGCCGTGCAGCTGCTTCAGGGTTTTTGGATCCGAGACTCTTTGGAGCTCCAGCTGTTACCTTGAGTTCCTTGGATCCGGCTAGTTCAGATCCGAGCGACTCTCAGAGCCATGGACAGGGAGTCAGGACTGAGGGAATGGATCCATCTTTGGGTCCGACCTTTTCGGATCTGAACCATTTCCTTGGAGCTCAGGCTACCCTCGCTTCAGCTCCGATACCCGGGGAGAGCTTCTTTCTTGCTGGGTGCCAAGGAGGTGCGCTCTTCTTTGGCATTTGAAGTGGTGGAGAGGGTTCTCTCCCAGGGATTGAGACCTCAGCCCATCTCCTCAGATTCCACCCAGACTCCACTGGATTTGGCGACGACTCCCTTCAACCTGTTTCAGGGACAGCCCATGCCAGGGGAACCCCAGAATATTCCCCTTGAGGAATCCCCCGTGGCTCATGAATCCTATTCAGAGAGTTCCACTGAAGAAGGCCTCTGTAAGCGCAAGTGCAAAAGAAGGCATTTGGACTCCCCTGAGTCCCTCACTATGGACACAAATTTAGATGGAGAAGTTTCCCCTAGGTCACCTCCCGAGGATATCTCCTTTGGAGACATCATGGAGATCCTCCACCAGAGGGGGAGGTTGGTCACTCCCAAAACCTTCTACGGATGAGTCCATGTTCCTGGAGGCTTTTGGCACGGGCCCATCTACTTCATGGGTGTCCCTGCCAGCGGACCCCTTGGTGAGCCTTATCACCACATGGGCATGGAAGGAGCCTGACACTGTACAGCCGATCCCCAAACGCCTTAACAAGATTCTTTCTCCTCCCACGGACAGACAACCTGGGTCTAAAGGAGGCCCCCATTGACGCTATGGTGGCTGCAGAAGCCACCAAGAAGGAACTGGCGCAAGAGAGTTCCTCAGTCCACCCTCCGGAAAAGAAGTCCAGGTCAGTGGATAGGTTTGGGAAGTGCGTTTATTCGTCAGCGACCTTTTCCATCCATGCGCTGAACTATTTGGCACATGTTATACAGCTGCAGCGAGACCTTTCCTCGGAATTCGCCGAGTCTCCCCCAGAGTCTTTATCGCAGCAGGACAAACAAATGTTCTCTGCGAAAATGTCGACTCTGAAGTCTGTATCAAACACATCCATGCGCCTCCTTTCCCATGCCACGGAAGGAACAGCTGGGGCGGCTGGGACAGGCGTAGCCATGAGGTGACACACCTGGCTTAGGTTGTTTCAGTTTGCGGACCCCTTCAAGGTGTCATTTACTAATGCTCCCTATGATGGTTCCTCCCTTTTCGGGAAGACAGTAGGTGACACTTTTGTTTATAGCGAAAAAGACAGGAAGACTTCGTCTGCCATCAGGATCTGCTTCTCTAACCCTCAGCGGTCATTTTTTAGGAACCAAATAGGGTAAAAGAAGATGTGGTTCCGGAAATTTCAGTTTTCCCGGGAGTTTCAGGACAACTCATCCTCCAGAGGCAGAGGGGGACAGGATCGACACCGACCCAGAGGTAGAGGGGGTCCCAGGAATTTCTGGTCTAGGGAACCTTTTTCTGACGGGCCCACGCAGCAGCCCTGAGGGGTTGCCCAACTGTCCTACTCTGAAGGCAGTCGGGGGGGGGGGGGATTGTCCTTGCAACCAGCGGCATGGGAGTCCATAACTGCAGATCGTTGGGTGCTACAAATAATATCCAGAGGCTACACTATCCCATTTCTTGCCCCACCAAGTGCTACAAGACACCTCCCGGATGTTCCACCTGCTCACATGGAGGCCGCAGCTCTGGAGGTTTCAAAGCTGCTTCACAAACGAGCCATCGAACCGGTCCCCCTCGACCAGTCCAGATTAGGCGTTTACTCCAGGTTATTTTTAGTACTAAAAAAAACGGGGGACCTCAGGCCCATTTTAGACCTGTCAACCTTGAACCTGTCGCCAAACAAAAGTTCCGGATGGTCACCCTACAGTCCATTCTACCTTATTTCTGAGAGTGTGACTGGATGTGCTAGCTAGACCTCCAGGATGCTTACTACCATATCAAGATTCACAGAAGCTCCAGGGGTTTTTTTCGCTTCTGGCTGGGAGCCAGTCACTTCCAGTTCAGAGCTCTACCCTTTGGTCTCACCACAGCCCCCAGGGTGTTTACCAAGGTAATGGCAGTAGTAGCAGTTCAACTGAGGCTTCAGGGAATTCAGGTATTTCCTTACCTGGACGACTGGCTCTTCACTGCATCCACCAAGCGTCTTCTTTATCTGGCCCGAGACTACTTTCTTCTCTTGGGATTACAGTCAGTGTTCATAAATCCCTTTTTCAACCAGTGCAAGTTTTAGATTTTATCAGGGCACAGCTAGACACTTTGCAACTAAAGGTCTTCTTAATGCCAGATAGGATCTTAAACCTCAGGTACCACATTGCTCTAATCGTGGACCTCAAATTTCCAAATGTTCTCAGGGCCCTGGGCTCCATGGCTGCCGCAATCTCTATTCTCCCCTGTGCACGCCTTCACATGCTGGTCTTTCAATGGACTCTAGCTGTCCAATGGTCTTGGCTAGACCTGCCCATGGATTTTACGATAAGGATCAGTCACACCTACAGGATGTCTCTCCTTTGGTGGCTTCATTCACCGGATGTTGCAGCGGGACGCCCTTTCGTGTCATCTCCAGCCCAAGCCACAGTGACCACGGACGCCTCCCAACTCGGGTGGGGGGGGGGCACTGTTTAGGAAGGATGGTCCAAGGCACGTGGTCCCAGATAGAGACCAAGTTGCACATAAATGTTCTGGAGATGAGGGCAGTGCTTTTAGCATTGAAAGTCTTCCACACTGTCCTTCCTCTGGGTATGATTGCAATTCAGTCAGACAACATGTCGGTTGTCTGGTATATCAACAAGCAGGGGGGAACCAGATCTTACCCTCTGTGTCGCAAGGCCATGAGACTATGTGAGTTGGCTAGTTTCACCAGTCTGTTTCTGATCACAATGCACATCCCGGGACACTCCAACATTTTAGTAGACAGATTGAGTTGGGCTGTTATGATGCCATACAAGTGGTCTCTGAAACAGTCAGTAGCGGAGAAGATATTCCTTGCATGGGGACAGTCTTGCTGCGATCTCTTCACATCTCCTTCAACGCGAAGTGCAGCGAGTTCTTCGCTTTGATTCCCTCACCAGGGGATGCCCCCAGCGACACTCTAGTCCATGTTTGACCCCCCCCCCGGGTTACTATATGCTTACTCACCATTACCACTCATTCCGAAGTTTCTTCAGAAAGCTTGCCGACTGGGGTGTAAAAAAGGGATCCTCATTGCCCCATTCTGGCCTTGTCAAGTTTGGTTCCCCTTCCTTTGGTCTCATTTTCTAGCTCCTCTGTGGATTCTGGATCCCTGCTTGGTTCTAATTTCTCATCCTTTGGGTGCCTACTCTCCCAATTTGGACAGTCTCCAGCTGACAGCTTGGCTGCTCCAGTTCCCCTGATTGCCAGGACTCCCGGTCTTTCATCCCCTCTTACATCTATTCTAGTGGCCTGTCTTAAAGATTCCACTAGGAAAGTTCATCGCAGTAAATGGAGACGTTTCTCTGTGTGGGCCTCTTGCAGGCCCTGTTCCAGCGGTGTTGGATTTCTTAACTAGTATTTTTCAGCAAGGAGCTAGTTCCTCCACGGTGAAAGTACAGCTGGCAGCCATTTCTAATTTTCATGTTGGTGAAAATAAGATTGCCCTGGCCTCTGCTAAGCTGTGTAAAACCTTTCTAAAAGGCACTTTTCTTTTGCGTCCTCCCATCAAAGATTCGGTTCCTCCTTGGGACCTCACTTTGGTTCTCCAGTCATTAGTAACTCCTCCTTTTGAACCTGCAGCATCAGTGGATTTAAAGTTTTTATCTTGGAAGACAGCCTTCCTAGTGGCTATTATGTCGGCTAGGAGGGTCTCTGAGCTTTAGGCTTTGTCTGCCGTGCCTCCTTATTTGATCTTCCATAAGGACAGGGTCTCTCTCCGTACAAATCCTTCTTTTCTACCCAAAGTGGCATCTCAATCAAACATAAACCAAACAGTTAAAGCTACCTGTTTTCTTTCCAAATTGTCAGAACAAAGGTGAATATAAACTTCATTTGTTAGATGTTCATAGACAACTTCACTTCTACCTTCATAGAACACAACCCTTCCGTAAGTCCGATCAATTATTTGTCTCATTTTCTAAACCTTGTTTGGGAAAGGCCATTTCCAAGGTTTCTTTAGCCAGATGGATCACTCTTTGCATTTTGTATATTTACAAAGCCAAGGGTTTATCTCCACCTGGTTTGATGAAAGCTCACTCTACCAGGTCCATGGCAACTTCCGCTGCCTTTTGGTCTAAGGTTCCTTTGAATGACTTTTGTGCAGCAGCAACTTGGGCAAATTCGCATACTTTCATTTCCCATTACAAATTAGATCTGATTTCCAGAGGGAGAGCATCCTTTGGCTCTGCGGTGCTCAAGAATATCCTTCCATGAGGGCCTCCCAGGATTTGTTGAGTAGCTGGGGACTCTGTCCCACAGGTTGCAGATAAAATGAAGTTAACTACTTCAGATAATGAAGTTATGTACTCACCATAATGTTCCATCTGAGTAGTTATACTTCATTTTTCTGCAACCTTCCCGCCCTCCATCCCCCTGACCTTTTCATGTGGATAAACATGTTAGATTTATTTAGTTGAGTTGCTAAAGTGTATAGTTGCAGTAAACTCGATCTGAGGGAAGGTAGGAGATGGTGGTGTATTATGGGTAGGGGGAGGAGCTCAGAGCAGATGCTAGAAAATAAGTTGCCGGCTCGGATCCGATATAGATCTGAATACCCACAGGTTGCGGAAAAATGAAGTATAACTACTCAGATGGAATGTTATGGTGAGTACATAACTTCTTTTTCTTAACATGAAAGACAGTTTTACTGATCCTGCTAACCTCTGTAAGAAGGATGTGCGAGTTGCAAGTACTTATGATGAGTCAAATCTGTCTCATTTTCCATAAGGATATGATTTATTTGAGAACTAATCCTTCTTTATCCCTAAAGTGGTATCAGAGTTTACTTTAAACAAAACTATCCATCTCCCCATTTTCTTTCCTGAACATAAAAAGAAAGAATACTATCTACCTTGGAAGTCCAGACAACTCTCTTTCAGAGCTTTAAATGAATTTATATTTAACTACACCCTCAAAGTTCTACAATTAAATGGCTCCCCCCCCGACCTACCCAGCACAGAAATAGTGATCACTTGCCTTGACATCAACCCATATAAGGCAATAATTATCATAGCCGCCTATCCCCCCCCTTGGTAACAACCTTCCCATCCTTGAAAATCTACTTTACTGGGCATCCACCAATTTCAACCAAGAAACTATTATTCTTGGCGACTTCAACCTGGTTTGGCACACCTGCTCATCTGACAACCCCTCCCACTTTCAGAATCTCTTCAACTTCACCCAAACAATATCCTGCCCAACTCGTACAGACAAACGCTTCAACAGGCAGTCAACATTAGACTGGATCCTAACTAATAAACCTAACCTAAACTAGATAGCCAGTTGCCTACCTGACTCCCCTCAGTGATCATTCCCCAATGTTTTTATATAGAAGGCACTTGTATACCCAGAGCAATGTCTCCTATAAACATGTCATTAATAAAAACTTCTCCCCCACCACCACATACTCATACCATGTGACTGATCTCTGTGAAAAACTGAAAGGCTGCCAGCCCAGCTAGATAGAATTTTGTAGATAATTCTATGTCATTGTAAATATTAATACAGTCCACAGGCTATTTTATAAATGTAAGAAAAACTGTGTTATATGTTCTGAACTTCAAAAATGTAACCAAAGTGCACCCTGCTGGTGACTGATCTCAGGGCTCGATATTTCTGTTGTCTTAGGACAACAGTTAGTTGCTAGATTTTACATGTATAATGTATTTTATTGCTGTGTTTTTCTGACCATGTGCAAGCTTATTAAGAAATGTAAATTTAGAGTTTCTGGTAGCCTGGGTGCCAGAGAAGTGTCAAGAATAATGTAATCCAAAGTGAGTCAGCAGTGATGTATTATCAGTTTAAGAGATCTGAGAGAGAGAATCAAAGCATTTTGGATTTTGTCTGAACCTGAACACATCTACTCAGCAGTACTTTGCCTTTGCTCTGTATGTATGTATGTTATTTAGAACATTGTTTCTCATTGAAATAGAAAATAATAAGATTAGACTAGCTGTTTTCTATATTTGTTAGATTATTCTACAGTATTATTTTAAGCATTTTCCTGTGATGTCTGAACTCTTGACTAGCACTGTGTTGAATTGAGGAGATTTGTCTTGTGGTTTTATTATTTATTTTTAAATATTTTTAAACCTTTCAACTGTGGCTGTTTTGTGTAGAGATAAATTAAGTTTTAGAGTACATTGCATATATATATATATATATATATATATATATATATATATATATATATATATATATATATAGTGATACTGTGCAAGCCACTCCTATAAACCTTGCTGTTCATCATACTTATTAATTGGATAATAATATTGCACAGTAAAATTGGACACCCTTTGGTAAGGGCCTTATTAGAACCCGATGTTAGAGGTTGGTGGCAGTGATTTCTACCTTATAGCCTGGGCAGAGAAGAGGGCATTGCTGGAGAACCTGTGCCAGCCTTTCCCAGGAGTGTCTATTTGTATATAACTCGTATCTCAAGGTGCATGTGTGTCAGCTACTTGGGCAGGGACATGAAGCACTGGTTGGACAGAGAAGGTGCTGGAGGTTTTAGCTTGACCACTAGGCTGAGACCTGTACTTTATAGCTGTGCCAGTAGATAGTCTTATTGGGGATCTGGAGAGAAAGGAAGAAACCAGCCCAAGACTGACTGTGATCCTTGTGTGCTTTAAGGGAAATTGTACTTTACTGTGTGTGTACTTGTACTTCCCAATGTGCATGCCCCTCACTGGTGCTAGTTGTGAGGATTCAGGCTCCCTGATTACTGGACCAGTGCATGGGCATCACATATTAATTGTTTGACAGTGGTGGGATATCCACAGCAAATATTAATTGTTTGATAGTGGTGACTTAGGCATATCACATACTAATTGGCTAGTAGTGGTGTGGACATTGAATTACTGTAGCTTGTGGACAGTGATCACTGAAGGTGTTTTTGTACTCTAAATCAGCCACACAGTGAATATTCATTTCGGATCACAATTGTTTTATTTCTTTTATTAGCTTAGTTAGTCAGGGAGAGCAGGCAAGCATGTCAGCAGAGGAGTTTGGCAAGCTGACAAGGCGCCATTTGGCTGAGATTTGCCAGGCTAAGGGACTGGTGCATGGAAACCTGACTAAGACAGACATGATTGCAGCTTTGGTCACAGCTGCATCAGAAAACAGCAATCAAGAGGATGATCATTCTGGCCATGGAATGTACAACACACAGAGAATGGACAGCTCAACCTTTCTGCAGAGGACTTAAAAATCCATCTGGAGCTAAAGAGACTTGAGTTGGAAACCAAGCGTTTGGAAATGGAAGCTGTGGAGAAGAAGCAGAGGCAGCATGAAAAGGAGATGCTGACTCTTCACCAGAGTCGTGGAGGTAATGGGGAAGGGAGTAACCAGAACCCAGAACACAAAAGGTCAGTAAATGTCTTCTGCAGTTTATGGAGGGGGATAATTCTAATAGTTTCATTCATATGTTTGACAGGGTATGTAAACACAAAATTGTAAAAATGCCCCAAAACTCTAATCCGTGGAAACAAATTCACTCAAAAAAAACAATAGAAACCACCACTGCAGGCTCAGTAACCATAGATAAGCCAAGAATAAAAATGCCAAAGGCATGAGGAATGTGGTAGATGCCCCTGTTGTAAATACATTTGTGTAACAACATAATTTTGCATCTCAAATGTGGATTACATGCTCACACGAAAATGTGACTGTAACACAAAAGGAGTCATATGCTTAGCCAAGTGCCAGTGTTGTGACTGTTTTTATGTAGGGAAAATGGAGCGACATTTTAAGAACAGGATTTATGAACATCAGTACAGTATTAAAAAGGAAAATGCTAATAATGCCCTAGCTAGGCATGTGTTGGACAACCTGACCATTACTTTCACTACTTAGTTATCGAACAAGTGGATGTGCATGCCAGAGGAGGACCTTGGGCATTGAGATTTGAGGAAAGGGAACTCCTCTGGCAGTTAAAATTAAATGGACATTCCCTTCCATGTCTAAATGACCATTGTTCTTTAAAGTGTATTTTAAAGTTAAAATCATTATTAAGGTGAACAAAGGTTAAGGTTTATTAGTGGGGAATAAGTTCATATTTTCATTGTATGTTATACCCATAAATTGTGATATGAACTTTGACTTTTAAAATACTTGAGCAAATGTATGCTATGTGTACACATTTCTAAGCTTTAAATGTCACTAAGAATTTTTGAAAAATTGGGAGGTACTTGGTGATGTCATAACTAATTGGTTTATTTAATGCCTGATTAATGAGATTTTAAGATGTCTGAAGAAGTTCAGTATTTTATGTGGATGAAAGCACTCGCAATAAATTTTAACTTGGATTCAGTAAACTGGACTCTTGGTTAGTGAGTTGGAACAACCTTCTTGAAGCATTTTTGTGATAGTACCAGCACTGCCCTGCTAACCTTTACTAACACCATTCATCATCACATTAATGAAGGCCAGCTTGTCTCTTCCATCTTTCTTGACATCTCCAAGGCCTTCGACAACTTATCCCACCAGCTGCTAATTAATAAACTGTCCTCCCATAGCCTCAGCCCATCAGATCTAACTACTACTAAATGGGAAAGCTCACTTTCCTCCCTACTCTCCATCTCCATACAGGTACCCCAAGGTTCTATACTTGGTCCACTTCTCCTTATCGTATTTACTAATGACCTCAGCTCTGCTTCTCAACTATCATCCATAGTTCAGTATGCAAATGATGCCACACTTACCTGTTCAGCCACCTCACCCCAAGAACTCTAACAAAAAATGCAAACAGCATTTCAAGACATTGAAAAGTACCTCTCCCAACAACAACTAATTCTAAACCCCAACAAAACTAAGATTATAGTTTTTAAAAATAAAAACCTCAAACCTTCCCATCCCCCACTCTCAATCAGCTTTGCAGACAGCACAAAAATAGTACCCACTAGCCAGACTAAACTTTTAGGCGTTACCATAGATGATAGTCTAAAATTTGACAATCATATTACTCTCATAATTAAGAAAGTCCACATCAAACTAAGCATCCTATACAGAGCCAAACCATTCCTGACTCCAGCAGCCAGACTCTCTACAGCCCGCTCTCACCTGCTATCCTCCCTTCTCTATGGCTCCCCTCATATTCACAAACCTCCAAAAATCATACCTTAACAACCTAGAGTCATGCTACAACAAGATTGCAAAATATGCTACTAACCAACCACATAGTTCTCACTACTGCTCTGCTCTCACCCAGTTAAACTGGCTAGAACTCCCCAACTGTCTATCACTACATCAACTAACCTTAACCCACAAAATAGTCAACCAACCTAACAACTGCCCCATTTCCAACTTAGTCCAGCCCAATACTACTCTCAGATCGCTCAGATCTTCTAACAAACCCCTGCTAAATGTTTCTAACTCCCACAACCTACATGGTGACTCCCTCTACTCACACAAACTTTCCAGACTCTGGAACACTCTTCCCAGTGCCATAACTAGAATCCTTAACCACCATCAGTTGAAGGTCCTCCTAAAGGAGTACTAATCACTGGCTGTGCTCTTGCCATTCTCCTGGCTAATCCCTTTCCCATACTTTTTACCAACCCTTTCAGGTTTCACCTACTTCATACACCCTATTATTCTCAGCAACCCCTGCACCCCCCCCCCCACCCTACCTGACTTTCTTATTCATCCTCTCTTCTGGACTCTGCCATCTACACTCCGCATCTAGTATTCAGCAGATTGCAAGACATGCATCAACACCCAGGTCTTCAACTACCTCGTAGCTAATAATCTCTCCTCCAAAACCCAACATGGTTTCAGGCCTTATCACAGCACTACCTCTGCTCTGCTGTCCTTCACCAACACGGTACTTCATCACAAAAACAATAGCCTCTTCTCTACTGCTGTATTTCTAGATCGTTCAAAGGCTTTTGACATGGTATCTCATGAGCTACTACTCTCCCCAACCTCTCCTCCTTACAGTCTGCCTGCAACTGGTTCCACAGCTATCTACACGGACACCAGCAATCAGCAATCTGGGATGATAACCTATCACCTCACCTCCCATTTACTCTGAGTTCCCCAAGGGTCTATCCTTGGCCCTCTGCTATTCTCACTTTTCACTAACAACCTACATACTGCCACCACACAAGCATCTCTTATACAGTACGCAGATGACTCTGCTCTCATCTGCTGTGCCCACACTGTACCAGAACTGCAACAAATCACACAGAAATCATTCTCTTCTGTAGAAAGCTGGCTATCCAATGCTCAGCTCCTACTCAACCCAAGTAAGCAAAACTTCTCCTGTTCCAGCCTTCCAAAGCCACCCAAAACACCCCCCACTCCATCTTTCTCTCCAAAGACAATATCATCATCTCTCCATCAGAACACACAAAATTACTCAGTTTGGAAATAGACAACAAACTTAGATTTGACACCCACATATCTCTCACAATAAGAAAGTTCACAAGAAACTTGGTACACTATATCGAAGCTGCCAATTCCTAACCAAGGCAGCTAGAATCTCCATAGCCAATTCCCAGCTAATCTCCACCCTACTCTATGCATCCCCCATACTTACCAACCTTAGACAGACAGACCTACACAACCTGGATGCTTGTTACGACAAAACTGCTAAATTTGCTACTGGAACCTCCTACGCAGCCATCATTGTATCTCCCTTAAAGAACTAAACTGGCTAGAACTCCCACAACTCCTTCACTTTAATCAACTCACCCTTGCTCATAAACTTATTAACCACCCCCATAACATCCCTTCCCTTCAAACCCTGCTCCAACCCTATCACTCCACTAGGCCCCTAAGATCAAGCAACAAAAATCAACTCGCTTATCAAACCCAAAAACTCAGCAAGAGAAGCCATATTTTCATGTTCCATATCTAAACTTTGGAACAATCTTCCACCCCCTATAACTACTCTACCTTCCAGCAGCCTTTTCAAGACTGCCCTCAAATTCCACTTAAATTTGCACTGGCTTTGTCCTTGTTCTAATCCAGACTAACACCCCCACCTAGACTCTTAACACAACTATACTACCACCACTACTAACCACAGTCAGAATTAGCTAGTTGTTTTTGCAAACTTTAAACAACAAGAAACTATCTTAACTTGCAACATTTACTGTATATACTGTTGATAATCGTTGTTGTGTTAAAGCCAACAACCTGCAATGTTGTTTACTTTTGCTGCAACTTTGTATCTATATTTATCATGTACATGATGTGGAGCTTTTCTCCCCGGGCATCCGCTGAAAAAAGACCTGCGTCCAGTCGGAATTTCCGGGTAAACAAATGTAAATAAAATAAAATAAATAAATCCTAGCTACAGACTCATGTTTCTAGCTTACAACACTCATTACTGTTACTTCATATGAAAATTGACACTCTTGCTGTGTTCTATTACTTTTCTCTGCTCAATCAGCATTCTCTATCATTACGATTGAAATGAATTTTGAATTTGTTTTATTGTATATAAATTTCAAGCTACTTTTGTATAGAACTCACTCCTGAATGTATTATTGTTGTTCTGTATTATTCTGTACATATTTGTATTGTACAGTGTGCAGCTTTTCTCCCCGGGTCTCCGTGGAAAACGGGCCTCTGTCCCAGTAAGACACTGCCCAGTTAACAAAACAAAATAAAATTAAATTGTTCATTTCTCATGACGTTAAGAAGTAACAACCTGTGTCAAAACAAGACTATTTCCAAATGGTTGTGTAAGGCTTTTACCTTTTGTTGTAGTTAACTTGACAAGCCTGTTCTAGGCAAGGTCAGTGCCACTTTACTAGGCTTTATGTATGGCTATTTGGAAAAGATTAGATTCTTGAAGCTGCTACTTGGTCCTCTGTGCATACTTTTACAAAGTATTATAAATTGGATTCCTTCACTGGGTTCAGATCAAGCTTTGCTAAGACCTTTCTCCAGGCTCCCCTGGACTCTTCTTCCACCTCCCAAATATAGTTAGCTGTAGTAATCTACCCATCTAGCTAATACTACTGTAGCAGTGATCAATATGATGAACGTAGTACAGTTGTGTAAGTTGAACTTCCCATAACAGCAGATGTTCGAATGATCACTACTGCAGTAGTCGCTCCCTCCTTGCATCCTCCCTTCTTTTTTGGAATGTTTTTTATGCCAAGCTGCTGATTTTTTTTTTTTTTTTGTTCCTAGCATTGTCTTTTCAAGGCTCAGCCTCCCTCCCTCCCTCTCTCTCTGCTGGCCAGAAAGCTCTGTAGGGCTTCAAGCCCAAACTTGCCTTTTATTCTCCTTGAGCTGTTTGACAGTTTAGGTGTGTGGAAGGTGCCCTGAAGTTTTGGAAGCTAGCTGGACGTTATATCCTTAGGATATAACTGATCTAGCTAAGGCTACTTCAGCACTGATCTTTCTAATGTGTACTGTTATAGTAAGTTCATCTTACAGAGCTTTCCTCCTCCTCACCACGAGAGGTTATGGTGATTCAGTCCTATCTCATCCTTCACAAAGATGGCATAACTTTAGCAAACAATCCATCCTTTATGCCTAAAGTGGTTTCAGCATTTAATTTCAGACAGACTACTCATCTACCTGTGTTTTTTTTCCAGAACCAGAAAAAAAGAGAACATAGAATGTTAAGTTGTCAATCTCGCCTTCATTCTAGCTGGATGGGTTCGGAGCCGATCCTCGGCTCCGACTCGGCTTATACCAAAGCTCGAGAGCTATTTTTACTGGCTCGAGGTAACCCTGTATCCCACAATGCTAGGCGCTAACTACCCAGATCTCGTTTGCCGCTTAGCTGCGAGGTTGCGTTTTTGCTGGCTCTCTGGTAATTTTTTGAAAAAACAGTTTTTGGGTAAGATTTTTTCCCTTTTATTTTCAGGGTTAGTGTTCGTTATACCCCTTGTCCCCTCTTAGAGTAACCCGCTT
The DNA here is from genome assembly GCF_019279795.1 of Protopterus annectens. Classification (NCBI taxonomy): domain Eukaryota; kingdom Metazoa; phylum Chordata; order Ceratodontiformes; family Protopteridae; genus Protopterus; species Protopterus annectens. The sequence goes on along the minus strand of NC_056725.1, from coordinate 703,522,113 downwards.
TGTATAGTCCCCTTTTCTGTCTATTTTCTATCCCCTCAGCCCTTCCTTCCCCTTATATATCTAGGACTTAGGGCCAAGTTAGTTTTTGGGTAAATTTGTTAAAGTCAGTGTTAGTTGTAGTCTTAGTCTTTGGTGTGGTGTAGTGACTGGACTAGGTTTTTTATTTACTATGGTGTGTGTGTGTGTGGATGTTTGGGTGTGTTCCACCATTATGTCTAAGGAGTCCAAGGTCTCAGGCTTCAAGAAGTGTGACTCGTGCTGTCATAAAATGTCTCTGACAGACGGTCACACTTCTTGCGTGTATTGCCTAGGCCCTCTGCACCTGCAGGACTCTTGTTCCATCTGTCATGCATTCAGTCCAAGAGTCCTGCAGGAACACAGAAACAAATTGATTTTGAGAGGCTTATTGAAGCCTGAAGGCTCCCCGGCCAAGTCTTCATCGGTCAAGCCTTCTAAGCCCACTAAATCGTCGGCTCCGAGTTTAGAGCCTCCGACCAGTGGTGCTACTTCTTCGGCATCGGCATCGGCTCCGGCTGGAGCTGACGCTTCAAAATCTCAGTCGGCTTCGATAGTTTTGTCGGAACTGACTTTAACCCGTAAGCGCTCCAGGTCCCCCTCTTTGGAGTCGGTCCATTTGGCTCCGAGATCTCCTTTGCTTTCGGAGCGCAGTCACCGATCCCATTCCTCTCGGTCTTCCAGGCTTTCAGACCATGACCTCGAGAGGGTGGTTAGCAGACTCCTTAAGTCGCAGGCACTGGCCCAGATGCTTCATAGCCCTTCTCAACAGACAGTGGCTATCCCCATTCCATCATCAATTCCTCCTCGGACTCTTCCCCTGAGTTCGAAGCCGGAGGTTGTGGGAGCCGGGACCGTCGAGATGTCTGAGCCGATACCACCCATTTCGGCTCCGTCATTGGCTCCAATTTCTTCTATGGTGCCATCCTTGGAGGAATCTGGACGCCGTGACTCCCTCGGCGTCTCCGAGGGGGCGAGTGGCATCGGACCCTTGTCCGACCCCGTTCTCCCTCTCGGAGCCTTGGCGCAGGTGAGTTTGGCTCCGACATCGGCCTCAGAGCCATCCCTCTCACTGCCGGGAGGGGTCCTTATCTCTTCGGAGCGGGGACCTTCTTCTCTGCCTGATAGGGGTGCTTTCGAGGTCATGAGGAGTATGCTGGCCCCTGTGCCTGTTCCTCGGTCGGCTCCCTCAGCTCCTCCCACTGTAGTGCCTGCTACGGTCTCTACCCATCTTCTCGACCCTGACCGCAGAGATCCTACGCCTCAGGGGCCCCCATTGGGAGCATCCTCCTCTTCTGAGGCCACCCCTGGTCTGTCAGGGGAGCCCCCTCAGAAGAGGAAATGTAAGAGGAAGCATCTGGACTCCCCTGAGTCCGTCACATCTGATACTGACTTGGATGAGTCGGAGGGGTCCCCAAGATCCCCCTCTGAGGATGTCTCCTTCTCTGACATCCTTGAGATCCTCAAGCAGAGGGGGAACTGGTCTACCCTCAATCCTTCCGAGGACGAGTCGGTCTACCTAGAGGATTTTGGTTCTCGCCCTTCCACCTCCTGGGTGTCTCCACCCTTTGACCCCCTTATGGAAGTGGTGTCCAGGAAGGCATGGATGGCCCCTGACTCGATGGAACCAACCCCGCGGAGGCCTTCAAAATTTATCACAGCCCCTGCTGATAAACAGTTTTTGACCAAGGGTGTCCCTGTTGATGCCATGGTGGTAGCTGCAGCCACTAAGAAGGAACTGACTAATCCTTCGGTACCTATCTATCCTCCTAATAAGGAATCTAGGACCATGGATAGGTACGGCAAGTGGATGTTTTCTTCAGCGACCTTTACCATGCGGTCGCTGAATTACTTATGTCATTTCACCCCGTCTTCAAAGAGACTTGCTCAAAGAAATCGGTGACACTCTACAGGATCCAACAGCTGCGGGGTCTCAGGACAAAATCAACTCCCAGCTGGCAACCCTAAACTCGATTGTTAACTCCTCCATGTGGCTTATTTCTTATCCGGCCGATGGGGCGAGTAGGGCTGCAGGCACAGGTGTAGCCTTAAGACGACATGCCTGGATGCGGCTTTGTAACTTTGCTGACCCCTTTAAGGCCTCCTTCACCAACTCTCCCTTTGATGGTTCAGCGTTGTTTGGACCTCAGGTGAAGGGTACTTTGACCAGATGCGAACAAGACGGCAAGACTTTCTCTGCCGTGGGAGTCCGTTTTTCCACCCCATCCAGACCATACCCCAAAGGTCAGAAGGGTGGAAAAATGTAGTTCCGCAAACCACAGGGAGTCATGCCGGATGCACTAGGCGAGTTCCCCTCTAGAGGCAGGGGGGGACAACAATAGACGCCACCCCAGGGGCAGAGGGGGTCCGCAGAATCAGGGTAGCAGAGACGCTGTCTCTGGCCAACCCTTCCAGCATCCCTGAGAAGCTGCCTGACTGTCCACCTTCGGAGGCAGTCGGGGGAAGATTATCACTGTACCCAAAAGCCTGGCTTTCCCTTACCGAAGACACATGGGTACGGTCGATCATATCCGAGGGTTACAAAATTCCCTTTGTCCACACCCCAAAACAGCCAAACAGGCCCCTTCCAGATGTTCCACCCGGTCTAAGGGAACAAGCAGTATTAGAAATCTCAAAACTGCTAAGAAAAAGGGCCATCCAGCCAGTCCCAGCAGACCAGCAAGGATCCGGAATCTACTCCAAGTTCTTTTTAGTACCAAAAAAGACAGGGGACTGGAGACCAATTTTGGATCTCAGCAGACTGAACAAGTCTCTTCAAAGAACGAAGTTCCAGATGGTCACGCTACAGTCCATTATACCCTTTTTGGGTCAGGACCATTGGATGTGCTCTATACACCTTCAGGATGCGTACTACCACATAAAAATGCACAGGCGCTCCAGAAGGTTTCTCCGCTTCCGGCTGGGAGCCAGTCACTACCAGTTCAGGGCCCTGCCCTTTGGTCTCACTACAGCCCCCCCGTGTGTTCACCAAATGCATGGCAGTGGTTACGGCTCATCTGAGGCATCAAGGATTCCAGGTGTTTCCATATCTAGACGACTGGCTCCTTACCGCCACCACCAGGCATCAACGTATTCAATCCAGAGATTACACCATTCAGATTTGCGAAGAGCTAGGTATCTCCATAAACTTCGAAAAGTCTGCCTTGTCAGTCTATTAGCTTCATAGGCGCCATATTCGACACAGTCAAACTCTCTGCAAAACTGACGGCTCAAAGAATCTCAGATATTCGCGAACATGTTCATATCCTGCTTCAGAACAATAAAATTCAGGCCAAGTTTGTACTGAAGACTCTAGGTCTCATGGCGGCTGCCATTACGTTACTTCCCTTATCTCGCTTCCACATGTGACTCCTGCAATGGATGCTCTTCTCTCAGTGGTCCTTCCAGCAGCTCCCGATGTCGCACTACATTTTGATAATCCTGTTATGCAAGAAACACCTGTCTTGGTGGATGATCTCCCTTCAAGTGTCTCAGGGCAGACCCTTCGTCCCCCCCCCCCCCCGGTTGCTACAGTGGCAACGGATGCCTCCCTGATCGGGGGGGGCATTTTTAGGGCAGGACGGTCCAGGGCATTTGGCAACCTTTCGAGTGCCACCTGCACATCAATGTCCTAGAGATGAGAGCAGTTCTTTTAGCGTTGCAAGCCCTTCAGGACTCTCTTCCCATCGGGACGATTGCAGTTCAGACGGACAATATGTCTGTAGTGTGGTACATCAACAAGCAGGGCGGAACCAAGTCCTATCCCTTATGTCGAGAAGCACTCAGACTTTGGCAGTGGGCGATCTCCTCTCAACTGTTTCTGATAGCGATGCATATCCCCGGGAAGTCCAACGTCATAGCGGACAGGCTGAGCAGAGCCATTCTCATGCCGCACGAGTGGTCTCTCAAGCAGTCAGTAGTGGAAAAAAATTTCAGAAAATGGGGTCAGCCTTGCTGTGATCTTTTCGCTACACCCCAGAACAGCAAATGCCACAAATTTTTCACTCCCTTCCCTCTTCCCGGCCACCCTCCCAGAGACGCTCTAGTCCACGATTGGCCCCGGGGTCTCCTGTACACCTTTCCCCCCTTTCTATTAATCACTTAGTTGATTCAGAAAGCTACCGCCTTGAGATCCACAATAATCCTCATTGCTCCGTACTGGCCTCGACAAATATGGTTTCCGTTCCTGCACCGTTACCTCTTGGAGCAGCCCTGGCATCTGGACCCAGTTCCAGATCTCTCGACCCATCAGTCGGGCAAGCTGCACCAATCTCCCCCCTCTTTCAACCTCACAGCTTGGTTGCTCCACTTCCAACCTTAGCCAGGCTTCCCTTTATCTCCCATTCGGTACGTGACATCATTTTAGCTTCCCACAAATCTTCTACCAGGAGGATTTATGCCAGCAAATGGAAATGTTTTTCCTTCTGGGCAAAATCTAGGAACATAGACCCATTTGTGGCTCCTATCCAATTGGTCTTAGATTTTTTGGCTGAACTCTTTCATTCGGGTTCTTCTTCCTCCACTATCAGAGTCCAGTTAGCGGCCATTTCAAATTTTCATGTTGGCTTGGCAGACTCCTCCATTATGTCTCATAAACTTTGTAAAGCATTCCTTAAAGGTATCTTTTTACTCAAGCCCCTGGTTAGACATCCCCCACCGCAGTGGGATTTGTATCTAGTTTTAACCTCCTTGATTCTCCCTCCCTTTGAACCTGCGGCTTCCTGTTCCTTAAAGTTACTCTCATGGAAAACTTTGTTTCTAGTGGCCATAACCTCTGCCAGGAGAGTCTCAGAACTTCACGCCCTTTGCGTTCGTCCTCCTTATCTTGTTTTCCATAAAGATAGAGTGTCCCTCAGAACTAACCCCTCCTTTTTACCCAAGATATCTTCTGAGGCAAATCTAAACCAGACTATCGATCTCCCAGTTTTCTTCCCTAATTACTGTGACAGAGCTGAACAAAAGTTGCATTTCTTGGATGTTCATCGCCAACTCCGTTACTACCTGGATAGAACCAAGCAAATTAGGAAATCTGACCAGCTCTTCCTATCTTATGCTGAAGGGAAGAAAGGCCTTCCAGTTTCCAAAGTAACCCTTTCTAGGTGGTTGGCCTCTGTCATCACTTTCATCTATGAACTGAGGCGTCAAAAGCTTCCTTCAAGACCTAGAGCCCATTCAACTAGAGTCTTAGCTATGTCTATAGCCTTTCAGGATAGGTTGCCTTTAGATTCAATTTGTGCGGCAGCCACATGGGCCTCTCCCCATACCTTTATTTCTCATTACAAATTGGACATGGCCTCCAGAAGCCGAGCTAACTTTGGTTCCACCGTCCTCAAGAGTCTGTTCCAACGAGCCACCCAGGGTTGAGGTGCTAGGGACGCGGTCCCATCCAGCAAGAATGAAGGCGAGATTGGCAATTTAACATTGAGAAGTTATGTACCTACCATAACGTTCCGTGTTAGTTGTCTTCTTCTCGCCTTCTTTCTTGCGTCCCGCCCTCCAACCCCCTAGCCTGGACAGACCGATAGGATCCTACTGAGCCTTTCCTTTTTTCCCAGTATGGTCTCCAGTGGTTATCCTTTTCTTCGGATGGCTATCTATATGGGTATGCCATTCTCTCCTTTGTTCTGGGGGCAGAAGTGCTATAGTGTTAGCTATCAAACGAGATCTGGGTAGTTAGTGCCTAGCATTGTGGGATACAGGGTTACCTCGAGCCGGTAATAATAGCTCTCGAGCTTTGGTATAAGCCGAGTCGGAGCCGAGGATTGGCTCTGAACCCACCCAGCAAGAAAGAAGGCGAGAAGAAGACAACTAACATGGAACGTTATGGTAGGTACATAACTTCTCATTCTACAGGTTCTGGATTTCCCCATGCAGCTCAGGTACAACATTGACAGTACTAAAACTTTCAGGAATTCTAATCAACACTTTTTTTTTACCTTCATATGAAATAAACCGTGTCAAAATAGACAATGTCTAAGTGGCTGTCTCATGCTATTGTTTTTTTTAATGCACACACTAACACAACACCTATAAGCAAAGTCAGAGTCTATTCTACTTGGGCTTTGGCTACCTTTGTGGCTTTTTGGAAAGGGGTGGCTTCTACATATACTATACAGGCTGCAGCTGAGTCTTCTCTGCACACACTTGCTAAGAGCTGCAAACTGGATTCCTTCTCTAAGTACAGATTTTGCTAGAACTCTGATCCTTCTTTTCTTGAGCTGTTATTCATCCCATATAGCTTAGGCTACTGCAGCAGTGATTGAATGATGAACATAAAACAGTTGTGTAAGTAAACATACTGTAGCATTAACTAGCAAGGGTATTTTTTTATATTCTTCTCCTGAAACAAAAAAAAAAAAACAATAGGTCTCTAGCCTGCCTTGTTCTGAGGATTTTGGTTCTCTAGTTATTGACTTAATACCACTCTCCTCATGCTCTGCAGTGATTAGGTTGCATGGGAAGTAAATATTGTGGGAAGAAATAGCCAGGTAATTGTTATGGATAGGCTTGTATAGGCCCTAGGGTCGATAGCCTAGTACCAACCTATGAACCTATGTTTCACTAAAGCTTTGTAAGCTGGATGGTCATCTGATTCCTGGCAGGACTCCTCCAGTATAGCTTAGGCTACTGCAACAATGATCTGTTCGAGCATCTACTGTTATGGTAAGTTTACGTACATAATTGTACTGTCTGCATCATGTTTTTCTTTCCTGCCTTATTTCACATTCAAGCCATTAGTTCTGTAAAAGAGAACAGCATTTTACAGTATGGATTACAGTTCCTAGAAATATGGCCAGTTTGACCACACAAATTACACTTTCTTTTGCTGGTAGTATTTATCAAATTATCCTCCATTCTGCTGTAATAACACATTTTGGTTATCATCTATAGTAAACAGTGTCCCTCACACCAGCATGTATATGCTAGGCTAACAGCTACCAGGTCTTTTACAAGTCTGACTGCACGTCTGAACCTAGTTGAGTCTCCTTGTAAAATGTGCATCTTAATTGGATGGGACGTTTGTTTAGAGGGGTATGTGGGTGGGTAAGTTAATTAGGAGGTTGCTAAAAAGTTGTATGTGGGGGGGGTATTTTAGTTAGAGAATATTTACTTGTCCTTTGCTTGTAATAGACATGGGTGTCAGCCTGGGGCTGAATTTAAGATTTCTCATCTAATGGTCAGGGTTACATTTGAGAAGGATTAGGGATAAATTCTGCTTCACATTGATAGAAAGACTATTCCAGAGCAATGGGATCCTTTGAGGCATATGTGTTTCACCAGCTAGTTGTGTTTATGTCACAAGCAAAGTTCATATCCCTGGATCTATTGATGTTCTTCGTGTTTCAGTGTTGCAGTCATAACTGTAGGGTGATCCTGCCGGCAGGCAGCCCGAGGTCGGCCAGAATCACAAAGTCTGGGTCCGGCGTCAGCTGCACAAGCTAGTACCCTGACGTCAGTACGCTCTGGTACATAGCCCTCAGCCGACGCCATCTTCTCCAGTCTTTCTTGCCGTGCGGTGGAAAGCAGCTCGCAAGTCGGTTGGCGATTTTCAAACTACATATTTGATTGCTGTCGGTCCGAAGTTCTTACTTCTCTTCTCAAAGCTAAGTACCCCGTTGGGGAATCTTTTTCTTGTTCCTCCGATGTCAGAAAAAGTTAATAACTGTATAGAGTGTGGAAAACAGATACCTCATAAAGATTTCCACTCTTACTGTCTACCTTGCTTAGGCCCTGACCACGAAGTTTCTTGTTGTCGGTTCTGTGCCAGGTTCAATTCTCGCACTATTAAGCGTCGGTACGACTGGGCTTTAAATTACTTTGGAAGACGCTTCAATTATAGAATGTCGTCAGATTCTACCGGAATTCAAAAGAAGCGCAAAGACAAGGACAGGCCTCCGAGGTCCAAACAGGATTCGTCGCAGCTGGAGCCAGCGTCCGGTTCGGCTGTCGTCAGTGAGGCGCTTTTGCAGCCCCTGTCGTCCGCCACTTCTGAACCGATGGCCGATACGGACTCCCATGGGGAGCCATCAAGGCCTATTGTTTTATCTGCTGCAGGACCTTCGGACGTCGCTCCCTTAGATGGGTCCGGAACTGCTGTGCAGGTACCGACTTCTGAGGGGGTATTCAGGCCTACTCACATCACTATTTCAAAGACAAAGGCAAAGTCCAAGACTCCAGTTAAGCCTAAAGTTAAGTTTCTGCTCAAGCTACTTCTGAAGCTACTCCCAAGACACAGAAGCAATTGCTAAGGATGGCTGAAGATTTGCTTACAATGATTAGGGGTTCTCACCCCCCTCCAGAGAAAAGGCCTCGACAGGATGTTCTTTTGGATTCCTCTGACCAGGCTTCGGTATCTTCTGTTTCTTCCTCTGATCAGGAATATTCCTTTCCTCCTTATGAGGATTCGGATGCTGAGGATTCCTTGCCCTCTGCTTCTCCGCCTGAGGATTTTTCCTTTGGGGAGACCTTACATGAGATGAGGGAACATTTTCATTGGGAAGGTCAGGATTATTCTGCTTCCAAGAGGAGGGCTTAGGGAATTCCTTCTTCTTCCTCAACACAGGCCTTTAGCTATTCCTCCTGTTCTTGATATTGTGGATGATGCCTTTTCTGAGGCTAATTTGAATCCTGATTCCATGCCCCCTGCTCCTTCTAAGCCTGATAGATTTTACAGGGTCCCTGATTCTCATTTATTCTTATTTAAGAACCCTTCTGCGGATCCTGAAACTATTTCTCAAGGTTCTAAGGCTGCTAAGGTTGCTTCTTCCAAAAATCCTATTCCCTCCGAGAAGGATTCTCGTGCCTTAGACAGGTGGGGTAAAAAGGTATATACTTCTGCTACCCTTTCTATTAGGGCTTTAAATTGCCAGTTTCGTATGTTTAAGTATCAGCAATTTCTTTTGTCTGTTTTGAAGCAAAAGCTTGCTACCTTTCCAGCATGTGCAGAGGATAAGGAATTGCAGGATGTATTGCATGCAACTAAACAAGTGAACAAGCATAGTTTACATTGTGGATTTGATGCTTTGGAAGCTTCTTGCAGGGCCGCAGCCTCTGGTACTGTTATTAGGAGACATGCTTGGCTTCGTGAACAAAGTTTGCCGGAACAGGTTAAGGCTAAACTTTTAGATGCCCCTGTTCAGTATGATGTTTTATTTGGATCCAAGGCCGAGGAGGTTATTAAAAAGATGGAAGAAAAGGCAAAATCTATGCAGACTGTGAAAGATTTCTTACAAGTTCAGCCTCCTAGATTTTCCAGGAATTGGCCCTCCAAAAATTGGTCCTTTCCCACGTCTGACAGGCCTCAAAGGGGAAGATATAGATGCTCCAGAGGTCGTGGTCAAGCTCAGGCCTCTTACAGATCCAGACAATGGACTGCTTCTTCACCTAGAAGGGGAGAAGTCAGATCCCAATCTCAAAGGAAGCAGACTCCATGACTCTCTCGGTTGGGCTTCAGGACCTCCTTACCTGGATGCCCCTCTCGGAGGAAAGCTTTCTCTTTTTTACAGAAATTGGACTCGTATTACCCAGGACAAATGGGTATTGGATGTGATTTTAAGAGGCTACAAGTTCCATTTTCATACTCTGCCAAGGGTTATCGGTTGGCCAGATCTGCCAAAACATCAATGGGCAGAGGCCTTAAATCAAGTGAATGCTCTATTGGCCATGAGAGCCATAGAGCCTGTTCCTCTCTCAGAAATGGGAAAAGGCTTTTACTCAAGACTATTTCTGGTTCCAAGAAAACAAAACTCATGGAGACCTATTCTGGACCTTTCAGTGTTAAACACCTTTTTGGAAATTCCAAAATTCAAAATGCTTACTCTACAGCAACTGATTCCAGTGCTCTCCCAGGACGCTTGGATGGTGACATTGGATCTAAAGGAGGCCTACTTACACATTCCCATCAGGCAGGAACGCAGGAAATTCCTCAGATTCAAGGCAGGCTCGAGGCACTTTCAATTCTCTGTACTGCCCTTTGGTTTATCTACTGCGCCCAGGGATTTTACCAAGTGCCTGGCCCCAGTAGTGGCTTATTGCAGACTTCAGGGGATTCAGATTTACCCCTATTTGGACGACTGCCTTATCCAGGCAGACAGCAAGGACCTTTTACTTCAACATCTGGATTTTGTTCAACGTCTTTTCCTCCTCCTGGGATTCTCAGTGAACATAAAAAAGTCAAGTCAAAATTGATCCCTTCTCAACAAATGATATTTTTGGGAGCCCTCCTAAATGCAACCTTACAAAGGGCTTTCCTTACTCCAGAAAAACAAATACAGCTGGCTTCAATTTTCAAGACCTTGGCAACTTTAACTCAGCTCACTGCAAGGAAATTCCTGCAGGCACTGGGCTATATGGCTTCATGCATTCTGTTAATTCCAAATGCAAGGCTTCACATGAGAAAGCTTCAATGGTACCTGAAAAGTGTATGGTTACAGCATTACCAAGATTTGGACACTTTGATTCCTCTGATCCCCTGCCTCCAGAAGGAGTTCCTTTGGTGGTCCTGGGTGTGTGCTTTAAACGAAGGGAAGCCCTTTCGTCTACCTCATCCTTCTCAAATCATAACCACGGACGCCTCGGATTATGCTTGGGGAGCACATTTTCTAAACAATTGCCAGCAGGGGACCTGGACAAAGAACCACCTTCACTGGCACATTAATCTGAAGGAAATGTTGGCAGTTCAAAATGCTCTTCTAGCCTTCAAGAACCTTTTGCAGCCAGGGCCTCTTCTAATTCGTACAGACAACACCACAGTCATGTGGTACATAAACAAGCAGCGGGGCTCTCATTCATACCCCCTTTGCAGACTAGCTATGGCTTTATGGGACACAGCTCTAAGTCTGAATCTGCATCTTCAGGCTCAATTCATTCCAGGAAAGCAGAATCTCTTAGCAGACAGCCTAAGCAGAAACATTTTGGATCCTCACGAATGGATGCTAGACACCAACTTATTCAACAGGATAACTGCAGTTTGGGGGTGTCCCCAGATAGATCTGTTTGCATCCCATCTCAATCATCAGCTGCCTCTCTTTTGCACCAGGTCCTTCCACAAAATAGCTTGGAAAGTGGATGCCCTGTCATTCAGTTGGAGGAACCTTTCGGGATATGCCTTCCCTCCTCTTCCTCTTCCTCCCTGGGTATTACTGAAGATAAAACAGGACAAGCCGAAGTTCATCATCTTGATTGCTCCAAATTGGCCTCGGCAGTTTTGGTATCCAACCTTACAGCATCTGTTCTTGGAACCTCCCTGGATCCTTCTTCTGGACCCTTCTCTTCTGTCCCAGCATCAGGGTCAGATGCTACACCCTCATCTCAAGACCCTTTGCCTGGCAGCTTGGCTCTTCAAGGAAATTTGATTTTTTCTAAGCTCCCCAAACAAGTTTTGGATGTTCTTCTAGAAGCTAGACGGCCTAGCACTAGGAAATCCTATGCCTCTAAATGGAAAAGGTTTTGTATCTGGATGCAGGACCGTGGCTCTAACCCTTTTGTGCCTGATCTCTCGTCTATTTTGCTTTACCTTTCAGACCTTTTGTTTAAAGGCCTTTCCTTTTCTTCCATTAAGATTCATGCTTCTGCTATATCTGCTCATTTTAATACTGACCCTCCTGTTTTTTCTCATCCATTGGTGAGACAATTCTTGAGAGGAGCTAAGAATTTGAGGCCTCCTAGGACCCCTCCTGTCCCTGCCTGGGATCTTAACTTTGTTTTGGAAAAACTCACTTTGCCTCCTTTTGAGCCTGCTGCGGCTTCTGATATAAAATTTTTATCCTGGAAGACAGTTCTTTTGTTAGCATTGACTTCTGCCAGAAGGGTTTCTGAGTTGCAAGCTCTCATGGCTGTGGAACCATACCTAATTTTCCATCTAGACAGAGTATCCTTGAGGACCAATCCTACTTTAATGCCTAAGGTGATTTCGAAAGTTCATAGGTTCATAGGTTCATACTAGGCTATCTGCCCGAGGGCATTTACAAGCCTAGCCCATCGTTTTGTGGCTTACGCCACCCCTTTAGTATGGGGAACTATACCCATTATTTTGCTGTGCCTCTGTCGAGCAGTGACACTGAGGTAATCCCTGGGGTATATCTGCGATCTCCCATCCATTGGTCAAGATTTTTCTTGAACAAGGCCAGCGAGGTGCTCTGCCTCACATGTACCTGGATTTTGTTCCACAGCATAGGGAGTCTTTGGGTGATGAATCTATCCCTCCAGCACATCCTATTAATAGCCGTGTCGAGGTTTAAGTCTCCCGCCCTTGTGGCTCTGATGGATCTAGATTTTTGAGGTGAAGCATATTCATCAAATCTGGGTTTGACATGGCCTTGTATGTTAGGCAAAGGTCACCTCTGAGCAAGCGGTAAGCGACTGAATAGAGCTGGAGTTCTTTCAGTCGGGCAGCATAGGACAGATTTTTGAGACCCTTTATCCTTTTGGTGAGGAACTTTTGTGGCCTCTCCAGCTGCTGCAAGTGTCGGGTCAGATACATCCCGAATGGGGCATTGTACTCAATCATTGGTCTGATGAGTGATGAGTAAAGGGAGACTATGACCTCCCTTGATCTAGATGAGAATCCCTTCATGATAAGGTGGGCAATGTAGAAGGTCTTCCTAACTACTTTAGCTACATGGGTGTCGAATGACAGACTACTATCAACCTGGGTCCCCAGGTCCCTGATAACTTCTTCTGTGCTCAGCGGATTGCCACCTATTTGGTAGCTAGGGGTAACCTTGTTTTTCCCAAAGGGTATGACTATGCATTTTTTGGCATTTAACTTCAGGCCGTGGCTCTGGCACCAGTTATCCGTTTCTGTGAGACCCTTCTGAAGGATATCTGTGTCAGATGTGTTTTCTACTATGGCCCAGTTTGCAGCCACCTGCAAACTTTGTCAGCCATAACCCTGCTGTGTTTGCTTGTACTTCCGAAACGTAGATGCCAAACAAGAGTGGGCCCAGGACTGAGCCCTGTGGGACACCACTTGTGACAGGCTTTGAGTCTGCCATGGCGCCAGCAACTCTGACCCTGTGGGTTCTGTCACTCAGCCAGTTTGCAACCCATCTTGTGATGTATGGGTTAACATTTAAGCTGATGAGTTTTTCAATGATACCCGAGTGGGGTATTGTATCGAAGGCCTTAGCCAGATCGAGGTAGGCTGTATGGACTGCCTTTCCTCGCCAATGGCTTTGGTGACTGTTTCAAGAAGTCAACCAAGTTTAAAAGGCATGATCTGCCTTTGACAAAGCCAAACTGGGTTGGATCCAAAGTCTGCAAATTCCTATGTCTTTATTTATGAGGTCCATTATGATCCTCTCCATGGCTTTGCAGATAAGGCTTGTCAAGCTAATGGGCGGTAATTTCCAGGGTCGGTGGAGGCACCGCCTTTGTGAAGTGGGACCACAGTTGCAGTCGCCACTCCTGGGTGATCCAGAGGTAAGACTTTCATTAAACAGCTCTCCTAGCTGTGGGTTTAATCCCTCATTGAGTTCGTGGACCACCCAGCCCCGGCCACCATCAGGCCCCCTGGATGCTGTGTTTTTGCTTTGGAGAGAGCAGTTCTCACTTGGGCTGGAGATGTTTGGAGGGCTGCAATCGTTTGGTATAGATATCTCTCCTTTTGGGGGGGGGGAGTTTGCACTGAACCTGTCAGCCAGTATGTTGGCAATGTCTGTAGGATCAGTAATCTTCACATCATTTTGAACTAGTTCTGAGCATATCTGGGAGTTTCCTCCTAGGTTTCTAACATAGCTAAAGAAGGCCTTATGATTGCCTTTTGAGTCTTTAGCTATTTTTCTCTCGAAATTTGCTTTGGATGATTTTATGAGAGCTCTTAGTTTTTTACTTATAGTGATCAAGGGTGTCTTACCTTTTAAGGATTTTGCTCTATCTTGTAGTAGCTTCCTCCTTTTATTGTAGAGTTTGTTTATGGCTGGGGTCCACCAGACTGGACGCTTGCCTTTGGTACCAAGAGTCTTTGTTTTGTTTGGGATTGCCTTATCCATGCAGTCCTGCAGGTGCTGGTAGAAGGTGTTTGTAAGTGATTCAGCGGCTTGAGTACTGTTTTCCGCTGGCTCGGGGCCTTAAAGGAGACCACACTAGTCTTTAGAAGTGTGAAGTCGGCTTTTGAGAAGTTCTTTACTGTGGTCTTTTTTATTTCAGGTGGGGTGGGATGAGATCTCCAGTGAGATTAGTTTGTGATCTGATCTCACCAGTGAGGGGTATACTTCGGTGTTGAACATTGTGCTCCCATGTTCGTGATGATGAGATAAAGTATGTTATCTCCTCTTGTGGGATGGTGACTAGTTGTTCCATGGCATTTGAGTTTATGAATTCCAGGAACTTTTGGGCTAGGGTGTTTGGGCTTGAGTAGTGTTCCCAGTCTATATTAGGGTAATTGAAGTCACCTAGTATGATGGTGTTTGGTGATACATTTATCCCTCTAGTGTTTTCAGGAAGGCCATGTGAGGTTCCTGAGTTTGTGAGGGTGGCCTGTAACATGCTACAATTTGCAGAGTAGTCTTGCCTATGGTTAATTGCACCTGGATGGTCTCCGATGCATCGTGCGTTGCCACCAGTCTTGAGGTGTGGGTGTCCTTGATGAATATGGATACCCCCTCCTTTCTTGGTATTGTCCGGATTTTGGGGCCGAACGCATGATATGAGGTAAAACCTGATAGCGCTGGGGTGCTCTCAGGAGCCTTGAACCAGGTTTCTGTCACAGCACAGACATCGATGTTCTCCATACTGAGAAGGGCCTCGAGTGCGTGCATTTTGAGATTTAGACTTCTGGCATTGAGCAGCATTACCCTTAGTTTTTTCCTTTTTGTGTTCTAGGGTGGTAGGTTTAGAATTTGAGCCTTGCCTAAAAAGGCACTATGGGGTGGCAAGAGCCTTTGCCAATATCCAGAATCCCAGGGTGACAGGTGCAAGCCGTCCCTTGCGAAGCAGCGTGGCTTGTCCAGCATGTCATCCCAGGCAGACAGATACTGGATCCCCTTTGAATGACACCAGTGTTTAAGCCAATTGTTAAAGCTGATCATCTTATCTCTGTATTGTGGCATCACTCTTGGTGAAGGTAGGATACTGCTCAAGGTCAGGGTCATACCTGCCTGGGCTACATAATCAGAGAGCTCCTCAATGTCTCTTTTCATGTAGTCCAAGGAGGTACGCCTCAGGTCGTTTACACCAGCGTGGACAATGACTGAGTCATATTTGTACTTGCTGTTGAGAGACCTGAGTGCTTGCGTTATGTGGCGGATTCTAGCGCCCGACAGGCAGCTTACTGTGACCTTCTCCTTACTCAGTCTGGTGAGCGGGACGTCAGTGTGTCTGACTATGGAGTCACCAATGACTAGTGTGTCTGGCATTATGTTTGGCCTTAAGGGCTGTGACTGTTTGACACTCTGACTGTGAGGTCTATGTGTTGCAGGTGTTGTGTTCTGAGGTGGTGGTTGTTTGGGTGTCTGCTTTGGTGGCCTCTGCTGTTTTGGTAGATTTTTGATCAGAGCCTCCGAGTATGTCTTTGTGTGTTTGTGTATGATTTGAGGTTGTAATGGTGCTATGTGAGACTGGGTCTATAGTGTGTGTGGTAACCTTCTCCTCCTGACTGGTCTTGCCAGTCCTGTGTTGAGAGAGCTCAGCCTCCAGTTTGGCCGTATAGTTGCATCTCTCGCATGTATTTGTGTTTTGTGGGAGGAGGAGAGGGTTGTCTGTGTACATGAGGCAATTGTAACATTGCCTCAGTATTCCCAGGTTCACCAGCTGAGCAGGAGAGGATACTAGCAACTGATCCCTCGACATGCTAGAAGGATAGACAAAAACTTTAAAAAAAGATTCAGGGGGACGTGGGTGACCGAGAAATGGGGGTTACCTTTTTGGGGTACTATCTATGACAAGAGTGCCGTATCAAGGTAATAAGTACTGTAGGAGCAAGTGCTAGGTTTAACAGATAGAGAATAGTCTACTTGGAGTCAAGTGGAGATGATCTTTTTAGTTATAGGATACGCTGATTAGATCAGTAGTATAGTTCGAGGAAGGTAGTTTTAAGGGAAAATTTGAAGAGTGGACTTTAGGTAGCCCGAATAGTTTAAACCTGCCTAACCGGGCGCTGCCCTAGTGTGCAACAGTGGCAGCTCAGCGCTAACGCTGTTTACCGCGTTTTATACCAGGGGGCTGGAAAAAGCTAGAAACTGGCCCAAAACGACCAATAAACTACTAGTTACTGGCTGAAACCTCACAAAACTGGACAAAAGGCAGCTCAATGCTTCCCACTCCCACTGGTAAGCAAGGTAACTTCCTCTCCCCCAAATAAGGCAAGGAAACAGTACACAGGAACTACAGCCAGAGCCCAGGAATCAGCAACTCTGAAACTGGACTAAACTAGTAAAGCAGGAAAAACAAGAGATATTTTTTTTTCTTTTTTTTTTTTTTTTTCACAAAACAGGCAGAAACAGGTACAGCGAACACTTATAAATGCTATGAATCAGCTACTACAGCTTACACAGAAGAATTTGCTACAAATACAGTCAAATAGTAACAAACAAGGATTCCAAGTGCAATATTAAGTTAAATGCAGTAAAAACAGCTTCAATGTAACAGAAAGGCAGGCGAAATACAGTCGCTAGGTATTCAGATGTGGAAAGCAACAAAAATTATACTTAGTATCAAGAAAAGTCGCTTATTCAGCTCTCTGCAGCCTGGATTACTCTGCTGGCCCACGTGGAGTCTGTGCTGAGTAGGTACAAGCTGAAAATCGTTTACAGCTTTATACCAGGGGGCTGGAAAAAGCTAGAAACTGGCCCAAAACGACCAATAAACTACTAGTTACTGGCTGAAACTTCACAAAACTGGACAAAAGGCAGCTCAATGCTTCCCACTCCCACTGGTAAGCAAGGTAACTTCCTCTCCCCCAAATAAGGCAAGGAAACAGTACACAGGAACTACAACCAAAGCCCAGGAATCAGCAACTCTGAAACTGGACTAAACTAGTAAAGCAGGAAAAACAAGAGATATTTTTTTCTTTTTTTCTTTTTTTTTTTTTCACAAAAGTTGCTTTAAATCAGACAATTCACCTTCCTACCTTCTTTCCTAATCCTCAAAATAAAGGGGAAAGGATTTTGCATTCATTGGACGTACACAGTTACGATTTTACTTGGACAAGACTAAAAGAGTTCAGAAAATCTAACCAATTGTTTGTTTCTTTTGCCTCCAGTTCTCTTGGAAAGGCTATTTCCAAACAAACTATTTCCAAATGGATTGCCTATGGAATAAGATTTTGTTACACTCATCATGGGAAACAGTTTCCAGGTACTGTGAGAAGTCATTCTACTAGAGCAGCTGCCACTTCTACAGCTTTTCTCAGAGGAGTCCCTACCAAGGATATCTTGGAAGCTGCCACTTGGAGTTCGGTGCATACCTTTTCCAAGCACTACAATCTCCCTTTGTATTCTAAGACCAGGGCAGGTTTTGCCTCTGCTGTTTTGCAGGGCCTTCTTGCTGCCCCTTCTTCTATCTAAGCCTCCTCCCTTTTTTCACTGCTTTGGGATTCCACCCTACAGTTATGACTGCAACAGTGAAACACGAAGAACATAGTACAGTTGTGTACACCTACCATAAATGTAGATGTTCGAGTGTCTTCACTGTTGCAGTCGGTGTTTCCCTCCCTCCTATCCCCTCTTTTTTCACTTTTTGTGTTTCCTTGTGGGACTCATTTTTGGTTTATTGGGGATTTCTGACATCTGGGGCAAGAAAGGCTGGCGTCTGCTGAGTGCTTTGTACCAGAGCGTACTGACGTCAGGGTACTAGCTTGTGCAGCCGACGCCGGACCCAGACTTTGTGATTCTGGCTGACCTCGGGCTGCCTGCCGGCAGGATCACCCTACAGTTATGACTGCAACAGTGAAGACACTCAAACATCTACATTTATGGTAGGTATACACAACTGTACTTTTCTGGTGCTGCTCCTTTTGTGGATGTGCAAAAGCTCCATCAGGGCTGGACCTAAGGATGCCTTGTGTACTAAGCACAAATCTCCTGTCAATGACCTTTAAAAGCCAGAGTATTGAGACAGGGCTCTAAGGCAGTATGTATTGGACTGTGTGGTAATACACTGGGTTGTCTTGGTGTGAAACCTCTGTGGGCATTCCAACTGTTGCATGTGCCTAGTCAGGTATGTGCCAAAGGCGGCATTGTACTTGATGGATCAGATAAGGGCCAAATAGAGTAGTACTATAACTTCTTTGGATCTGGATGCCATACTCTTAATTATAAGTTACTCACATCAGAATGGTTTTCTTGCTTCCTTGGCTATGTGTTAGTCAAATGCCAGATTACTGTCTACATGTGTTCCAAGATCTTGCTACCGGGTCAACTCTTAAGGGGGTCTTATCAATGGAGTAATTTGCCTTGGTGGGCATTTTACTAAATGCACTATAATACACTTTTGGCTCTGAGGTTTAATTTGTGGCTTTGGCACCATTCATTTGTCTGTGTTAGACCCTCTTGCAAGATGTTATTGTCATCGGGGAATTTATGATAGCTCACATTTTAGTCATCTGTGAACCTAGTGAACCTGAGGCCCTTGACATTAGCTTTGACCTTTTGAGAAGGAGATGCTGAACAGAAGTGGGCCCAGCATGGAGCCCTGTGGTAGTCTGCTGGTGACCTGCCTTTTCCTGGAGATGGTCTCACCAGCCCTGACTTCTTGGGTACTGTCTGTGAGCCAGCTGCCTAGTCAGAGTTTATCCACAATACTTGAGAAGGAATATTGTATCGAATACCTTAACCAATGTCTAAGTAGGCAGTATGCAACATTTTCCCTTCATCCATTGCCTTGGTTACATTCTCAAAGAAGTCTACTTGGTTAAGTAGGCATGATCTTCCTTTGACATGACCAGACTGGAATGACTCCAGTGTCTGTAGGTTGTCAGTGTCCTTGTTGATCATTTCCGTGTTAATTCATTCCATGTATTTGCATATCAGACTAGTCAGACTAATGGGTTTGTAGCTTCTGGGTTCAGTTGATGGTCCACCCTTGTGAGTGTGGATAACTGTTGCCTCCCCCCATTCACTTGGTACATAGCCTGTTTTGAGGTTGTAGTATAAAAGTGATTCAAGTGGTCCTGATAGGTTTCAGTTCATTTAGGAGGCAACCTGGGATGTTGTTGAGCCCCACTGAGACTGCGTTTTTAGCCTTAGTGAGTGCCGTTATGATCTGCTTCCTGCCAATATGGTGGGAAAATGACTTCCTTTGCAAGATTCTGAACATGGCAAATGTTTTATTGTGTTTCCATCCTGTGAAAGAGTGACCTGTAACTCTCAATACCTACTCCCTAAACATGTTTTGTTATCAATTTTGTTTATGAAATTAATGTCTTTACATAATATTTGAAAATAATTAGTAATTTCTTTTTTCTAAAACATCAACTCTAATTTTCAGTCACTCTTTTGCATTCCTTTGTAATGAGTAGAGTGATAGATGGAGTCATATTCATTTCATAAAATATAAGTTTAGTGTCTTTTAAAGTCATGAATATGTGTAAAAAGTCAAACATTTCGAAGTTACTGCACAAAATTGCATGTTTCCCAAATGGATAAATGAGGGATATATCTCATGAAGAAAACCCAAGAGCATGATGAGTCCTACATAATATAGCTGTCTACTGCAGTGTTTTGTTGAAATACTGTCTGCTTCTTCTACTGTTTGTTTTTTCATTTTGCACTCAACTGTCAAAAGAATATCTGTGTATCTCTGCACATTAGTATCCTTGGCTTCTGATTCCTTTGTAAACTGTGTACAGTCTCCCCTCTTTGTCTCACTGTCCACACTCAGCTGCATCATCTTTACTCAGATTCCATTCAGAAGTAATTTTTTCCATCATTTGAGACCAAGATACAGTCAAATCCTCATTAAGTTCTTTCATCTCAGTGATATGAATTAATGTAACATTGTCCACACTGCTGAATAGTTACAACAGGTCAGCTATCATCTGCAGAGATAGCTAAATTTTCTGCTGTAGCATAAACAGCAATAACAACTGCTTTATTATTTTGCTGCATGTGAACAACTCCCATGTCTTCTCCATGGCTCCCCTCTCTCCTGTAGCAGACCTTTGGTTCCACCCACAAGAAATAGTAGTGGAAATTCTCTGATGCCATGGACAAATTTCTCCTGCTCAGAATAATAACCACCTCCGGTGTCCCCTGAAAAGAGACTGCTAGCCTGGTAGGGCTACCCCTGTCAGCAAAGGTTAAATATCCCATTCTGGTTTGTATAAACCTGTACTGCTCACCTCAAAAACAGATATGTTGCTGTTATACAGTGCAATTATTTAATTGATTAAATAAATAAATATACCTTTTTAGATAATTACATTGTATTTCAGAGCTTATTTTTGTTGTGTATCTATTCAATATGATGTTCAACTATGTACTTGATGATGTTTGAAAGTATTTACGTTTTACTGCACTGCATGCCTCATAAGTGAGTGTGTGTATCCATTTTCTTTGCATTGAGACACTTGTGCACATTAAAATATCACTAGCAATTTTTCAATTTCTTAAATATTTCTTTGTTTTTGAGATATTTATGTGCCTGTGGGATTGAAATTTTAATATATTAGACATACATTACAGTGAAGAATCTAAAGGCAAGAAACTAAGTGTCATGGAGAATATGACAGACATGTAATTGTATATATGTATAGATATACACATATGGTACCAAAGATTTATGGAGCTGTACTAGTTTACTTTGATGGCGCTGTGTTTACAGTGGTCACCTATAGCTGAACAACCAATCACTGTTCATTTTTTTTTTAATATAAATTAACTTTCATTGCATAGTTGCCATTGGCCAGATCCTGGAATTTGTTTTTGCTGTGATTTATAATGGAGCAGAGATCTACTGGTGTAGAGACTTGGGTGTTTTTATTTAGTTTTTATGTTATTTATATGATTTTTGCTATATATATTTCCTTGATTTATGTGCACAGTGTGTTTGTGCTGTCTTTTTTCTGGAATTTTGTTTTCTTTCATTTGTTTATATTTTTCCCTCAGTAAATAGTACTGCTATGGCTTGACTGCATCAGTGGCGTAAAGTTTGTATACTAAGTCAAGAAAGGCATTCTAGGACTAAACAGAGTAAACCATGCAGTTTCATGTAGATAAAGAAGACCCTTATCTCTAAAAAGCAGCTTCCTGATGAGCTGAGAGCAGTGAAGTCTTTTATTTTCTTTGCAGTGTGCACTTAGTGTTGTTTATATGCATTTTTAACTTTAGGAACACAGAGCAGGCATATTCCAGCATTAGTGTAGCTGCACGTAAGGCAGAAGGCTTTAGTGGTGTCTCTCTCCTCTTCCCAGTTTGTAATGCTGTTCCCACTCACATGGGTTCCTACTTTACTTAGTTAGGTGGACAGACACTGTAAAGCACATTTGAGTTGGTGTGCTTTCTAGTCGCAAATCCAGAATAAGCAATTTCGTAGGTGGATGGTAATGTTTTTCCCCCACATTTGGGAAAGTGTGTGTGAGTGGGAAAGAGGCTCCTACCATTCCACTAGAATTCAGTAATCCAGAACCTCGCTTATGTTTCTGCATTGTATAAACACCGGAAGTTCCAAGCAAATGTCTGGTGAGCTGTACCTTACTAAGAAAAAAAGAAGTTATGTACCTACCATAACGTTCCATGTTGAGTTGTCCATCTCTCCCTTCATTCTTGACTGATGGGTTTGGAACCGATCCTCTGTTCCTACTCTGCACTACTTTCAAAAGCTCGAAGTCTTCAGCTAGCTCGTGGCTCCATCCATTTCTCATGATGCTGTAGGGCATTCCCCAGATCTTGTTTGCTGATGTTCTATTTTTTTTTATATAAAAAGGAAATAGATATCTGAACCATTCTTGACTGATGGGGAAAGCTTCCCTAGCACCTTTCTTCTTGGGTGGCTCAAAGGAGTATATTCTTCAGAACAGTGGAACCAAAAGAGGCCCTGTCCCTGGAGGCCAGGTCTACTTTGTAATGAGTGATAAAGGTATGAGGCTTAGCCCATGTAGCTGCTGCACAAATAATATCTATGGGAAGCTTAGCACAGAAAGCAGAGGAAGTAGATACTACCCTTGTTGAATGAGCTTTGATCCCTTGTGGCAGTTCTTTTATTTGCTGAATTATATACAAACAAAATGCATTGAGACAGCCAGTTTGACAAAGTAGTTTTTGCTACTGGAAGACCTTTTTTATTTTCTGAGTAGGATACAAAAAGTGATCAGATTTTCTAAAGTCTTTTGTTCTGTGCAGGTAGAAACGCAGTTGTCTATGAACGTCCAACTGATGTAGCATATATTCAGCCTTATTGTTGTACTTGGTGAAGAATACTGGTAGGTCAATAGATTGATATAGGTTAGATTCTGAGCATGCTTTGGGTAAAATGGATGGATTTGTCCGGAGTGACACTCTGTCATTGTGAAACAGCATGTATGGAGGTTTAATGGGCAAGGCTTGCAATTCAGATACTGTCTTGGCTGATGTGATAGCCACTAGAAAGGCAGTTTGGCATGTTAAAAATTTCAAGTCACATGATGCAAGTTCAAAGGGGGGAAGAATTATTTTGGACAAGTGAAAGTTGAGGTTCCTTGGTGGTAATGGTGGTCTGATATATGGTCTTAATAGACTTGTGTCTCGTAAGAAGGCTTTTGCCAGCCTGCAAGGCATTATACTTGAATCTCCATTGCCAATATGAAAATTTGAGATGGCTGCTAATTGAACTGTAATAGTGGCTGCTGCAGCTCCTTCATTAAAAAGTTTAGTCAAAAATTCTAGTATAGATGATAGGGGACAGAATATGGATCAATATGATTTTGTGAAGCCCAGGTAGAAAATCTCTTCCATTTACTGAGGTACGATTTCCTGGTAGATGATTTGTGAGAAGAAATCAGAATATATTGAACTGCAGATGAAAAATTTTGTGACCTGGCTATTTTGGGAACCGGAGCAGCCAAGCTGTCAACTTGAGGGTGGAAAGAGATGGATGGAAAGCCCCATGAAGA
Source organism: Protopterus annectens (assembly GCF_019279795.1). NCBI lineage: Eukaryota > Metazoa > Chordata > Ceratodontiformes > Protopteridae > Protopterus > Protopterus annectens. The sequence continues at coordinate 703,499,072 of NC_056725.1, read as the reverse complement.
ATGTGTCAGGAGATCTGGTACTGGATCCAATATCCAAGGCTTTTTCTGTAGATGAGGCTGTAGGAAGGGAAACCAGATTTGACGAAGCCGCCCAGTGCCATACTCTGAGGGCCTCTCGACAAAGGAGGTAAGACTTGGTTCCTCCTTGTTCGTTGATGTACCATACAACAGACATGTTGCCCATCTGGATTGCAATTGTTCCTAGAGGAAGAGAGTGTTGAAATGCTTACAACACCAATAGCACTGCTCTCATCTCCAGTACATTGATGTACAGGTGAGCGTCGTGTTTTTGCCAAGTGCCTTGGGCTGTCTTTCTCTGATAATGCCCCCCCCCCCACACACACACACCGTATCTGGGAAGCATCCGTGGTCAGTGTGGCTAATGGGGGAGGTACAGTGAAAGGACAACCTATGGTGACTTGATCTGAAGTTAACCACTAGGTTAGGTCCATTTTGCAAGAGTCTGTCAGAATTATCTTGTATGACATTGGTAGTTCCTGCATGGACCACTGGGTAAAAAGAAGCCATTGGAGAACTATATACATTCGAGCTAGGGGGGGTATGGTGACTGTTGCTGCCATTGTCCCTAAGACTTTGAGAATAGTTTTTGCCTGTCCTCTCGTTCTCGAAAGCAGGTTTTAGATTTGCATCCGAAGGGTTTGGATCCGCTCTAGTGGAAGAGATACCATCATTGTGACAGAGTTTAGTTCTGCACCTATAAAGGCAATATGCTGAGACGGCAATAAGGCAGATTTTTTGTATTGATTGTGATCCCTAGTTGAGAACACAGATCCAAAGTGCTGTCACTGACTTGTTGTAGTAGATGCTTGCTGGTGGTGGTAAAGGAGCCAGTCGTCTTAAGTGTTGAAACACCCAGAATCCTGCACGTCTCAGATGAGCTGTAACCATTGCCATGCATTTGGTGAACAATCTGGGGGCTGTAGTGAGCCCAAAAGGCAGTGCTCGGAAATGGTAGTGACTGGCTCCCAACTGAAAGCCCAATTGACTCCTGGGTGGCCTGTCCATTTTTATGTGGTAGTACGCATCCTGGTGATCTATGGAGCACATCCAATTTTCTTTTCCCAGAAAGGGAAGGATTGACTGTAGCATGATCATCCAGAACTTTGTCTTTTGTACTGATTTATTTAACATGCTGAGATCCAAAATTAGTCTCCAATCTCTTGTTTTCTTTGGAACTAAAAAGAATCTTGAGTAAGTCCCGGATCCTATCTGGTCTGCAGGGACTGGTTGGATGGCTCTTTTGTCTATCAACTTTTGACATTCGGTTGTTGCCCAATTCCTGTGACTGGGTGGAATGTCTGGAATTCTTCTCATGGTTGGGGGAGAGTTGGAAAAGGGAATAGAGTAACCTCTGGATATGATCCTTTGTACTCAGTTGTCTTTTGTTATTTTTAGCCAGACGTCTGGTACAAAGACAAGTGCCCGCTGACTGCCTCCACAGTTGACCAGTCGGACTTCTTTTCAGGAACGCTGGAAGGGCTTGCCGAAGAAGTATTCTTTATTTAGTGGATTGACAGATGAGGACATCTCAGATAACTCCTTTTTGGCGGCCGCTGCCACCATAGCATCTACAGACACTCCTTTAGTCAAGAAATTTTTGTCCTCTGGTGCAGTAATACATTTATTAGGCTTCCTAGGGACAGGTTCCACTGTATCTGGAGACTCCCATGCCTTTCAGCAAACCAATTCCATGAGTTCATCGAAAGACAGAGAAACCCAAGAGGTGGAAGGTCGAGAACCAAAAGCCTTCATGTACACAGACTGCTCTTCAGAAGGGTTAGTGGCCTTCCAGCTGCCTCTCTGCTTAAGGACTTCCAAGATGTCTGCAAATGAGACGTCTTCAGAAGGCAACCATGGGGACCCTTCTGATTCATCGAGGCCCATGTCTGATGCAATGACTCTTCAGGAGAGTCCAGGTGTTTCCTCTTACATAACCTCTTTGGGGGTGCCTCCTCAGATGGGGCTTCTGGGGTGGTTCCCAAAGAGAGGGGTTTGCCCTGTGAGGCCTCATGAGGCTCTGGATCTCTACGCTGTGGGACAGATTGTGCAGAGGCTGAAACTGAAGCCCTAGGAGGAGGAGTGGTAGGGTCTGATAAACTGGATGCTCGTGGGTACAAAGCTCTCCAATCACCCGAGGAGAACTCCGGCTCTAAGGAACCAGACCCCCCCCCCTCGAGCCACGAGAGACTGGCCCGAGTTCGAGGTAGGAGCCAAACTCATCTGAGTCGAAGCTCCGATAGGTAATGTTGGAACCGATAAAAACTCTGTCTGGCTATTCCCCCCAGAGCTGACTGGAGAGTGTCAACCCCTAGACACCTCAACGCCGAGGTAGTCTGAGCGGTAGGTGCCTAAGAAACCGAAGTTGGTCTCTGCGCTGTGAGATCCACAACTATCAGCTCCATACATTCTGACTCTGAAGCCACAGTAGGGGTCGGAGGAGGAATCGAGGTATGGAGAACTGGTATAGTCTGATCCAAAGCCTGACTGGTCGGTTCCAGCAAAATTAAGCAATCTATATCCAAATCCGACAGACTTCTGGAAGAACGAGAGGATGTTGCCAGTGATGCCACAGACGTAAAATTGGTGATAGGAGTGTAGGAGACACTGGATCTAAAACAGGTGATTAGTTCCTAGCTCTACCATCAGCCCCGACACAGATGGAGCTGAGGTAGAAGTCTGAGTAGAGGTTGTCCGTTCCAAAACTTTTTGAATCTTACTGGATGGCTCTGAACCATCTGATGAGGCAGGAGAACTGTCTCTTTGAGCCCTTGTCAGACTTAGATGAAGGTGAAGAGGTCTTTTTTGAAGGAGTTTGACCCTTTTCCAAATTCTCTGTAAAGGAGGACTTTAGTAAACGCATCAGAATCAACTTGTTCTTTCACTTTTGTAACACCCTGGAGCTGAAAGAATGACAAATGGAAAAACCTTCCTGCAAATGCAGGGCTCCTAAACAGTATACACATTCAATATGGCCATCAGTAATCAACATCTTTTGTGAGGTTTTTAGACATCTTTTAAATCCTGAGGCCTTGGTCTCCTTAGTATCTTTTGTTTGTTTACTAGCTATTACCAGCAAAAAACTCGATCAATCAAAGATATAAGCCTTCTAATTTAAACAGGCTGTCGGCTCTTCAAGACAATCGGAGCATAATTCACAGTACTGCATTAAAAAGCAATGTCAACAACTACATTGTGTAAATCATGACAACCCTCTAATTAAAACGGGTTGACAAATCTACCTAACTATATCTATATATATCTATAGCTATCTATCTGTATATGTATGTATATGTATATATATTTATATATATATATATATATATATATATATATATATATATATATATATATATATATACACACACACACACACACACACACACACACACGTACAATTCACACTATAATATGTAGAAGAAAAGAATAAGGCAAAACACACACGCTAAAGCCTTAAAACACGGCTACAAGTTTAAGATTAATATACCAGTTTAGGTTAATAACTAGAAAAAAACAGTTGTCTAACAATTCACTACAGTTAGCTAGTAAATGTCTTCTAATCCTAAGTATCGAAGAAAAAAAAAACACAGCTATAAGGGATAGGGTTTGAAAACGGCCTAAAAAACAGAAGTAACAAACGTGTTAAATAACGAGATAAATATATATTCCATATATACTAAATTGTCAAAAAATAACCTTAACAAGCTAGCCAACGCTTACAATAGCATTTCCAGATTTGCTACTGCTTACTTCTTTAGGGACCCATCACTGCCATAATCTGAAACAATTAGGCTGGTTAGAGATTCACTTTAAACAACTCACCATTGCGCACAAAACCCTTTTCCAACCTACCAATACCACAATACTTGCTAGTCTCACTACCCAATATAAGAACCTTTCAACTTTACACTCATCTAATAAACTACTTGTATCAACATGTAAATATAAAAACATGGCAGGAGATGCTCTGTTCTCAAATGCAGTTGGAAAGTACTGGAACCAACTCCCCCATGAACTTGCATCACTGTCTTCATTTACACTTTTTAAACACAATCTGAAACTCTATCTTAAAACCCATTGGTTATGTCCCTGTGCAAATCTAGACTAATCTCATACTATATCCCAAATACCCTCTTAAGACCTAATTCCTGCTATATCTGTGTCTTTTTAGATCAAGGCCTATCCTTGGCAAAAACATATCTTATCCTAATAGGTATTTTAAATTATCTCCAGTTAAATTCTTCTGCATATAATTCTAAAGCATCCTACCCAAGGCAGGCAACAAGTATTGTTTAAACTGTGAGCATTGCTGAACTGTTGAAACTTGAAGTATGCATTTGTTTAGCAATTACTTTCTAGTTACTAATGAAGTGTTGTACATAAAGTCTAAAATATCTTATCTAATGCTTATAACATGTCTTTTGTATAAACTGTGAAGATTCTTGAACTGTATAAAATTTGTAGTATTTTTCTGTATAACAACTAGTACCTGCATGTTTGTAGTGTAGTAATCTCTTGTAGCTTATCTCCCTGGGACTGTACTGAAAATGGACATAAATCCAATTAGACTATCCCGGTCAACAAATGTAAAATAAAAATAAAGAAATAAATAGAGAGAATAACATTCTCTAACTATAAACTGCAAATATCTAGCAAACTTCAAGACTATCAGAAGTAAACAATTGAACTTAGCCGATGACCCGATTCATTTCAGTGGCAAACAAGATCTGGGGAATCCCCTACAGCATTGTGGGCTAGGGATGGAGCCACGAGCTAGATGAAGACCTCGAGCTTTTGAAAGTGGTGCCGAGTCAGAACAGAGGATCAGTTCCAAACCCATCAGTCAAGAATGAAGGCGAGATGGGACAACTTCACATCAGAAGTTAATATTGACAGAGATGGAACTACACTTTGGTGCCCCCTCCCAGCATTAACTTGAAATGTCCAGAAAATCCAGAGCAGTAACACTTATTCAATCTGGTTGTACTCAGCACAGCAAAACCTGGGATGAAGTTAATGGATGACTTGACCCTTAGTTATAGTTAACCTTCTCTCTCAGTTTTCTTTTCTTGATATCTCCTACAGTGTAGAAGATCCTGAACTGTTTAAAATTTGTAGTGTTTAACTGTATAACAACTAGTACCTGTATATTAGTCTAGTAATCTCTTGGAGCTTATCTCCCCGGGACTGTACTGAAAAGTACTGAAAATGGACATAAATCCAGTTAGACTATCCCGGTCAACAAATGTAAAATAAAAATAAAGAGAATAACATTCTCTAACTATAAACTGCAAATATCTAGCTAACGTCAAGACTAAATATCAGGGTTAAGGTTATGAGCAGATATGCTGGGTCAAGTTGGACCACCAGATCTACTGGAGGACAGAGGACAGAGTGAACCAAAATGCTGAATGCCATGTATAAACAATGTGGAGGGTTGTTTGTGGTATTGGAAGGAGGGCTTGGTAGTAGTATTACTGTGAGCCTTCTTTCAAAGTCTTCCACAGTGAGAGTTCTCCTAATGACCAAGCCTTCCTATGTATGCCAGAGATGATTCTAGGTTGTCTTTTTCAATTAATTATTTCTTCAGTCTGTTTTGTATCCTGTCAGAGTTCTGGATTATGTTTGATCTTAGATGATAAAGTCCACTTCACAGATAGGACTGATTGCCACAGTTTGAGCTCTTCCCATATCTCATACAATGCTGTGTTCCTTCTTGCTTGTCTCTGTTTTCCTATCTGCCATTTGCAAAAGCTTTGATCAGATGCTTTTTTTTTTAATTCTCTAAGAATATTTCTTACCCTTTTTTTCAGGAAATTACCTTATGTATGTAGTTTGTCATTTTTAAGCACGTGTAGCTATTTTTGGATCTCTTAGGCTATCTACAGATATTTCCAAACTACAAATCTTAGATCGACTTTGATGTCATACCATCTGTCTGTTTATCTAGGGCAAACATGATAGGCTCTACAGTATTGATGATTTCAGCTCTGTCCTATGCATGGTTTCAGCAGCAGAAACTTTGGAGCCAGCTGTTTTTTTTTCAAGTTTGTTTGCATCAGCTTCAAGAAGACTTGGCTCTTTGGTGACAACTCCTCTAGTTCCATAGCTTTCAAGTTCAGCCTCCTCAATTCTGAGAGATACTAGGCCCCTGAAGGTCAGTATTAAGTATTTGGTGTTGATGCCAACCCCATTGGTGCTGTGTACCATCTCTTGACACTTTGGCACTCAATCTCATAGTGCCAAAGCCAGCATTAGGGCTAGGAGTGACCTTGTGATCCACATCCTTCAGTGCCAGGTCTTTGACAATGACCTGTTTCGATACTGAGATCCGCTTCCTTACCAATTTTGTTGGTTCCCACAGGTTCCACCTCTTTGAAGTCCTGTAAAAATTAGCTTCCATGTTCAGTTATCCAGACAGGACAGATACACAACCAATTCAATCTGAAGTAGTTAACTTCATTTATGTGCAACCTGTGGGTATTCGGATCCATATCAGATCCGAGCCGGCAACATTTTTCCAAACATCTGCTCCAAGCTCCTCCCCTTACCCATAATCCCTCACATCTCCTACCTTCCCTCAGATCTCGTTTGCTGCTTCATGCGTACACATCCTGGTCTGTCTAGCTCCAAGTTGGATGTAGTAAGTGGAAGCTTTTTTCTCTTATATTAGAGTGTGTGTGTGTGTGTGTGTGTGTGTGTGTGTGTGTGTGTGTGTGTGTGTGTGGTCGATAGTCAACCCTTTCCTCCCCTTCGCTTTCGTCGTTTTTTTTTTCCTTTAAAAAAAAAGTAGTTTCAAAGTGAAAGTTAGTCAGGTAGTGTGTAGGCCCAACCCGACCTTAGTGTGTGTATGTGTGTGTTAATTTTGGGTTCAGTTTTGGCTGAGTGGGTTTTTATGATGGCTGAGTAGCCAAAACCAACCTTTAAAAAAAGCTTTCACCGGCTGATGGCCACACTCTGTGTGTTATTTGACTGAGTGTTCCCCACCTATCTTTGCCTTGTAGTGTGTGTGCAGGGTTCAACCCTAGGGCCTTGAAGGAAAGCAAGGCAAAGCTGGTAGCTAAGGGCCTGCTATCAGTTTATGCCTTGGACATGGCGACCTCAACCTCGGCTCCAGTAGACAATCAACCCCCCCCCCCTCAGACTGGGACTCAACCTCCCTCTAAGCCTTCTGATGTGGGGACTTATAAGTAAAGAAGATAAGGACAAGAGAGGGGAAAGGCACCACAAGCGGTCTCCAGAGCAGGAGCCCTTTCCTAGCCCACCTACAAAAGTTATCATAGGTTCATACTAGGCTATCTGCCCTAGGGCATTTATAAGCCTAGCCAGAGTGTGTTTGGCTTTTGCCACCCATTTTAAATGAATTTTGCTATGCCCTTTTTCGAGGTTAGTATACTGTGCCTCTGTCTAACAGTGACACAAGCGATACCCAGGGTAAACCTACGATCTCCCATCCACTCATCAAGATTCCTCTTGAAGAGAGTCAATGAGGGACTCTGCCTAACCTGGACTGGGATTTTATTCCAGAGTGAAGGAAGCCTCTGGGTTATGAATCTGTCCCTCCAGCATGTCCTATTTATTTCAGTGCTGAGGTTCAAGTCTCTGGAGCTCGTAGCTCGATGGGATTTGGATTTTCTGAGGTGCAGCATGTCCATTAATTCCGGGTTGGACATGGCTTTATACGTCAGGCACAGATTGCCCCTGAGCAGGCGGTATGCCACTGAGTAGAGCTGGAGTTTCTTTAACCAGGCAGCATATGGCATCTGTTTGAGCCCTTTGATCCTCTTGGTGAGGTACTTTTGGGGTCTTTCCAGTTGCTGCAGGTGTCTGGTAAGGTACATCCCAAAAGGGGCATTGTACTCAATTATGGGCCCGATGAAGGATGAGTAAAGAGGCATGATGACCTCCCCTGATCTAGATGTGAATCCCTTCATGATTAGGTGGGCTATATAAAATGTTTTTCTAATCACTTTGGCCACGTGGTTTTCAAATGAAAGATTGCTATCAACTTGGGTCCCCAGGTCCCTAATTACTTTTTCCGTACTTAATGGATTACCACCCATGTGGTAATTTGTGGGCACTTTGTTTTTGCCAAAGGGGATGACTATACACTTTTTGGCATTTAGCTTGAGGCCATGGCTCTGGCACCAGTTGTCTGTTTCTATGAGGCCCTTTTGTAGGATGCTTGTGTCAGCTGGAGAGTCGATTATGGCGCCTAGTTTGCAGTCATCTGCGAACTTGGTCAGCCACAGTCCTTCCATGTTGGCCTGTACCTCCAAGAAATATATACCGAACAAGAGAGGTCCCAGGACTGAGCCTTGTGGGACGCCACTTGTAACTGGTTTGGAGACTGACATGGCTCCAGCAATTCTAACCATGTGGGTTCTGTCCTTGAGCCAGTTTGCAACCCATCTAGTGACATAGGGGTTTATATTTAAGCTGGTGAGCTTATCTATAATGCCCGAGTGGGGTATTGTATCAAAGGCTTTTGCGAGGTCCAGATCGGCTGTGTGGACCACCTTCCCCTCGTCAATGGCCTTGGTGACTGTTTCAAAGAAATTGACCAGGTTTAAGAGGCAGGATCTGCCCTTAAAGCCGAACTGGGTAGGATCCAGTGTCTGTAGATCCCCAATATCTTTATTTATGAGGTCCATGATGATCATTTCCATAGCTTTGCAGACCAAGCTAGTCAGGCTTATGGGGCGATAGTTTCCAAAATCCATTGAGGCACCACCTTTGTGGAGACTACCTCTCCTCGGCTCCACTCCCCGAGGTTCTCCCGGAGCCGACTGAGCCCTCTGACCAGAGACCTTCTTCAAGGTCGTCGCACTGACCAGCCAGGTCTGAGTTGGTCACCTCCTCGCGGTCGACTCAGAGTCTGTCAGAGCTAGACATGGACTGGATGATGCGGAGGTTCATTCAGACCCAAATCCAAATGGAAGTCTTGCCAGGCCCCCCTCCGGCTAGAGAGGAGTCCTCCATGCCCTTTTTCCATCCAGTCTCTCCTTCCCCAATCCGACCTGCAGTTTCGAGGTTTATGGATCCTCGGAGCTGGGGGTTCGGTGCCAACGGTTCCTCCAAACATGATGCTGGCAATTACCTTGAGTTCCTCGGATCAGACCTGTTCGGATCCAAGCAACTCTTGGGGCCGGGAACGGGGAGTCAGATCCAAGGGAACAGTGGTGTCTTCGGCTCCAACCTTGTCAGATCCGAGCTATTCCTTCGGAACCCCGGCTACCTTGGCCTCAGCCTCTATATTCACGGCGGAGCTGGGGAGAGCTTCCTCCTTGTTGGTTGCTAAGGAGGTGCGGTCCCCTTTGACGTTCAACATGGTTGAGAGGGTTCTCTCCCAAGGATTGAGACCCCGGCCTATCGCCTTGGACTGCACCCACGCATGTAAGAGAAGGCACATGGACTCCCCTGAGTCCCTCACTAAAGATGCTGACTTAGGTGAAGGTGACAGTTCCCCCAGGTCACCTCCTGAGGATGTCTCCTTTGGAGACATCATGGAGATCCTCTGCCAGAGGGGAGGTTGGTCAAATCCAAAACCCTCTACGGATGACTCAGTATTCCTGGAGGCCTTCGGCATGGGCCCATCTACATCTTGGGTGTCCCCTCATGCGGATCCCTTAGTGGATCTCATTACCACGCGGGCATGGAAGGAACCTGACACCATAGAGCCAATACCCAAATGCCCAGACAGTATCCTCTCTCCTCCCACAGACAGGCAGGCCTGGTACAAGGGATCCCAGGTGGATGCTATGGTGGTTGCAGCTACCACCAAGAGAGAATTGGCACAGGAAAGTTCTTTGGTCCACCCTCCGGACAAGGAGTCTAGGGTGGTGGATAGATTTGGGAAGCAAGTCTTTTCTTCAGCGACGTTTTCTATTCGAGTGTTGAATTATTTGGCACATGTCATACGACTTCAGCGAGACCTAGTCACAGAGTTCGCTGTTGCCCCCGGAGTCTTTGTCGCCAGAGGACAAGCATCTCTTCTCAGCGAAAATGTCGACTCTAACGTCTGTTTCGAACACGTCCATGCATTTCCTTTCCCATGCCACAGAAGGAGCGGCTAGGGCAGCTGGGACTGGCATAGCTATGAGGCGTCACGCTTGGCTCAGACTATATCAATTTGCGGACCCCTTCAAAGAGTCATTCACAAATGCTCCCTTTGATAGTTCTTCCCTGTTCAGGAAGACAGTATGTGACATCCTGGTCCAGAGCAAGGAGGACAGGAAGACTCTGCCGTTTGAGTCCGCTTCTCTAGCCCTCAAAGATCCTTTTCTAGGAATCGGAGAGGGCAAAAGAAGATGTGGTTCCGATAATCTGTTTTCCCAGGACTCTCAGGACAATTCGTCCCCTAGAGGCATAGGGGGACATGACAGATGCCACCCCAGAGGAAGAGGGAGCCGAGGAACATTGGATGAAGGGTGACCTTCTCGGACAGACCCACGCAGCAACCCTGAGGGGTTGCCCAATTGTCCTACTCTGGAGACAGTCGGGGGAAGATTGTCATTGCACCTAATGGCTTGGGAGTCCATTACAGCAGACCGTTGTGTGCTGTAAATAATTTCCAGAGACTACTCATCCCGATCATTGCCCCACCCGTTCAACCAAAACGCCTCCCGGATGTTCTGCCCGCTCAAAGGGAGGCCGCAGCCCAAGAAATTTCAAAGCTGCTTCACAATCGGGCCTTCGAACCGGTCCCTCCAGATCAGTCTGGATTAGGCGTTTACTCCAGGTTCTTTTTGGTGCCAAAAAAGACAGGGGACCTCAAGCCCATATTAGAACTGTCAACTCCGAACCTGACCATAGCCAAGCAGAAATTCCAGATGGTCACCTTGCAGTCCATTCTACCTTACCTCCGAGAATGCGACTGGATGTGCTCAATAGACCTCCAGGATGCTTACTACCATATCAAGATTCACAGACACTCCAGGAGATTCCTTCGCTTTCAGCTGGGAGCCAACCATTTCCAGTTCAGAGCCCTACCCTTTGGTCTCACCACAGCCCCCAGGGTATTTACCAAGGTTATGGCAGTTGTAGCGGCTCACCTGAGGCTTCAGGGGATTCAGGTGTTTCCTTACCTAGACGATTGGCTCCTCGTTGCTGCCACCAAGTGACTACTTTGCATGGCCAGAGACTCCTTCCTGCATCTTGCAGTCAACCTAGGGATTATCATCAACATCTCCAAGTCCCGCTTGAACCCTACACAGACCTTGTAATTTATAGGGGCATGGCTGGACACTCTACAATTGCAAGTCTTTCTCACATTAGACAGGGTCCAGAGCCTATGGGCCCATGTAATAGTGATCCTCAGCTACAGGCTACCAACGGCAAGCGATGTTCTCCGAGCCCTAGGCTCCATGGCCGCAGCAATCTTAATCCTTCCCTGTGCGTGCCTTCACATGCAGGTGCTTCAGTGGTGGCTAGACCTCCCCTTATATGGTATGTAAGGTTTCCTTCTAGACTCTAATAGATTTTTCAAATTCAAACCACGTTTGAAAATAATTGTAGGTGTATTGCCCAGTTTCTGATTAATTCCAGTATCATTTATTAAAGCCCAGATTTAATCAAAATATTCCTGAGTGTTCTGGCATCATTTGAAAATGAGGAGATTAAACTCAAATTGTAGCCAGTATTGGACATATTATGCCCTATAGTAGCATCCAGTACTGACTCACTTGATGTTTGGCACCTAAACAATAGCAGTGCTCCAATTTAGTATTGCTGCGAAGTGCCCCGCTTCCCTTTTTCTGGTAACCTCCCTAATGATATCATCCACCAATGTTATTGGATATGCCGTCTTAATAAACATCTGTTTTAAAAGTTCACATTTCTGATAATAATCGTCATCCAAAGTCACCATTCTAGCAGCTCTAACTATTTGCCTCTTTATCACAGACCTTTTCTGGTGGTTGGGGTGAGAGCTGCTTTATAGTCTCACATCAAGATAAGGGATGGAGGACGTATTAAAACGATGATGTGAACCATAAAAAATTTGTTAATGTGGTAATTTCATTGACAAATTCATGTGCCACCCTGTTATCACCTTTAATGATGACAAAAATATCATCTAGATATTGTGTGTACCAATGGACTTTTTCTTTAAACATGTGGCTTTGAAAAAGTAGGACTCAAGAGACTGATCTCTATCTCTCTCTCTGACTCGCGCACACATTAAAATGGATGCCAAACACACCCACCTATACCCTACCATGTGTAGGCAGTGTAATGTGTGTATCCAACATAGTCAGCCGACAAACACCACCCTCACAACAGCCTCAGGCACAAAGTAAGTCAGTCTCCTTAACAAAATTAATGAATGGAGTGGAATGTTCTCATAGCATATCTATGGTATTGATTCAAGCATGCAAGGGAATGGGGTGGCTTACTGGGATGGCAGCAGACAACTGACAGCTCTGTGGGACAGCAGGAAGTGTATTCCCAGTACTGGCCTACCCATACCATGCAGTACCGCCCTAGTTGACAAATACCACTGCAGGATATGTGTTGAGCCAAATAACTGGGGGTGGGGTCATAGGTCACATGCATGGATGTCAAAGTGGGTGTCCTATACCCAACCCCAGCCTCACCCAGCAGGTCAGATATAGAAAACCATACAGAAATGCCTGACAAAGGCCCCCACATGGCAACATGGATGAAATCCCCACCCACAGACAATATGTCTCTTTTTTGGTGGCTCCAATCGCCGGAAATCTTGGCAGGTCGACCCTTCATAACACGCACAGCCCAAGCCATAGTGACCACGGACACCTCCAAGCTCAGGTGGGGGGGCAGTATTTGGGGAGGACGGTCCAAGGCATGTGGTCACAGACCGAGGCCAGATTGCATATCAGTGTTCTGGAGATGAGGGCAGTGCTTTTAGTGTTGCAAGCCTTTCACACTGTTCTTCCCCCGGGGATTATTGCGGTTCAGTTAGACAACATGTCTGTTGTCTGGTACATCAACAAACAAGGAGGAACCAGATCTTACCCTCTCTATCGCAAGGCTATGAGAGTGTGGGAGTGGGCGATCTCTACCAGTCGGTTTGTGATTGCAATGCACATCCTGGGACGCTCCAACATTTTAGCGGACAGACTGAGTGGGGCTATTCTAATGACATACGAGTGGTCTCTGAAGCAATCGATAGCAGAGATCATCTTCCTTGTGTGAGGTCAGCCTTGCTGTGATCTCTTCGCATCTCCTTCCAACATGAAGTGCAGTGAGTTCTTCACTCTGATTCCCTCACCAGGGGACTTTGCCAGAGATGCTCTCGTCCATGCTTGGCCTCCCGGATTACTGTATGCTTATCCCCAGTTACCTCTCATTCCGAAGTTTCTTCAGAAAGCTTGCCGACTGGGGTGCAAAGTGATCCTCATTGACCCATTCTGGCCTCGTCAAGTGTGGTTCCCCTTTCTCTGGTCTCATGTTCTAACTCCTCCTTGGATTCTGGATCCTTGCCCGAATCTCATAGCTCATCCCTCGGGCATCTCTCCGCCCAAACTGGACAGCCTCAAGCTGACTGCTTGGTTGCTCCAGTTCCCCTGATTGCTAGGACTCTCGGTCTGTAAAGAATGCTCTGGTGGCATCCCACAAAGCTTCCACTAGGAAGGTTTATCGCAGTAAATGGAAACGCTTCTCTATTTGGGCTTCTCAGAGGAACCTACATCTTTTTACAGCCCCGGTTCCTGCAGTGTTGGAGTTTTTGTTCAATATTTTCCAACAAGGGGTTAGTTCTTCCATGGTAAAAGTACAACTGACAGCCATCTCTAATTTTCATGTCAGCGAAAATATGAATGCTCTGGCCTCTTTGAGACTGTGTAATGCTTTTCTGAAAGGCACCTTTCTTTTATGTCCTCTGATTAAGGATTCAGTCCCTCCTTGGGACCTTACCCTAGTTCTGTAGGCACTAGTTGTCCCCACCCCCTTCGAACCAGCAGCGTCAGTAGATTTGAAATTCTTATCCTGGAAGACAGCTTTCCTGGTGGCCATTACTTTGGCCAGAAGAGTGTCTGAGATCCAAGCTTTGTCTGCCATGCCCCCTTATTTGATTTTTCATAAAGACATGGTTTTGCACCACACGAACCCTTCTTTCTTACCGAAAGTTGCCTTTGAATCAAATATTAATCAGATGATTAACCTGCCTCTTTTCTTTCCAAATTTTCAGAACAAGGGTGAATATAAACTGCATTTGCTTAGATGTTCATAGACAGCTTTGTTTCTATTTACATAGGACTAAACCCTTTCGTAAGTCTGACCAGTGATTCATGTCATTTTCTAGACCCTTTTTGGGCAAAGCCATATCAAGGTATCCTTAGCTAGATGGATTACACATTGCATACTGCAAGTCTATAAGAACAAAGGTCTGTCCCTGCCTGGTCCTGTTAAAGCTCATTCTACCAGATCTATGGCAACTTCTGCTGCTTTTTGGTCTAGGGTTTCATTGGATGATATCTGTGCAGCAGCGACCTGGGCAAGGTCACATACATTTATTTCTCATTATAAGTTGGATTTGATCTGTAGAGGGAGAGCATCCTTTGGCTCTGCAGTGTTCATGAATATCCTTCCATGAGGGCCTCCCAGGAGTTTTGGTAGCTGGGGGCTCTGTCCCACAGGTTGCAGAGAAATGAAGTTAATTACTTCAGATAAAGACATTATGTACTCACCATAACGTTCCATCTGAGTAGTTATACTTCATTTTCTGCAACCGTCCCACCCTCCTTCCCTCGAACCTGTTCTAGGTTAGCACTGTTATTGAGTTGCTGATAGTTTGGATAGTGGCAAACTCGATCTGAGGGAAGGTAGGAGATGTGAGGGATTATGGGTAAGGGAAGGAGCTTGGAGCAGATGCTTGGAAAAATGTTGCCGGCTCAGATCCGATATGCATCTGAATACCCACAGGTTGCAGAAAATGAAGTATAATTACTCAGATGGAACGTTGTGGTGAGTACATAACTTCTTTTTTCCACCCATTGATAGTCATCCTTTTTAAGTTTTGTCTCCAGTTATGTGATTCATTCTCAGGGAGTTTCAAAAGGCCTTGGGTGAAGCACCCTTCAGACCCCTCTTATAACCTCTTAGAGAACTCCCCTACCCAGTGTGCATAGAAAAAGAACATGCAAAGTGGCACATAGATTCAAGAGCAGTTTCTTTCACCCCTGACTCAGACTCCTTTCATGGGGAAGGTTCCCCCTGCTTGTCCGTAATGGAATAATTCACATATTCTACTTTTAGAAATGGCTAGGTAGTGATAAATATTTATATCTGACTAGAGATGATTTTTTGTGTGTGCATCTTTGTTAAATTCCAGAAAGGATCATTTGACAGTACTGATGTCACTGGAGATCTGACATTATGCTTTGCATGTTATCACTTGGAATATAGATTTTAACAGCATGTTGCTTGAGGTGCCAAAATGGAAAAACTTTCTGTTGTTCACTGTGTATTTATTCTCGGTCTTAAGTGGTCCTAGGTCATGTACCTTGGGAAAGAAGCAAAAAAGGCAATAAAAGAAATTCATATGGAATAACGGATCATCTGTTGTTGAACAAAGCTCTAATTGAGAGATTTAAAAAGTGGAAGAATCTTTATATGGCATAGGTAGATTGAGTGACATTGTCAAATGTTTTTTTGTATTCGTAGAAACATATGACATTCTAGTACTTGAGAAATGTGTAAGATATGTCTGTATTGATGAACTGCATTGCAGTGACTATGTAACTATGGCACACCACTTTATAGTTGACCCATGATAAAGTATTATTCAGGAATAAAAATTCATAATGAGCTATTTCAGGGTGGTTCTTTGTCACCACTGCCATTTTTTTCTTGCCTATATCCTATTAAGCTGTTTATTTAATAGATTAGGTTGTGGTTATATCTTATATGAAGAAACCAGGTTTCTTCAGAGACATCACCATCAACCCCCATTTTCTACATGAGATTGGAGTTTCATGTTGACTGTTTGCATCTCTCTCTGTTCAATGCCACTTTCCTGCCTTCTTCGACACACATGCCTGACTCTCAGAGTTTCTCTCACACAGTCCATCTGCCTGTTTGCTGGATGCCCTTGTGTCCTGTAGCCTTCTTTCTGACTGTCCCAAATCTTCTTCACCACTTTGACTTCTGCTTTCCTGCACATATGCCCAAACTGCCGTAATCTGTTCTCCTTGACCTTTTTCTGCAATTGCACCTACTGTGGCCTCTGCTCTTATGTCCTGATTTCTTCATCTGTCCTACAGTGTGCATCCTACCCCCTGTCACAGACGCTTCATCTCCATCACCGTTAGATTCCTCAACTGCACTTCCTTTACTGCCCAGGTTTCTGTACTATACAATAGTACTGGTTGCACCAATGTTTTGTACGCCTTACCTTAGGGTGGCGCAGTGGTGCAGCGGTTAATGCTGTCGCCTCACAGCAAGAGGTTCTCCGGTTCGATTCTCGGCTGGGGTGCCTTCTGTGTGGAGTCTGCATGTTCTCCTCATGCTCAGTGGGTTTCCTCCGGGTACTCCGGTTTCCTCCCACATTCTAAAGACATGCTTCTGGAGCATTTCTCCCCGGGCCTCCGCTGAAAACAGGATCTGTGGAACCTAGTCGGACATTCCCGGTCAACAAATGTAAAATAAAAATAAAATAAAATAAAATTACTTTTCAGCTTCTTTGGCATTCTTGTGTTATATACTACATGTGACACTCTGTGCCAGATGGCTGCAGCCCTTTTGTTTCTAACCTTCTAATTTAGACTTCCCTTCTCCTCAAACCCCCCCCCCCCCCAGGTAACTGAAGCTGTTAACCTCTTCCACTATATTTTCTCTGTTATCTCAATTCTCGGTGTCTTCTGATTTCCCCATTTGCTGCCATTTCAGCTGTCTTATCTGTAGTTTCATCCCATATGCCTTCAGTTTTGCATTACATTCCCCTATCCTTTGCTGAAGTTGTTGCGCAGAATCTGCCTGTAAATGCCACATCATCTGCATACAGCTTTGTTAATCTGTCCCTTCTGACCTGTTTGCTAATGTAATCCATCACCAGTATGAACAGCAGTGAGCTCAGAGTTGAACCCTGATGCACACCCTCTCCCACTGGGAAACCCCTCTGTGAGACCAAATGCTATTTGTACTTGAGTCAGTGGGTCTTTGTGTGCATAGCTTGCATTAATTCTACCAATGGTTCTGGGTCTTCAAACCACCACAGAACTGCCCAAATTAGCTTTCTTGGGACCTGTCATATGCTTTCTCCAAGTCTAGGAATGCCCTATTGGATTGTTTTGTTTTTTTGTTTGTTTTTTTTTTTTTTATCTCTAGCTTCTACTTGACAGTCTGTCTCACTGCAAACAGTTGTGCTGCACTGATCTGAATTTGAACTGCTCATATCCACTCTTACTTTCTACTACTCTGCATATTTATCAATCACCTTCTCCAGAACTTTCTTGCAATGTAATAGGCATGTGATATCTCTGTACTGCCCACAGTTATAAATGTCCCCTTTGTTCTTGAACACTGGCACTAGTAAGCTTATCCTCCAGTCATCTGGGATATGCCTGTCCCTCCACACTGCTATGAGCGGCCTCAGGATCCACTTCTCCCTACCTCACCCAGCATCTTGATCATATCTGCTGTGATCTCATCTAAGCCTGCTGCTTCTGACTTTTTCCTTAGTGCTGTTCTTTCTTCTTCTTCTCTGGTGTGCTTCTCTTCACTCATTGTAGGCTGTGTCTGGGGCAGTACAGCTTCTATGGGATTTTCTTCATTCAGAAACTGCTGGAAGTACTCTATCCATCTGCCTTCGATGTCCTGTGGACTGGTGAGTAGGTTGTTGTTGGTATCCCTTATGAAGGGTGTCTGACTATCTTCTTTATCTTTCTGTCTTTGCTTTGTAACCTGATGTAGTTTCTCTGTGCCACCTACGGAGTCACTTTCCAGAAGCTGGTAAAGAGCCTGTATTGCTTTGTTCTTTGCAACTCCTTTTTTAGCCTCTTTGTTAACCAGCTAGTATTCCTTCCTGCTCTGCCTTTTCTGTCTCCCACTTTTTCCTACACTCCTCCTTTCTTTTGATGACTTTCTGAACTTCTGCATTCCACCACCAGCTTTTCTTATGTACCTTATTTTCGTACATGGCTTGGCCACATATCTGTTTTGTAGATGTTCTTCGTGTTTCACTGTTGCAGTCATCACATTTGGGTTATCTGCTTGCAGTAGCCCTCAGTCTGCCTGATTATCAAACTCTTGGGTCTTGCGTCAGTTGCTGTCTCATCTTCCGTGACGTCGGGTATAACGCATGCAGCCGATGCCATTACATCAGTCTTTCTTGCCATGCGGTGCCCGAAGCAGAAGCAGTTCGCAAGTGCCAGTCGGCCAACTCCTGCAATTTTCGTTTGAGTTTCAGAACCGAAGTCTTCAACTAAAGCTAAGTACCCCGTTGGGGAAACTTTTGCTCTAAACCGATGTCAGTAAAAGTCAATAATTGTATTTCTTGTGGAAAGCAAATACCTCATAAAGATCTTCATTCGTACTGTATTCCTTGCTTAGGACCTGACCACGACGTACTTCGCTGTTGGTTTTGTGACTTATTTAAGCAACAAACTATTCATCATCGGTATATTTACGCTTCTGAATATTTTGGTACTCTGTTCAGTTATCCAGATATGTCTTCGGTTAGCCATCGGACTACCGACATTCCGAAAAAACGCAAAGATAAAGACAGAAAGAGGCCGCCTAGGTCCAAAGCTGCCAACGACGCTTCTCCTAAGCCAGTCACCAGTTCGCCGGTACTCAGTGAGGCACTTTCGCAGCCCCTGATGCCCGCTACTTCAGATTCGCAGGCCTCTACTGAGACCCATTCAGAGTCCGGTTTGCCGCAAGATGCTTCAACTGTGGAACCTGTGGATGTCTCTACCTTGGATGGGTCCGGAGCCGCTGTGCAGGCACCGGGTTCTGAGGGTGTATTCAGGCCTACTGACTTGCATATTAAACCAACGGCAGCATTTTCTTCTTTGAGGCCTAAATCTCGAACCATGCCTAGAAAACCGACACCCAAACCGCATGGTCAGGCCTCTGTGCCTAAAAAACAAATGATAAGAATGGCTGAAGACCTTATTACTTTAATCAGGGGAAGCCAACCTTCCCCCTCTAAGAGACCTAGGACTGAATTTGCTTATGATACTTCTGACCAGGGTTCTGAAATTTGTTTCCTCTGATGACCAGGATTTACCCTTATCTACCTATGAGGATTCTGATGCAGAGGACTCTATTCCCTCTGCTTCCCCCTCAGAGGATTTCTCTCTTGGTGAAACCTTGCATACTCTTAGGGAGCATTTTCATTGGGAAAGCCAGGATTACTCTGATTCTAAAAAGAGGCTTAGGGATTTCTTACTCCTGCCCCAGCACAGGCCCTTAGCTATCCCTCCTGTACCAGACATTGTTGATGATGCCTTTTTCGGAATCTAGCTTGGCCCCTGACTCTCTACCTCCTGCTCCCAGAAAACCTGATAGATATTACAGGGTTCCTGACTCTCAGAAGTTCCTTTTTAAAAATCCTAATGCGGATCCTGAAACCATTTCACAGGGACCCGAGGGCATTAAGGCTACTACTGCCAAAAATCCTACCCCCTCTGATGGAGATTCCAGGGCGCTGAATAGATGGCGTAAGAAGGTATACACTTCTGCAACCTTGGCCATTAGGGCCTTAAATTGATAGTTTCATATGTTATAGTATCAATAGCATATTATTGGATTGCTTAAACAGAAAATTGTTGATTCCTGACTGTGCTGAAAATAAGGATTTACAGGATTTAATGCATTCTGCTGAACAGGTTGGAAAACATACTTTGCAATGTGATTTTGATTCACTAGAGGCATCTTGCAGGCTGCTGTCACTGGGTCTGTAATTTGAAGGCATGCTTGGCTTAAGGAGCAATCATGTTAAAGCTAAATTGCTGGATGCTCCTTTAAATCAGGACCGCCTGTTTGTCAACAAAGCAGAAGAAATTCTGAAAAAGATGGAGGAAAAAGCTAAATCTATGCAAACTGTTAAAGATTTCCTACAAGTACAGCCTCCAAGATTTAGTAGGCATTGGCCCTCTAAGAATTGGTCCTTTCCTGTGTCTTCCAGGCCTTCTCAGTCTAAACCCAGAACCAGTAGAACACCCAAGCTTCAGTCCAAGGTTACGCACGGGACAGTGGGGGGGGGAGGCTTCCCCTTCCAAATCAGGGAGAAGTAAGACTCCCCCTATGTTAAACTGTCTCATTGACTTAACTTTAAAACTTTCAAACACTTCTCAACTGACTGCTCCTTTAGGGGGTAGGATTGCTGTGCAGGCAAAAAATTGGGAACTCATTACCCAGGAAAAATGGGTTTTGAATATAGTTTCCCAAGGGTACAGATTCCACTTCCACACCCTACCAACCCCAAACGGTTGGCCAGACCTACCCCCAAATCAGTGGGCAGAGGCTCAACAGCAGGTTCTCTCTCTTCTAAGTATCAGAGCTATTCAACCTGTTCCAGCAGAAAAAAGGGGACAAGGTTTTTATTCAAGACTTTTCCTGGTACCCAGAAAAGACTGCTCCTTGCATCCTATCCTGGACCTCTCTATTCTAAACACTTTTTTGGTAATCCCAAAATTCAAGATGCTAACACTTCAACAGCTGCTTCCTCTGATAGGCAAAGATACCTGGTTGGCAACCTTAGACTTAAAGGAAGCTTACCTGCACATTACAATGTGGGAATCTTGCAGGAAATACCTTCACTTCAGGCAGACTCCATGCACTTTCAGTTCTCTGCACTTACCTTTGACTTATCTACAGCGTCCAGGGTATCCACAAAGTGTCTAGCTCCAGCCATTGCATTTTGCAGGCAGAGAAATATTCAAATATACCCATACTTGGACGATTGTCTGATTCAGGCAGAAAGCCAGGAATTGCTATTAAAACATCTTGCATTCATAAAGAAACTCTTAAACTCACTGGAGCACACCATAAACGAAAAGAAATCTCACCTAGTACCCTGCCAACAAATTGTATTCCTGGGAGCAAGCTTGAATACAACTTCCTAGATGGCTTTCTTCACTCCAGAGAAACAAGTTTATTTGACAACCTACTTCAAACTACTGGCCACAAAGACCCAGCTATCTGCAAGGAAAATTCTGCAAGCCCTGGGGTTCATGGCCTCTTGCAAGCTACTAATTATATATGCAAGACTGCATATGAGGAAACTGCAATGGTATCTAAAAAGCCTATCATGTCAACATTCTCAGTGCCTGGAATCAATGATTCCTATCATTCCTTGTATAAAGACAGAGTTCCTTTGGTGGGCAGAGGCCTGCTACCACAACAAGGGGCACCCTTTCACTCTACCCCCTGCCATCCAAACCCTAACAACAGACGCATCAGACTATGCATGGGGGGCTCACTTGGCAGGGCAGTGCATTCAGGGCAAATGGAACCGAGACAGATGCACCTGCATATCAACCAAAAAGAAATGTTACCTGTACAGAATTCCCTGACAGCCTTCAAGGACCACATTCTTCCAGGACAATTAATGGTAAAGACAGACAACACCACAGTTTTGTGGTACATAAACAAGCAGGGGGGAGCCCACTCGTACCCTCTCTGCAGACTAGCCATGGCTCTGTGGAACACAGCCTTGAGCTACCATGTGCACCTACAAACTCAATTCCTGCCAGGCAAGCTAAATTCACTGGCAGGCGACCTAAGCAGAAATCTCATGGACCCACACAAATGGAAACTGGAACCAAAAATATTCAACCTCTTGAGGAAGAAATGGGGGACCCCGGAGATAGACCTGTTTGTCTCCCCTCAGAACTACCAATTGGACAAATTCTGCACAAGGACTTCCCACAGTCAAGCTTGGAAAGTGGATGCCCTGTCCTTTACCTGGGGAAAGCCTCTCAGTTTATGCCTTTCCCCCTTTGCCTCTCCTCTCTAAGGTTCTGCTAAAGATTAAACAGGGCAAACCAAGGACAATACTGATTGCACCAGACTGGCCACGCCAGCACTGGTATCCCCTCTTGCTCAGTAGGACACTGCTGGGAACCATGACACCTGCCTCAGACCCCTTCTCTGCTGTCCCAGCAGGTGGGCCAGATTCTGCACCCTCAGCTTCAAACCGTGAACCTTGCAACCTGGCTAATTCCTTGAGCTCTTCAATAGCATCCCTCAGTAAGCAGGTGTTAGAGGTCATTCTGGGGCAAGGAGGCCTAGTACTAGGAAGTCCTATGCCGAAAAGTGGAAAAGATACTGTTCCTGGAGCAAGACTCAGGGGATGGGCACAACGGTGCCCAGCTTACCTCATATGATTCAGCACAGAAATGCTCCACAAGGGCCTATCCTTCTCGACTATTAAAATTCATGCCTCTGCCATTTCAGCACATTATGATACTGAACCACCCCTCTTCTTTCACCCCCTGCTAAAGCAATTCCTCAGAGGGGCCAGAAAATTAAGACCCCCCCCCTAGGAGAGACCCTACTCCTGCTTGGGACCTTAACTTTGTTTTGGAAAAACTCACTCTCCCTCCTTTTGAGCCAGCTGCAACTGCAGAGTTGAAATTCCTTTCTTGGAAAACAGCCTTCCTTCTAGCCATCACTTTAGCAAGAAGAGTGTCTGAATTACAGGCCCTCATGGCAGTGGAGCCCTTCATTATCTTCCATGCAGACAGGGTTTCCCTCAGGACCAATCCTTCCTTTATGCCCAAAGTGGTGTCTAGTGTGGCCCTTAATCAGTCAATTCATTTGCCTACCTTTTTCCCAAATCCACAAAACAAAGGAGAATGAATACTGCACTCTTTGGACGTGCCCAGACAACTTAGATTTTACTTGGACAGGACTAAGCCTCTCAGAAAATTTGAACAGCTGCTAGTTGGCTTTGCTGCAAGGGCAGAGGGGAAGGCCATTTCAAAGCAAACCATTTCTAAGTGGATAGCCCATTGCATTCATTTCTGCTATAGGCACCATGCAAAAACTACCCCACATAGGATAAGATCACACTCCACCAGGGCTGCATCTACCTCTACAGCCTTTCTCAGAGGTGTCCCTACCAGGGACATCCTGGAAGCTGCTACCTGGAACTCTGTACATACCTTAACCAAGCATTACCACATGCAGGGTATAATAGTTGGCCCTAATGCTCTCTAACTTCCTCCTCCCTTCCTTAGCTTTGGGAATCAGCCCAAATGTGATGACTGCAAGAGTGAAACACGAAGAACATAGTACAGTTGTGTACACTTACCATAAATGTAGATGTTCGAGTGTATTCACTGATGCAGTCCTGGTTACCCTCCCTCCAGCCCCCTGACTTCTCTTGGCTCTACCTTTCCTTCTTGTTTGGTGTATTTAAGCTTTCTGGTGTATTTGCTTTTTGTTGGAGGGGTAAGGTAACATATAAATGTTAAGTTGTCAATCTCGCCTTCATTCTTGCTGGATGGGTTCAGAGCCGAACCTTGGCTCCGACTCGGCCTATTACTAAAGCTCAAAGGCTATTTTTACCTGCTCTAGGCTGTCCTATGTCCCATAATGCTAGGCGTGATATACCCAGATCTCGTTTGCCGCTTCAGCTACGAGGTTGCGTCTTTTTGCCGGCTCCAGGTTGTATTAATATTTTTCTTGTTTTTAGTCAGCTTTTTGGGTTAAAATCTTAGCGATAGTGTTTTATAGTTACTACCCTTTAGATCCCTGTTTTAGGATTCCCTCTTAGGTAGTTTTGGATACAGTTTTTCCCCTCACCTAATAGTTATGCCCGTGGCCAAACCTCTTCCATACTTTTTTGTCTATAGATGTATGTGTGTGCCTAGTTAAATTGTATTACAAGTGTGGGGTTTTTTTTGTTTATTCTGGTCTGTTAAAACCTTTTTGTGTGTGTTTGGCTGATTGTGACTAGACCTCCCTGAGTTGTCCTTTTCTACCAGTCATCCTTGTTTCAGGATGTCGAAAGACACCAAGGTCTCGGGCTTCAAGAAATGTGACTCGTGCTGTCAGAAGATGTCTCTGACAGACGATCACACTTCTTGTGTATATTGCTTGGGCCCTCTGCACCTGCAGGACTCTTGTTCTGTCTGCCATGCGTTCAGTCCAAGAGTCCTGCAGGAACGCAGAAACAAACTTATTTTGAGAGGCTTGTTAAAGCCTGAAGGTTCCCCGGCTAAGCCTTCGTTGGGTAAACCTTCCAAGCCCGCCAAACCGTCGGCTCCATGTTCGGAGCCATCGCCGAGCGGTGCTACTACTACCACTGCATCGGTTCCAGCCGGAACCGATGATTCGAGGCCTCAGTCGGCTCCGACTCTGCTGTCGGAGCCATCTTCGAGCAAGAAGCGTTCCAGGTCTCCTTCCCTGGAATCTGTCCATTCGGCTCCGAAGTCTCCCTTGTTATCGGAGCAGAGTCACAGGTCCTATTCCTCTCGGTCTTCCAGGCTGTCGGACCATGACCTCGAGAGGGTGGTTAGCAGACTACTTAAGTCGCAGGCACTGGCCCAAATGTTGCATAGCCCTCCTCATCAGGCAGTGGCTTTCACTACTCCCTCTTCGATTCCTCCTCCGACTCTTCCTGTGATTTCGGAGCCGGAGATCGTAGGGGTCGAGACTGTCGGAACGTCGGAGCCAATACCACTCCTTTCGGTGCCCTCGTCGGCTCCGATCTCTTCCTTGGTTCTATCCTTGGAGGGATCCGGGCACCGGGACACACTCATCGGCTCCGAGGGGGCGAGTGGCATCGGACCCTTGTCCGACCCGGTTCTCCCTCTGAGCTTCGGCGCAGGTGAGTTCGGCCCCGACATTGGCCTCGGAGCCGTCCCTCTCTGTGCCGGGAGGAGTCCTTGTCTCTTCGGAGCGGAGACCCCCTTCCCTGCCTGATAGGGGCGCCTTTGAGGTCATGAGGAGTGTGCTGTCCCCTGTGCCTGCTCCACGGTCGGCTCCTCCCTCTATGGTGCCTGCTTCAGTCTCTACCCGCTCTCCCGATCCCGGAGAACCGACGCTACAGGTAGCCCCATTGGGCATATCCTCCTCTTCCGAGGCCTCCCCTGATCCTTCAGGGGAGCCCCCTCGAAAGAGAAAATACAAGAGGAAGCATGTAGACTCCCCTGACTTCGATGACTCAGAAGGGTCCCCATAGTCCCCCTCTGAGGATGTCTCATTTTCTGACATCCTGGAGATTCTTAAGCAGAGGGGAAACTGGTCTGCCCTTAACCCTTCTGAGGACGAGTCGGTGTACCTAGATGCGTTCGGTTCTCGCCCTTCCACCTCCTGGGTGTCTCCGCCTTTCGACCCGCTCATGGATGTGGTGTCTCGAAAGGCGTGGACTGCTCCGGATGCTATGGAACCAACTCCCCGGAGGCCTACAAAATTTATTACAGCCCCTTATGACAAACAGTTTCTAACTAAGGGCGTCCCTGTTGATGCCATGGTGGTGGCGGCGGCCACTAAAAGGAGTTGGCTGACCCTTCCGTACCTGTCCATCCTCCTAATAAGGAATCTAAGACTATGGACAGGTATTGCAAGCGGATGTTTTCCTCAGCGACCTTTGCTATGTGGTAGCTGAATTATTTGTGCCATTTCACCCGTCTCCAGAGACACCTTCTCAAGGAACTGGATGACACCTTACAGGACCCATCAGCTGCAGGGTCTCAGGAAAAGATCAACTTCCAGATGGGGACCCTAAACTCTATTGTCAACTCCTCCATGCGGCTCATTTCCTATGCAGCCGATGGAGCGAGTAGGGCTGCAGGCACAGGTGTTGCTCTAAGGAGACACGCCTGGATGCGGCTTTGCAATTTTGCTGACCCCTTCAAGGTGTCCTTCACTAACACCCCGTTTGATGGTTCTGCCTTGTTTGGACATCAAGTGAAGGATACATTGACCAGGTGCGAGCAGGAAGGCAAGACTCTCTCTGCCATAGGAATCCATTTTTCTACCCCTTCTAGACCATACCCTAAGGGTCAGAAAGGTGGGAAAATGTGGTTCCGCAAACCTCAGGGAGTACTGCCTGACACACATGGTGAGCTTCCCTCCAGAGGCAGAGGAGGGAACAATAATAGACGCCGCCCGAGGGGCAGGGGGGGGGGTCCGCAGAATCAGGGTAGCAGAGAATCTTTCTCTGACAAACCCTTCCAGCACCCCTGAGGAGCTGCCCGACTGTCCACCTTCGGAGGCAGTCGGGGGAAGACTATCACTGTACCCAGAAGCCTGGCATTCCCTCACACAAGACAATTGGGTACGGTCGATCATATCAGAGGGTTACAAAATTCCCTTTATTCATACCCCACAACCACCAAAAGGGCCCTTCCAGATGTTCCACCTGGTCTGAGGGATCAAGCAGCACTAGAAGTTTCAAAGCTGCTAGAAAAAAGAGCCATCCAGCCAGTCCCAGCAGACCAGCAAGGATCCGGTGTCTACTCCAAGTTCTTTTTGGTACCAAAAAAGACAGGGAACTGGAGACCTATTTTGGCTCTCAGCAGGCTGAACACGTCTGTTCAAAGAACGAAATTCCAGATAGTCACGCTTCAGTCCATTCTACCCTTCCTGGGTCAGGACAGTTGGATGTGCTCTATAGACCTTCAGGATGCGTACTATCATATCAAAATGAACAGGCGCTCCAGGAGGTTTCTCTGCTTCCGACTACCAATTCAGAGCCCTGCCTTTTGGCCTCACCACAGCCCCCAGGGTGTTTACCAAATGCATGGCAGTGATTGCGGCTCACCTGAGACGAAAAGGATTCCAGATGTTTCCATACTTAGATGACTGGCTCCTTACCACCACCACCAAGCGTCAGCTACTCCATTCCAGAGATTATACCCTCCAAATTTGCAACGGTATCTCTATAAACTCCGAAAAGTCTGCCTTGTCAGTCTATTACCTTCATAGGCGCCATTTTAAACACTGTGGAACTGTCCGCAAAACTGCCTGTACAAAGGATTTCAGACATTCGAGGTCATGTTCAAATCCTACTACAAGAGAGCAGAGTCCAGGCCAGATTCGTACTAAAAACCCTAGGTCTCATGGCAGCAGCTATCACATTACTCCCCCTAGCTCGTTTTCACATGCGGATCCTGCAGTTGATGCTGTTTTCCCAGTGGTCCTTTCAACAGCTTCCAATATCACACAGCATTCTAATCACTCAGTCATGCAAAAGACACCTTTCATGGTGGATGGTCTCCCCTCAGGTTCTTCAGGGCAGACCTTTTGCCCTTCCTCCTCCTGTGGATACTGTGACAACGAATGCCTCCCTGATCGGGTGGGGGGGGCATTTTCAGGGCAGGACAGTCCAGGGCACATCGCAGCCTTTCGAAAGCCACCTGCACATAAATGTCTTGGAAATGATAGCGGTCCTTTTAGCATTGCAGGCCCTTCAAGACTCTCTACCCACCGGGACTATTGCATTTCAGACGGACAATATGTCTGTAGTGTGGTACATCAGCAAGCAGGGCGGAACCAGGTCCTACCCCCTATGTCGAGAAGCACTCAGACTGTGGCAGTGGGTGATCTCTTCTGAACGGTTTCTGGTAGCAACGCATATCCCCGGGAAGTCCAACATCATAGCGGACAGGCTGAGCAGAGCCATTCTCATGCCCCACGAGTGGTCTCTCAACCAGCTAGTAGCGAAAAAAATCTTCAGGAGGTGGGGGTCAGCCTTGCTGCGATCTTTTTGCAACCCCCTCAGAACAGCAAGTGCCCAGACTTCTTCACCCTCTTCCCTATCCCAGGTCTTCCCCCCGAGACGCTCTAGTCCACGATTGGCCCCGGGGTCTTCTGTATGCTTTTCCCCCTTTTCCCTTAATTACTCAGCTAATCCAGAAAGCAACTGTTTTGAGATCCAGAATGATCCTTGTTGCCCCTTACTGTCCTTGACAAATTTGGTTTCCGTTCCTGCAACGTCATCTACTAGATCAACCCTGGCATCTGGACCCAGCGCCAGATCTTCTGACACATCGGTCGGGCGGGTTGCATCAATCTCTCCAATCTCTCAACCTCACAGCTTGGTTGCTCCACTTTCAACCCTAGCCAGGCTTCCCTCAGTCTCTTTCAGTTCGTGACATCATCCTTGCTTCGCACAAGTCTACTACCAGGAAGACTTATACTAGCAAATGGAAGCGTTTCTCTGTTTGCGCAGGGGAGATACAAGTTGACCCTTTTACAGCCCCTGTCCATACAGTCTTAGACGTTTTGGCAGAACTTTTTCAAATGAGATCTTCTTCAGCCACCATCAGAGTTCAGTTGGCAGCCATTGCGAATTTTCACGTTGGATTGTCAGAGACCAGCATTATGTCACACAAACTTTGTAAAGCCTTTCTAAAAGGAACCCTCTTACTTAGGCCCCCGGTAAAAGATCCTCCCCCACCATGGGACCTAAATTTGGTGCTGTCGTCTTTAATTCTCCCTCCCTTTGAACCTGCAGCTTCCTGTTCACTAAAGTTGCTCTCTTGGAAAACTCTGTGTTTAGTAGCCATCACTTCAGCGAGAAGGGTATCAGAACTTCAAGCCCTTTATGTTCGCCCTCCTTACCTTGTTTTTCATAAAGATAGAGTGTCACTTAGGACTAATCCGTCCTTTTTACCCAAAGTACTCTGTGAAAAAAATCTGAATCAGACCATCGATCTTCCTGTTTTCTTCCCACTTTATACCAATAGGTCTGAACGGAAGTTACATTGTCTAGACGTTCACCGTCAATTACGCTTCTACCTGGATAGAACCAAGCAGACGAGGAAATCAGAACAGCTCTTCCTGTCTTACGCGGAAAGGAAACAAGGCCTGCCAGTTTCCAAAGTAACCTTGTCCAGGTGGTTGACCTCTGTTATCATGTTGATTTACCAATTGAGGCATAAAGAGCTCCCTATTAAGCACAGAGCTCATTCAACCAGAGCATTAGCTTCTTCAGTAGCCTTTCAGGCAAGATTGCCAATGGATTCCATTTGTGCAGCGGCCACATGGGCCTCTCCTCATACCTTCATTTCTCATTACAAGCTGGACATGACCTCTAGAAGTACAGCTGATTTTGGTTCCACTGTACTCAAGAGTTTGTAACATTGAGCCACCCAGGACTAAGGTGCTAGGGATGCTGTCCCATCCAGCAAGAATGAAGGTGAGATTGACGACTTAACATTGAGAAGTTATGTACTTACCATAACGTTCCATGTTAGTTGTCGTCTTCTCGCCTTCTTTCTTGCGTCCCACTCTCCACTCCCCTAGCTTGGCAAGACCGAGAGTATATTCTGAGATGTGTTATCATGAAAGTTATCTCTTTAGCTACCTCTCTTATAAGAGTTTTTTATACCTAGATGTATAGAGGTAGATATATATATATATATATGTATATATATATATATATGGGGACATGTATGTCCATAGTGTTAGCTATCAAACGAGATCTGGGTATATCACTCATAGCATTATGGGACAAGGATAGCCTCGAGCTGGTAAAAATAGCTCTCGAGCTTTAGTAATAGGCCGAGTCCCATCCAGTAAGAAAGAAGGCGGGAAGAAGACAACTAACATGGAACGTTATGGTAAATACATAACTTCTCGTTGCTTCCCATTGTGGGGGCACCTGACATCTGGGGCAAGACTAACTGATGTAATGGCGTCGGCTGCATGTTTTATACCCCTGATGATCTGATGTCATGGATGAAGCGACAGCATCCGATGCAGGAATCCAAGACTCTGGTATTCAGGCTGGCTGAGGGCTACCTACAGGCAGATAACCCAAATGTGATGACTGCAACAGTGAATACAGTCGAACATTTACATTTATGGTAAGTGTACACAACTGTACTATTCTGATTTATTTGTATGATTTGGGAAGAAAACTGGTAGTTCGATAGTTGTATTGAGATTATGCTCTGAACATACCTTAGGAAGAAAAGAAGGATTAGTTCTGAGTGAGAGACTATCCTTGTGGAAAACAATGCAATGAGGTAGAGTGGTGAGGGCTTGCAGTTCTGAAAAGTCTCCTAGCAGATGTTATAGCCACTAAGAACAATGCCTTCCAAGACAGGAATTTCAGATCCGATGAAGAAGAGGGTTCAAAGGGTGGAGAAATTAAAGATGTAAGAACTAGGTTTAGGTCCCAGGGCTCTGGTGGTTGCCTCATTGGAAGTCTGAGAAGGACTCCTCCTTATAAAAAAGTTTTGCATAAAGAGTGGGACATGATTGGATTTCCTGTACAGCCAAAATGATAGAGATGACAGCTAACTGAACTCTTATAGTAGCAACTGCAGCTCCTTCATGAAAAATGGATGCCAGGAAGGACAGGATAGAACTCTGTAGGAGCTGAGTAGGGATCTATGCCTCGGTTTGCTGCCCAATTGGCGAACATTTTCCATTTACTGGAATATAATTTCCTGGTGGATGGTTTGTGTGAAGAAATCAGAATGTGTTTGACTGCAGGGGAAAGGGAAACACACCTGGCTATTCGTGGAACTGGAGCAGCCATGCTGTCAATTTCAGGGTTTGGATAGTAGGCTGGAACTGCCCTGATTGATGAATCAGGAGGTCTGGAGATGGTTCCAGAGTCCATGGTTCCTCCAAGAGATAGGGCCACAGGAAGGGGAACCAGACTTGGTGATGCCAGTAAGGAGCAATGAGGATCATGGTACTCTTCAACAGTTTTGCTTTCTGAATCACTTTTGGTATGAGAGGAAAGGGTGGAAAGGCATAAAGGAGTCCCGGAGGCCAATTGTGGATTAGAGTATCCCTGGGTGACCTCCCCTGATAGGGAATTGGGGCGCACAGTAGCTGCTGCATTTGGTGTTCATGTATGTGGCGAATGGGTTGCAGCAAGGCTGGCTCCATTTGCGAAAAATCTATTCCGCAACGTATGAATTCAGGGACCACTCCTGCTGCATCAGAATTGCTCGACTGAGTTTGTCTGCTGTCACATTGGACTTCCCCGGGATGTGCGTTGCTACCAGAAAGCATTGTGTCCATCACCCATTTCCATACTCTTAAAGCCTCTCGACAAAGTGGGTAAGATTTGGTTCCCCCTTGCTTGTTTATGTACCACACTACAGACATGTCTGATTGAATCGCAATAGTCCCAGTGGGAAGAGAACCGTGAAGTGTTTGCAACGAGTACAGCACCGCTCTCATCTCCAGAACATTTATGTGCAAGTGGTTCTCGTGATCCTGCCAAATACCTTGGACCATCACCCCCCCCCCCTCCCCTCTTGGAGGCATCTGTGGTCAAGACTGCATTTTGTTGAGGGGGGAGCAAGTGGGCGAACTAGCTGAAGTTGATCCATATGTAACCACCATGCTAAATCCTTTTTGTAGGAGTTTGTGATGAGTATTTGGTGAGACAGGAGGAGATCCTGCATTGACCACTGGGCAAATAGTAGCCACTGAAGTACTCATGTGCAGACGGTCTAGGGGAACTAAAAGAATGGTGGAACCCATAGTCTCTAGGACTTGAAGGACTATCCTGGCCTGTACTTTGTCTTTCTTCAGCAAGGATCTGACTTGGTTGTGCAACAATTCTGTCCTTTCTGGTGTCAGTTTTGCTGTCATGGTGGTTGAGTCTATTTCTGAGCCTAAGGATAAAATGCGCTGCGACTGAGCTAAGGCTGATTTTTTTTAGGTTTATTGCAATGCCTAGAATGACACACAAGGATAGAGTCTCGTCCCTGGTTCTGATTAGTTGGTGCTTGGTGGTAGCAGTGAGGAGAAAGTCATCTAGGTATGGAAACACCTGGAATTCTTGATGTCTCAGGTGAGCCGTTACCACTGCCATTCATTTGGTGAACACTTTGGGGGCTGTAGTGAGGCCAAATGCAGTGTTCAAAACTGAAAATGACTAGCTCCCAGCCAAAAGCGTAGGTGTCTTCTGGGAGCGTCTGCCCATTTTGATGTGGTAGTACACGTCCTGAAGATCTACTGAGCACATCCAATTGTCTGTCCCGATAAAGGGAAATATCAACTGCAAAGTGATCATGCGGAACTTCGATTTCTTTACAGGCATGTTGAGTTTGCTGAGATCTAAAATTGATCTCTAGTCCCCTGTCTCTCTTGGAACTAAGAAGAATCGTGAGTAAGTTCTGGATCCTACTTGGTCTGTGGGGACTTCTTGGATGACTCTCTTTTGAAGCAACGAGATGACCTCTGATGTTGCACGGTCTAATTGAATGCGTGGCACGTCTGGTAGAGACCGGTTTACAGGGAATCGGAAACAAAGGGAATCTGGTAACATCTGGAAATTGTGGTTTGTACCAAACGATCTTGGAAAATTTGTAGCCAGGCGCTTGGGTACAGTGAAAGATGACCCCTGACTGCCTCCAGAAACGGACAGTCAGGCAACCTGTCAGGGGCGATGGAAGGGATGATCAGAGAAAGTTTCTTTATCTCCCTGATGTTGCAGACCACCTCTGACATGAGGGTTGCATCTTCCATTATATCCTCCCCCTCTGCCTCTAGGGGAGGGTTGACCTTGTGCCTGAGGGAAATCTTTTTGGGATTTACGGAACCACATTTTCCCTCCTGTTTGACCCTTGGGATAGGCTCTAAAAGGAAGGGAGAAACGGACTCTGACAGCAGATAAAGTTTTCCCTTCCTGCTTGCACCTAGTCAAAAGTCTCTTGTACCTGCGGTCCAAAAAGAGTTGAACCATCAAAGGGGACGTTGGTAAAGGAAGACTTAAAGGATTCCGTGAAGTTAGATAGACGCATCCAGGAATATCTCCTAAGAGAAATTCCTGCTGCAGCTGCCCTGCTTGCTCCATCCGCTGCATAAGAAATCAGCCTCATGAAGGAGTTAGCTATAGACATAAGGCTGGAGAGCTGCGCAGATACCTTGTCCATGGATCCTGAAGCTACTGAACTCTGATGGGTGTCTCCCAACTCCTTCAGGAGATCCCTTTGAAGTCTAGTAAAATGGGACAGGTAATTCAGCGATCATAAGGTAAGTGCTGCTGAAGAGAAGGTGCGGTTTCCATACCTGTCCATCTTCCTGGACTCTCTATCAGGAGGATGGACATTAGAATATGTCTCAGGCAACTCCTTTTTTTGGCTGCTGCTACCACCATAGCATCCACAGGAACTGCCTTAGAAAGAAAGGACTTATCTTCTGGAGCAGTCATAAATTTGTTTGGCCTCCTCAGAACAGGCTCCACTGTGTCCAGGGAGGTCCAGGCTTTCCGGGATATGACCCCCAAAGTTGATCATAAGGCGGTGTCACCTAGGCAGTGGAAAGTTGAGAATCAAAGGCGTCATGGTACACTGATTCGTTCTCAATAGGGTTAGAGGTCTTCCAATCACCCCTTTGTCTGAGGATTTCAAGGATGGCAGCAAAAGAGACATCCTCAGAGGGGGATCTAGGGTACCCTACTGACTCATCAAAATCATTGTCTGACATGACAGACTCAGGTGAGTAAGTGTGCTTCCTCTTACAAAGTCTCTTCCGGGGGAGCTCTCCAGTGGGATTATCTGGGGAGGTCTTGGAAGAGGAGACACCTTCTGTGGGGGCTGCCTGAGTCTCTGGTTCCCTATGCTGAGGGGGAGGCAGGGGAGAAGAGGTCGCTGCTGGCTGCTGGTGGGACATTGGGTCCAAAGGCAGGGCTTTGGCACTGGACAAAGCTTTCCCTGTTGCTTCGAAAGCCTTTCCACCCCACTCCGAAGAAGATCTCTGCTCCGAGGAGACAGAAGGTTGGCTCCAAGCAGGAGGGACAGGTTCCGAATCGGACGTGGGAACCGAGCTCAGTCGAGCCGAAACACAGAGGAGGGTCAGTTCCGAGGAAAAACCAGGGTGACTATCCCCCTCTGAGTCGACTCGAGCATCTGCTCACAGATCCCTCGGCTCCAGACTGAGCCGCTTTGGATAGAGTTATCGGTTCCGTGCAAGCAGGAAGAATTCTCAGAATAGAAGGATCCAGCACCGAAGGACCCGAAGTGTTCGACTCCGAAAGTGAAGCAGTTGGAGGAGGAGCAGCAGTCTGGAGATGGGACGGCTCCAAAGCCTTTGAGTCCGGAAGAGCTAACTTTTTGGCCAGAACCGGGTCACAGAGCAACCTCTTCACCACCCGCTCGATATGCTCATCTGAAAGTGTCCTGGAGGAACGGGTGGAGACGGAAGGAGATCTCCTCCCTTCTAGAATAGGAGACCTCAAGGTTGGAGAAATAGGTTCAATAACTGGTGAGCGTTTTGGTACCGAAGGTTGCCTCAGCACTGAAGAACCCGACACCACTGAGACAGAAGAAACGGAATCGGAGCCAGAACTCCTTGGCTCTGTCGATTTAGACTTTTTAGATGGCTCCGAGGCTGAAACCGAAGACTTTCTCTTTACAGGTTTTAGAGCTATCTGACCAAGTTCCAGCTGTTCCTGGAAGGAACATGTCATAAGACCCCTGTCTGTTAGTTTACGTTTTCTGTCATTAAGTACCCTAGTACTGAAGGCATGGCAAAACGTATAGGGTTCTTGTAAATGAGCCTCTCCCAGACAGTACACACAGCTAGTGTGACTGTCAGTCAGTGAGATTTTTTTGTGAACACTTGTCACATTGTTTGAACCCAGAAGGGAGGTGTTACTTATGTTCTCGATCTTTCTCTTTAGACATGCTGACAAAAAAAAACAAGGCTAACAGCAATTTCAATATTTACAACAGTAACTATAACTAACAACAACGTTATGACGAGAGAAAAGGTTTTAAAATTTTTTTTTTTTAAAGGGAAGGACTAGCACTCAGTGAGGAAAGGCCCTCTAATTTAAACGGGCAACTACAGCCATCTAACTAAAATGGTACAAACCTAAAAAGTGGAATAGGGGATCAAGCACTCAACAATAATCACTCTGGTAATAGATAATAAAAATAAAAGTAGAAATATGAAGAAAATAGACAAGAAATAAGATTTATCAAAAAATCTTCTACTTAGCCAACGAGCCAGTAAGGAGACAACCTTGAAGCTTTCGTGGAAAACGAGATCTGGGGAATTGCCGTGAGGCACCATGGGATAGGGGTTAGCCTCAAGCCAGTAAAAGCTCTCGAGCTTTAGTATCAGCCGAGTTGGAGCCGAGAATCGGCTCCGAACCCATCCAGCAAGAATTACGGCGAGATAGGACTACATAACATCAATAGTTTTGTCACCAAACATAAAATCGTACATTATGCAGATAAGAATGTATGTAATGTGCTTAGGAAAGAGAAGTTAATGTCAGACAAGGCCTAGAAAGTTAAAAAAAAAAAAAAAAGTTACATAAGTTGGGAGCAGATAGAGGTGTACAGTTAGGGTTGATAAGCTGTTTAAGGGGGGTGGGTGGGTACAGAGCAGGTCTGTTGGCTTAGCAGGCATTCTTTAGTGGCTAGCTTGAATTGACTAAGTTGCTTGAGTGACCTGATCTCTAGTGGGAGTTTGTTCCAGGCCTTGGAAGGTTATAGCTATAGAGAATACATCCTTTCTTAGTTTTAGGTTTTGGATTTGTAGCAGGTCTAGGTTAGAACTCCGGAGGGGATCTAGCAGGTGAATAGTGGGAGATGACAAATGATAGGGAAGGACAGTAAGAAAGTTGATAAAGGATAGGGTGGATGATCTGGAGTTGAGAGAGAAGAAGCTTGTGAGGTAGTTCTAGCCAGTTAAGGTGTTTGATTGAGAGACAGTGATGTGACTTGTAAGCTTGATAGGCTGCAAATTTGGCTATCTTGTTGTACGTAGATTCAAATTTGGCAGGGAGTGTGGAGTTGAGGCAAGTAAATATTTGACAGCCATATAATAGACTGGGTAGGAGGTAGGCATATGAGAGAGTTACTTTAGCTTCACTCGTGAAAAACGTTTTGTTGCAGTAGAGGAGCTCTAGTTTCTGATGAGTTTTTTTGATACAGTTGTTAATGTGTAGATTGAATTTAAGTTGGTCGTCAATGATGGCACCAAGGAGTTTAGTGCTAATTTCCACCTCGATGTGTGTGTTATTGAGGGACAGGATTGTGAAAGTGGATTTAATGTGGTTGTAGTTTTTAGGAAGAAAAAGCAGTAGCTTAGGTTTTTTTTTTGGTTAAGGATAAGCTGGTTATCAGAGAGCTAGTTTTCTACTGAGTTAAAGGAAGTCTGCATTGTAGAGAGTTCAGAGGGAGAGTCAGCAATAGTGATGACAGTAGAGTCATCTGAGTATTGGGCCAGTGATGACTGAGGACAGGAAGAATAAAGATTAGTGAAGATGTTGAAAAGTAGTGGACCAAGGATGGAACCCTGAGGTGCACCCATTTTAACTGGGAGAGGAGGGGAAAGTGCAGATTGCCAATTCACTGCTTGAAATCTGTCAATGAGGTAGCTGGAAAGCCGTGCAACAGTAGCAGAGGAGAAGTTAAGGTTGGTTATTTTGTGCAGAAGGAGAGGGTGAGTGACAGTGCTGAAAACGTTAGAGAGAACTAGGACTAGGCAGGAGAAGAGTTTGTTCTCTCTGGCAAGGGAATATAGTATTAAGGAATGATAGTAGGGCAGTAGTAGTACTATGCTTTGGTCTAAAGCCATGTTGAGTAGGTTTGAGCAGATTTTCAGAGAGTAGGTAGTGCATAACTTGTTTATGTATGCATTTTTCTAGAACTTGAGAGAGAGGAGAGAGGATGGCAATTAGTCTAAAATTAGTGATGTCTGAGGAGTTACCTCCTTTATGTATTGGTGGAATGAAGAATTGTTTCCATATGGAAGGGACGTTGGACTCTGAAATGGAGCAGCTGATTAAGATAAATACAGGGAGAGCAAGATGAAAAGAAAAGGACCAGACGAGAAGAAAAAAACTGGAAAGTCCCTAAATATAGTGCCAAGATGTTTTGCAGGAATAGTCAAGGAGAGGTGCATTTAAACCACAGGATGCAAGGCTAATAATGGCAGCCCAAGTCAGTGGGCTACATGCACTTTGGTTTAGAAAGTCTGTAGAAAAAGTGGGAGAAGCAGACAAATGCAGGTTCTGTAAAGACAGTGGTAAAAACAGATGCACATCTCATTGCTGGTTGTGATGCATTAATGGCTGAGGATCTGTACACTGAACAGCACAATAATGTGGAAAGACTGTTCACTGGGATTGTGTGAATACTACAGTATACAGGTAGTCGAGAAGCACTGGAAACAAACCGTAAAGCATTATTGACAGCAACGAAGTTGGAATTGCATGGGATACTAATATGAACTCTAATCAGCAATGAATTTTGGATCAAATAGGATCACCCAATATCAACGTTTAAGAAAATGCTTAGGAGTGGAATACACATTCCCATTCCCATTGCAGTATTATAAACTCAAAATATTGGGAAAAATGAAAAAGGGAGTGTCAGCAGGGAAGAGCAGAGAATGACTACAGAGTAGAGTAGCTTGTATGTTAGTGAGCCAAGTAGATTTGTATATTCAAGTAGTAGCCATTTTAATTTTTTTAAAGAAAGAAATGGAGAGTAGTACTCCCTTCTGGAAGCAA
This sequence comes from Protopterus annectens, assembly GCF_019279795.1. Classification (NCBI taxonomy): domain Eukaryota; kingdom Metazoa; phylum Chordata; order Ceratodontiformes; family Protopteridae; genus Protopterus; species Protopterus annectens. The sequence continues at coordinate 703,461,667 of NC_056725.1, read as the reverse complement.
AAAGTAACATTCACAGATCAGTTTATCTTTTTGGAGGCAACTGAAATTGTAGGTATGCTATATTCCAGCTGCTCCAGGAGGATTCTTTTTCTTACTGGTGGGAGTAAAAAAGTGGATGATTTTCTTTAAATAGAAAAGGAGTTGATGGCTAAAGAGAGTCCAAGGAGGAGGACTTCTGAAATTAAAAGTCAGGAATAGACATTGAAGAAGCATAAATTCTGTGTTGGTTCAGTTATTTTCTACGTTACAATATTATATGTTGAGTACTTTGTAAACTGTTCATTCTCTAGCATGCATAGTTTTAGACGGGATGTTTGTGGGAGGGTTTCAATGTTTGCAGAGGCAGCTAGTACTTCTGATACTAAAGGCCAAAGTCATAGTTATTGATTATAAGGCAGTGAGAAATTAATCACAAGTGTGAAACTATAGGGAAATCTGTCATTACTGAGGAACCACCTACTGGTTGGCAGTTGTATTGCTGAAGGCCTATAAACTGAAATTCACTTGGTAGGTACACTACATTAAGTATCCTTTATGTAAGACTTTATACCTCTCAACCTTATGAAATTCCTTGGTATTTCCCGGTTTTGAGGGCAAAATAATGGGGGTGCCACAAATTTCTATGAGGGCAAAATAATGGGGGTGCCACAAATTTCTAAGTGCTCCTTAATTCCCATTTTTTTATTTACAATTTTAAGTCATGACTGAAGTCATAACGCATCGCCAGTAAATCCTGCAATGTCGTCAATGTCCAGGGGTATGTGTAATGACATCAGCTTTGTGAAGCTGTACCTGACTGTCAGACTCAGAGACTGGGGCGAACGTTTCAAACCATGGGTGATGTTGCTAGTAGTTGTGTATTGGTCTAATACTGCCTATGTGGCTGCTGTCATCCGTGGATAAGTTGTAGCATACTTTCTAATATCCTGTTTGTTTTAGCTGGCCCACAAGGTGACAGCAGCAACAAAAGCTGTGGATAGGACGTTCACACTGTACAAGTGCTGTGCCGAAGAGGAATGCAGCAGTAACTGGTTTACTTTTGTGGTACTTTTAGTTGTTGCTATGCATGTTGCTTTTGGGGGATACTGCTGCTGCATACAAATGCTGCCATCTTGTACTAGCAGTGCTCTGTATTTTTGGAGGGATAAACACTACAGCTGTAGGTAAAAAATCCAGATATAATGTAGGATTTGTGTTGTATAGATAGTCCTGAAAACAATTTACAAGGTTGTTTAATAACATTTTAAAAGTGGTATTTTTATATTTTATAAATGAAAAAAAACTTTAAATGCACTTGTTTGCTATTTACACGACAGAAATTAGTTTAAAACGAGTTGACTCAGTCCTCCTCTATGAAGATAAGTGACGGTTTCAATTATCAGTGATCACTGAGGCCATCACACTGAGTTTTCAGTTTTAGCTGTAACTAGTTGCTTGTCTAAGATATTTATTTTTGTGTTTCACATGGTCTTCTGAGTTCTTCGCAAGTTTAATGTTATGGTACATTCACATGGCTGTACTGAGTTTGTGTATAGTTCTGTATCCAAGAGTGTTTTTCTCACATTTGTTGATATGTTGGTGAGACAGTTGTACTAGTGGTAGTAATTTGCTGGATGCAGGAGTTTGCACATGAATTAGGAATGAGCACCTTATTGATTGCAACCTTGTGAGTATGAACAAGTTGAGAAAAAGGCCACTGCTCTTTTTACATGGAAACTGATTTGTTAATTAGAAATATTTTTGAGGTACTTTGCGCAACAGTCTCAGATGCAAAGATGCCCCATGCTTAAATTAGAAATCTTCTGTCCCCCCTACCCTAAAATTTCAGAATGTGTACAGACAAATCCTGCCCCTTCATCTGTCAAGCTTCATGAGAAACCCACTCATTTTAGCTCTCAAAACTCCCCTGCTCTGTAGTAAGAATGTGAATTTTACTCACTGTTTAGTGCTTTTTTAATCATAGGAATGCATTATGCTTTGCAAGCTATGAGCAGAGTTAACCTGAATGCATTTCATTATACAGTAGTTTACATTCCGAGTTTCACGTGTCAGCCACTTTTCACACTCTCTTAAACACATTTTGCTGAAGAAAAACTGTGAGTTTTGTAGAACCAGAAGTGCAAACGTGTTTTAGATTTTAATATAAAGGAAAATGGCATGTGCAACAAGGTTTACTAGGAAATTATACTTCTTATTAGGTATGCACAGTAATTATGACTTTCTTCTCGAACCTGGAGAGCTAATAATTATTCAGGCATACCTCGACAAGTGATAATTGTTATGCTAGGTACTGCTCTTCACAGTACTCTGATTTGCATAATGTGTATTTTTTTCAATTTGGGGGGAGAGAAAAGAGAAAGGGAAAAAGAGGATATGTTTAATATGTTATGAACATAACTCTCAAGCTCTCAGAGCAAGAAATCTGGACAAAACCAAAAGTAATTGTGGGGCCGAGGCCCAAGAATAGAGACAGATTTTAAATATTGCTCCTGTAAGCTCAAGATAGTTGCTAGAGCAGGTTTTGCATTATTATGTATTTGCTGAGGGATATGAAGTCTGAAGTTCAAATGTCTACCATTATTTAATGACTTCAGTCTTCATGTTGGTATCCCACTGGAGTGGACAGGGTTACATGATTATGTATGCAAATGTTATGTTAATCAGCATCCCAATTTTTGGTCAGTTGTACCTACTTTTCATGGCCCTTTGTCCGGATATTTGATGTTTCCAGGTTGAGAGGTATGACTTTACTATATTGCAGTTTCTTTAAAAAGGGGTTGCTAATCAAGAGATTTTTTTTTCTTGTGCTCCAAACAGTCTTTTGACCATTCCTTTTCCGTGGTCCTACTTAGCAGGAGTGTATTCACTTGCATTTAAATCCTATGAGTGACATCTGTTGTAAGCATTTACACAAGGCCTTTAATTGGGCTGTCTGGCTGATGTTTCTGTGTTCTTATAGGATGATCAGGCAAAAAAAAAAAAAAAACTCACTAAAACGTTTTTTTTTTTATATGGAAGCAGGATGTGTTAGCATGCAAGGCTTCAGGCCCAATCAGGAATGGGGTTCTAGACCATCTTCACTGAGACCTTCTGAAATATAGACTCCTTGATACTCTCATAACCATGTGTTATTACTGAAAAAACATAGCTCTGAATGGATGGACTTTTACTGACAATGCGATTGCACAAGATGCTAAAGGTAATCACAAGGCCTTCTTTAGTTATGTCAGGAAACTGGGTGGCAACTCCCAGATATGCTCTGAGTTGGTTCAAAATGACAAAAAATACACTGAACCCACAGACATTGCCAACATCCTGGCAGACAGGTTCAGTGCAAACCCCCCCCCTTCCCCCCAAAAGAGCCAATGTCTATCCCAACAGAGTGTAGCCTCCCTGACATCACAGATGCACAGGTGAGAGCTGCCCTCTCCAAAGCAAAAAACACAGCATCAATGGGACCAGACGGTGTCCCGGGCTGCGTTTTACACAAACTCCAAGAAGAACTGAACCCTCACATAAAGTCACTGTTCAATCTCAGCCTTACTACAGGATATGTACCCAAGGAATGGTGTACAGCAACAGTGGTCCCACTCCACAAAGGTGGTGCCACAACGGACCCTGGAAACTATCGCCCTATAAGCCTGACTAGCCTGGTCTGCAAAGCTATGGAGCGTATCATCATGAAACTCATAAACAAAGACATTGGGAGCCTCCAAACACTGGATCCTACCCAATTCGGCTTTGTTAAAGGGCAGATCTTGCCTCTTGAACCTGGTCGACTTCTTTGAAACGGTCAACAAGGCCATAAATGAAGGAAAGGTAGTCCACACAGCCTACCTGGACCTCGCAAAAGCCTTAGACACAATACCCCACTCGGGCATCATAAATAAGCACACCAGCTTAAATATCAACCCCTATGTCACAAGATGGGTTGCAAACTAGCTCAGGGATAGAACCCACATGGTCAGAATTGCAGATGCCATGTCAGTCTCTAAACCAGTTACAAGTGGCGTCCCACAAGGCTCAGTCCTGGGACCTCTCTTGTTCGGTATATATTTCTCTGAGGTATAGGCTAATGTGGGAGGACTATGGCTGACCAAGTTCTCAGATGACTGCAAACTGGGTGCCATAATCGACTCACCGACTGACGCAAGCATCCTCCAAAAGGGTCTCACAGAGACGGATAACTGGTGCCAGAGCCATGGCCTAAAGCTAAATGCCAAAAAGTGCATAGTCATCCCCTTTGGGAAAAACAAAGTGCCCACAAATTACCACATTTGTGGTAATCCATTAAGTATGGAAGAAGTAGTTAGGGATTTGGGGACCCAAGTAGATAGCAATCTCTCCTTTGACAATCACGTTGCCAAAGTGGTTAGAAAGACCTTCTATATAGCCCACCTTATCACGAAAGGGTTCACATCTAGATCAAGAGAGGTCATTGTGCCCCTCTACTCATCAGGCCCATAATTGAATACAATGCCCCATTTGGGATGTACCTTACCCGACACCTGCAGTAACTGGAAAGAGTCCAAAAGTACCTCACCAAGAAGATCAAGGGACTCAAACAGATGCTCTACGCAGTTAGGCTAAAGAAACTCCAGCTCTACTCAGTTGCTTACCGCCTACTCAGAGGCGATCTGTGCCTGGCGTATAAAGCCACGTCGAACCCAGAATTAATGGACATGCTGCACCTCAGGAAATCCAAATCCCTTAGAGCTACACGCTCCAGGGACTTCAACCTCAGCACAGAAATAAATAGGACATGCTGGAGGGACAGATTCATATCCCAGAGGCTCCCCTCACTCTGGAACAAAATCCCAATCCATGTTAGGCAGAGTCCCTCAATGACCCTCTTCAAGAGAAATCTTGACGAGTGGATGGGAGATCGTAGGTTTACCCCTGGGATCTCTTCTGTGTCCCTGCTAGACAGAGGCACAGTAAACTAATCTCAAAAGGGCTATCTTCTGTGACCTACTATACAGAGGCACAGTCAACTAATCTAAAAGGATAGCGAAAGCCAAACACACTCTGGCTAGGCTTATAAATGCCCTAGGGCAGATAGCATAGTATCGACCTATGAACCTATATCTTAGCTATTTAAAATATTACATATGTATTTGTCTCTCCACAGCTGAACATCAGTTGTTATCAGCTACTTTCCTCATTAAATGTATCTTAACAGACCGTTCTTTTAGTCTCCCCTGGCTTGTACCCAACCCATGTCTGGGAAGTCAAAGACATTAGTATAGCTTCTTACAGTTGCCAGGGAGCAAGCCCCAATCCACCACCCTGTAGCAGCCTTGTGAGCTGTAATATGACTGCATTCTGCACACGCATAACTTTCAGACCAAGTGACCCACCATTTCCAGAGCAGAGCTCATCGAGCTGTTCATGCTGCTATTGAGGTCAAGGAGGCTGCCACCCTGTCTTCACAGTGGGTAAACTGGTGTTGGCCATTCACTCCGGGTCTCCTCCAGTAACTGTTCTGTTAATTGAGCACTGGGGTTCAGTCTGGGCTGTTATCTGTCTATGTCATAGGGCTGACATCTAGTTATTTAAAATTTATTCCAGATTTGCTGTAGGTTTCCTTCCAGGAAGGAGGCATCTTAATTTCATGGCTGCTGTCACCATCTTAAGACCTTTGTGCCCAGGAAAATTAAAGCTGTCATTGCATCTACTTCATCTGTGCCTATTGCGGAACAAAAATAAGGGTACATGATGTAACATGATATAACTTTAGTTGTTTGTGTTAATCAGCAAGTCAGCTTTTGTGCTTTCAACTTTCTCCATCAGTAAAGCTCTTTATCTCTTCCTGCCTTTTAGCCTTCAGCCATCTGCATATCTGAGGCAGTTAATATTACTCTCATAAGTTTTGACTCTAGCATCTGGTGGAACTAATCCAGCATTTCAAATAATATTATTATATGCCAGCAAATCAATGATTTTCAGTTGTGGTATTGAAAAAACCTTTGAGAATTCCATAGACTGCAGGAAGATCAAATCAAGTCCAGTACTTAAGGAATTATACCTGCATTGTTCACTAGAAAGTCTTTTTCTTTTTTTTTAAACACCTTTATTGAATCATCACTTGTGACACAGGCAAATTTACATTTATACAAAAGTAATCAAATTGTATTAAATTAAACATTATACTTAACATATATTGCTGTATATCATATAACCTAAGCAGCATTACTTTAATTATTCAGTGCCTGCCCCTTTCTTTTAAACAAGAAACATCTTTATTAAACCATCACGGCATAAGCAATGATATTTTTATGTAAATGAAAACAAACCACAGAGAAACAATCCTAGTTGCAAGCATTTTACATCACAAACCATACTGACAGAGTCCCTATTGCAAACTTTAAACATCACTTATAATCCACCCAATCTTTTTCAGTCAAACATTACATAGCTCATTTAAGTCCTGCCTTCTTTTAATCCCCTGTATGTATTTTTCCCACAATTTCAATTTCTTGGTAATAAAACTAAAATTCACATACTTTGATCACTTAATGTGAAGACAGGCTTCATTAGAAAAGCTACAAATATTGAAAAAGATTGAAGGCAAAAGAAAGGGGCGACAGAGTCTGAGATTGATTGGCAACATTACTGAAGTAAAGAAAAAGAAGTTATGTACTCACCATAAAGTTCCATGTGTGTTGTCCGTCTTGCCTTCATTCTTAGCAGGTTGGGTTTGGAATCGATCCTCGGTTCCAACTCGACCTATACAAAAGCTTGAGGTCTTCCACTAGCTTGTGTCTAAAACACCTATCCCATCATGCACTAGGAGAGCTCCCCAGATCTTGTTTGCAGATCTAGCTAAATAAAGTCACTAAATGTGTTGTAGAGCAGTGAAGAAGGACAGACAGCATTAATAGCCAATTGCATCGTCTCCATCTTCCAGGAGGAAAAGACTGAGGGAAGGAGAATGGGATGTAAGAATGAAGGTGAGATGGGCAACACACATGGAACGTTATGGTGAATACTTAACTTCTTTATGTGATGTTGTCCTATCTCGCCTTCATTCTTAGCAGATTGGGACAGCTTTCCTAGCACTATCTTTCTTGGGTGGCTCAAGGTCGAATATTGTTCAGAACAGTGGACCCAAAGGAGGCCATGTTCCTGGAGGCCAAATCCACTTTGTAATGAGTGATAAAGGTGTGAGGCCTTGCCCATGTTGCTGCAGCACAAATGGTATCAATTGGAAGTCTTGCCTGAAAGGCAGAAGAGGTTGCAATGGCTCTTGTAGAATGACCTTTTATTTTATGGAAAGTTCTTTGTTTCGAGATTGGTAAGTAAAGGTAATACAATCCAATAGCCATTTTGAAAGTGTGACTTTAGACACAAGTGCAATTTCCTTTGAGTCTGAATAGGATACAAATAATTGGTCAGATTTTCTGAAGTCCTGTGTAAGTAGAAACGTAATTGTCTGTGTACATCCAGTTGGTGTTGCATATATTCTGCCTTGTTGCCATAGTTGGGGACGAAAGCTGGTAGTTCTATGGATTGGTTCAAGTTAGATTCTGAGCATACTTTGGGTGGAAAGGATGGGTTTGTTCATAGGGATACTCTGCCTTTGTGGAAAAGCATGTGGGGGGGGGGGGCTTTATTGACAATACTTGCAGCTCTGAAACTCTTCTGGCAGAAGTAATGGCTATCAAAAGAATCATCTTCCAAGTCAAATACTTGAGTGGGAAGAATCCAACCGGATAAGACTAAATTAATTTGCCATAGTGCTGGAGGTGTTTTAATGGGTGATCTTAGTCAAGAGTACCTTTAAGAAACTCCTTGCAAAGTCTGTGGGACATCACATTAGGGCCCGATTCACCTAGATGGACATGAGATATTGCTGCTAACTGAACTTGAACAGTAGCTGCAGTTGCACCTTCATTAAATAGTTTAGCTAAGAATTCAAGAATGCATGCTGTTGGGGCAGAGAAGGGATCAATACAATTATTCAAGGCCCATGAAGAAAATCTTTTCCATTTGCTTATATATAACTTTCTTGTCGAAGCCTTATGAGATGAGATCAGAATATGTTTTACTGATGGAGAAAGGTTAGGGAGCCTGGTTATGTTTGGAATCGGAGCAGCCAAGCTGTCTATTTGAGGATTGGAAGGGAGGGGTGGAGCGTCCCTGATGCATGAGTCAGGAGGTCTGGAACTGGGTCCAGAATTCACGGATCCTCCTGGAGACTAGGCCAAAGGAAGGGGAACCAGATTTGGCGAGGCCAGTATGGGGCAATGAGTATCAAGTTCCTTCAGAAGGAACTGGCTTTCTGAAGAACTTTGGGTATCAACAGAAAGGGAGGAAAGGCGTAGAGGAGACCGGAGGAACAATCGTGTACAAGTGCATCCCTTGGTGACTCCCCCAGAGGGGGGATAACGACAAAGTAGCTGCTATATTTGGCATTCATGGATGTGGCAAAAAGAATGCAGCAAGGCTGGCCCCATTTGCGGAAAATCTTTTCTGCTACTTGTTGTTTTAGGGACTACTCATGAGGCATCAGAATCGCTCTGCTGATTCTGTCTGGTATCATGTTGGATTTCCCCGGAATGTGCATTGCTATCAGAAAGCATCCAGAGGGAGATCGCACACTGCCATACTCAGGGCCTCCCGACAAAGGATAGGATCTGGTTCCTCCTTGTTTGTTTATGTACCACACCACTGACATGTCTGTATTGCAATCATTCTTAGCAGAAGAGAGTCCTGGAATGCTTACAGTGCTAAAAGCATCACTCTCATCTCTAGGACATTGATGTGCAAATGGATCTTTTGATCCTGACAAGTGCCTTGGACTGTCCTTCCCAGATAATGCCCCCCCCCCCCCCCAATCTGGAAAAGTGTCTGTCGTCACTGTGGATAATGGCTGTGGAAGAACAAAGGGTCAACCTAATGTCACGTGAGTGGAGTGAAGCCACTAAAGAAGGTCCTTCTTGCAAGATTCTGTGATCAAAATTTGGTGGGACATGGGTAGTTTTGCATGGACCACTGAGTGAACAGTAACCACTGCAGAATTCTCATATGTAGACGTGCTAATGGAATCATGGTTATTGCAGCTGCTGCCATGGTCTCCAAGACTTTCAAGTGTATTCCTGATTGTACTTTTCTCTTGGAAAGTAGGTTTAGGACCTGACAACATAGGACTTGAACCCTTTTGGAGGGGACTTTTGCCAACATTTTTTGTTGTATCTAGATCTCTTATAAAAATGATATGCTGAGATGGCAACAAGGCAGATTTTTCATAGTTTATTGTTATTCCTAGGTGAGAGCAGAGTGCAAGGTGGTGTCTCTTCGCTTTCAATAGTAGATGCTCGGTGGTGGTGGTCAGAAGTCAGTCATTTAAGTGAACTGCTACTACTGCCATACACTTGGTGAACACTCTGGGGGCTATAGTGAGGCCAAAGGCCAGAGCATGGAACTAGTAATGACTGGCTTCCAGCTGAAAGTGCAAATGACTCCTGGACCGCCTGTCCATTTTTATATGGTGGTACCCATCCTGGAGGGTCTATAGAGCACATCCAGTTGTCTTGTCCCAGAAATGGGAGTATTGACTGCAGTGTTACCATCCGGAACTTTGACTTTCTTACTGGTTTGTTTAAATTGCTGAGATCCAGGATGAGTCTCCAGTCCCCTGTTTTCTTTGGAACTAAAAAGAACCTTGAGTAAGTTCCAGATCCTATTTGGTCTGCGGGGACTATTTGGATGACTCTTTTTTGTCTGGCAACTTGTGTATTTCTCGAGTTTCCTGTTCCCTTTGACTGGGTGGAACATCCGGGATGTTTTTTGTGTTTGGAACAGGGAAAGAAAAGGGTATGGAATAACATCTGGTTATGATGCTTTGTACCTACTTGTCTTTTGTTATTGCTGGCCAGGTTTCTGGGTACAAAAATAAGCAGCCCCCGACTGCCTCCAGAGATGGATAGGTAGGCCTCCTTTCAGGAGTGCTGAATGGGCTTACCAACGAAAGCTTTCCTGTTGCCCTGGTTTTGCAGATGACCTCTGCTGTGTTGTCAGCATCTTCCATTAGTACTTCCCCCTCTGCCCCTGGGGAAGAATCACCATATGTGTCCTTGAAAGCTCTCTGGGATTTTCAAAACCACATTTTCCCTCCTTTTTGACCCTTTGGATAGGGTCTGGTAGGTAGGGGAAAATGGACTCCTATGGCAGAGAGAGTCTCTCCTTCTTGTTCACACCTGGTTAGTGTGTCTTTGACTTTTGGCCCGAAGAAGATGAGCCATCGAAAGGGGGCATTCAAAGGAAAATTTAAAGGGCTCTGAAAAGTTATACAAGTGCATCCAGAAATGTCTCCTTTACAAAAATTTCTGAAGCCGCTGCCCTGCTCGCTCCATCCACTGCATAAGAAATGAGTATCATGGGGGAGTTTACCACTGAATTTAAAGTGGACAGCTAAGAGTAAACCTTCTCCAATACCACTTCAGCTATTGAACCTTGGAGGGCATCTCCTAGCTCTTTCAGGAGATCTCTCTGAAGTCTAGTAAAATGAGTCAGATAATTCAGCGATCTAAGTTCAAAAGTCACTGAAGAAAAGATGCATTTTCCATATCTGTCTATCGTACGAGACTCTATGTTCGGAGGATGGACAGAAGAGGATGTCTCTGAGAGTTCCTTTTTGGTAGCTGCCCCCACCACCATAGCATCTTCTGAGAACTTTGGTTAGAAAATTTTTATCTATTGGTGCTGTGATGAATTTGTTTGGCCTCCGAGGAAACAGGTTCCACTGAATCTGGAGACTCTCACGCCTTTTGACAAACTAAGTCTATGAGTTCGTCGAAAGGCAGAGACACTCAAATGGCAGAAGGGTGGGACCCAAAGGCCTTCAGGTATACAGACTCCTCCTCAGAAGGGTTGATGGACTTTCAGCTGCCTCTCTGTTTTAGTATTTCCAGGATATCCACGAAGGAGACCTCCTCAGAGGGCGACCGTGGGGACCCTTCCGAATCATCAAGGTCTGTATCCGATGTGATGAACTCCTCTGGGGAGTCTAAATGCTTACTCTTGCATAGCCTCTTCCCAGGGACCTCTTCAGAAGGGTATTCTGGAGAGGTTTCAGAAGAGAGGGGGTTCCTGAGGCCTAGGGTCTCTGCATGTCTGTGGATGCAATGGTGCCGAGACAGATACCAGTGCCTTTGGGGGAAGAATGTCCCAACCCAAGAGTGGACCTGTCTATGGAGACAGTCCTCTCCTCCTCACCTTGAAAGCCCCCTATCCCTGATCCAAGGAAATGCCCAGCTGCAAGGAGCCAGAGGGAATCCCCGGAACCAAGGGGGTTGACTCCGAGGCTGAAATAGGAGCCGAGCTCACCAGAGCCGATGCTCCAAGAGGCAAAGTTTGGATCCGACAAGTGTCCGATCCGACTCTCCTCCCCAAACCCGACTGGAGACAGTTGGCTGCTAGACTGCTTGAGTTGGGATGGAACCAAGGATGTCGGGGCAATGATCGGACCCAAAGATCCTGTGATAGGTGTCGGCTCTGATGGTTCTACTCTAATCAGTTCTGGAAATTCTGGCTCCGAGATCGGAGGAGGAATCGATGGTGAAAGGGTAGGCTTGGTTAGTTCCGAAGCCCTCTGGGTTGGAACTGATAGCAGTTTGGCGAGCACTGGTGTCCTTTACAGCCTCTGCACCACGCAATCCACATCATCATCAGACAAGCTCCTGGAAGATCAAGAAGGATGGAGCAGAAAATCTGGAGGATTGCAACAGTGGAGAACTTAGGTTGGGAGATACTGGTTCTAATTCTGGGGAAAGGCACTGGTAGTGAAATTCCAATGGCACTGAAGTAGCTGGAGCCAAGAGAGAAGACATCTTGGGCCTGGCGGCCTTCGGGTCCGAAGATTAGATTTTTGGTAATTTTTTTGTTGGCTCCATTTGAGTACTCAAAGATGAGGACTTTTCCCCCAACTTTTCAGACCTTGAAGAGAGAAATTGGGCTGATTTTGAAGAACCTTGACCTTCTTCAATTGCTTCAGAAAAAGGGGTCTTCAACAAGCCTCTCAAAACGAGTTTGTTTTTCCTTTCCAGTAATACTTTGTGACTAAAAGAGTGACATATGGCACAGGACTCTTGCAGGTGAACATCTCCAAGACCGTACACACAAATGGTGTTTCCGTCAGTCACAGCCATCTTTTGGCCACACTTAATACATTTCTTAAACCCAGAGGGTTTAGCTTCCTTGGGATCCTTTGACGACATTATAGTGGTCAACAACTTCAGAAAAAAAATATACGTCTACTACTATTTTTTTTTATTATATTTTTAAGTAAAAATTTAAATAAATAATAACAACCACACCAAAAACACTTGAGGAAAAAGGCCCTCAAACTTAAATGGCCAAAGGAGCTCTCTAATTTAAATGGGCTATCCTAAGGAAAAAAACAAAGGGAAACCACCTCCAAGTCAGAAGGGTTAAGGCAGTTCTCCAATATAAAACAAATCTACCTATACAGTTAAGGAGGAAAGTAGAAAAAAGGAATAGGAAAAGCCCTTTAAGTAAAACGGGCTTTTGAGAAATAAGTTAAAGCCGGGATAGAGGAGAAAGGACTTGCGGGAAAAACGATGGTCAAACAGCAGCAACTCAGTAGAGAAAAATGGGAGCACACACAATCTACTCAGTAAACCTTAACTACAATAAAATAGTTTGAAAAAAGTTAACAATTTTAGCCAGAGCCAGTAGGAAGAGCACCCGATCTTGTTTAGCTGCAAACAAGATTTGCAGAGCTCTCCTAGTGCATGATGGGATAGGGGTTTTAGCCATGAGCTAGTGGAAGACCTCGAGCTTTTGTATAGGCTGAGTCAGAACCAACACACCCTGCTAGGAATGAAGGCGAGATAGGACATCACCACATCAAACATTTGCTAGAACTTAAACATTGTTGACAGAAAGGCCTGGTGCTGGACTTGAATAAACAATTGTGTTATAGCACAAGTTTATGTTATGATTTAATTGAGCTATATTTGAAAAACTTTGCCTGAATTAAAAAAAAAAAAGTATGTATGCACTGAGTGACGTGATTGCACTACTGAAGAAAAGACCTGCTGTAGTATCTTGTGGATTGCTTAGTTGTGAATGTATGATGGAGATGTGGTACAAAGGGGGCTACTCTACTGGGTGTATAGTGCTGGGGTCCAGTTGGTAGATGCATATGGTGTGGTAATGTAGTACTGGTACCAGCAATGAATGTTGATACTGTATTTTGCAGTCATGACTAAAGTGCTTTGTGTGCATTATTTTAATTATGTAGTAAGCCACTTGTCACAGTTCTAGCCAGTGGTCAGCTACAGTTTCATTTTTATGGACCTCAAGGATGCTAAATTGGAGAACTCCAGAGAGCACCACATAACCTAGCAGTCATTGTAGTGATAGCCTAGGTTGTTTACAGTTATCATTAAAACCTCCAATAAGTGCCCAAGCGGAGCAAATGCCCCTTTGTAGAAAGCGAAACAAATAAAACAAATTGTCAATAACAAAGGAGGCAAACCATGGAACCAAAGCCAAAAAGTCATGCGTTTCAGATGGTGCCAAAAAAAAAAAGATATTGTCCAAATAATCCAAGTATACGTGAAAAAATATATATTTATTAACGTAACTTCCAGAAAAGTAGTAGGGAAGCGCTTTCGCCGGAAGGCTTCTTCAGACCTTATGAATAATTGATCAGCAGCTGCACTTAAATACCAACAAAGGCGGGAAAACACAAATAAAATACATATATATGTTACATTAAAGTGACAGTGCTATAAAAATGGATTAACTCAATATACACAATAAAAAGCACTGTCATCTCAGATGCTATCTATGTGTCAAAAAATATGTCAAAAAATAAAATAAAAAGCTTTTAAAACTTATATATTTTTTATATATATATATTTTATACTACTGATGTAGGTGACATTAAAGATATTGTTAGGTCACATTGGCGCGTATTAACAGTTGACACTGAGTTGAAGGGGATAGTCGGAGAAACTCCGAGATTTATTTATAAAAATAAAAAGAACCTCAAGAGACTCTTGTGCTATCCGGCTGAACAAATAGATTCCAGTACAACCTCTATGTGTGGTACTTTTAGTTGTGATAAATGTAACTATTGTAATTATATAAATCTAGACAATGTATTTGTTCACCCTGTAACACATCGGACATATGAGTTCAAGGTACATGGTACCTGTCTCTCTACCAATGTTGTTTACCTAGCTAACTGTGAGGGGTGCCAAGCATTCTATGTTGGAAAGACGAATAGAATGCTAAAAGATAGGATACGTGAACACCTGTATAATATTAGAACAGGCACTAGAACTAATGCTTTAGCTAGGCATGTTATGGAAGAGGGTGCGACACATGTTTTTAACTTTTGTATAGTAGAGCAGATTACCCCAGGACCAAGGGGAGGGGATATTAGGACATATACCGAGACAAGAGAAGCCACATGGATTATGAGGCTTAGATCAGATAGGACTCCTGGCCTTAATACTATGGTTCCAATTAAACCCTTCTTGAGGTCTCGTAGATTGCATAAGTGATTTTATCCCGAGTTCATGTTTGTTGCATTTGTTGGATTTTATATTTATGCATACATGTGTTTTTATTTGTATAGTCAATATAAAAATATATAATAAATATATATTTTTTCACGTATACTTGGATTATTTGGACAATATCTTTTTTTTTTTTTTTTTTGGCACCATCTGAAACGCATGACTTTTTGGCTTTGGTTCCATGGTTTGCCTCCTTCGGTTCCATGGTTTGCCTCCTTTGTTATTGACAATTTGTATCATTAAAACCTGCCAAGACAAGTGAAAAAAGGTTTTAGGAACCTCTGAGGAAAGGTACTTTTCTTACACTGTTTAGCAAGTTGCCTTCATGCGTCATTAAAACCACAGAAACATTGGACCATTCAAACCATATAAAGCCCAATGAAAAAAGAAAAAATAGAATGGATTGCAGCCATTTGATAGCATCATACCCTGCCAATTCAAACAGTATTTGTGCAAGACTCTAAACTGATGCATTTTGCCAGCTATCAAATTTGCTGTTAGACTGCTGTAGTTCAAATCAGATTTTTATAAGAATTTGATCTGCTGTATTTTAACATCTATTTTATTTCTCAAAAT
Source organism: Protopterus annectens (assembly GCF_019279795.1). Lineage (NCBI taxonomy): Eukaryota > Metazoa > Chordata > Ceratodontiformes > Protopteridae > Protopterus > Protopterus annectens. The sequence continues at coordinate 703,446,533 of NC_056725.1, read as the reverse complement.
AACTGTCAAGCCACAGCAGCTAAAAAGTAGAGAAAAGAAAGAAGAACCATCATAACAGCCATTTTCAGCATTGTCAGGCAAAGTCTGAATGACACCTGCGGTATTGTGTGTATGTGTGTGTTTTGTTACTATTCTGTTGCTATAAAGTACAGTGACAAATATCACAGCTCCAGCTGGAAACCCCCCCCACCGATATGTTGCATCTCAAATTATAGAAGTACCCGAGTTTTTCAGTATAGCACTCATTACCATAGAATAGACATATTTTAAAACAAGTTTCAGCTTTCTGTAGTACAAAATACAAAGTAGAATGTTACAGCTCCTGTCAGTTAAGTTCTGCATTGGGAGATGTTGCCTTCTTGGATTTTATTTTTAAATGTACAGCCACAGACATTAGGCATGCAAACATACACTTGCAAATTTGCTGTCAGATGCATGCATTTATTGACTATTATCTATCTGTTTCTAATAGCACAATATGTAGAATATGCCACTATAAATAAAAATGGAGTACTGTTAAAAAAAAAAAAAAAAAAACACATACGTATGCACAAAGAAGCAATCAAAGGCATCCCTTAAATTTACAAAATCATACAAAAAAAAAAAAATCATCAAAAAGCAAACGTAGGTCATTTGCTAATTATAGTAATAGGATCATTGGAGATTACAAATCTAACAGCCTTAGTGTCTCTTTAAGCCTAGCCTTTCATGCCCCAATTTTACCAGTTTTCATTGCCCATGGGCTAGAATGGCTTTGTTAAATGCCTGTGCCTTAGGACATCTACAGACGGTCCCTGTCCATAAGGGTCACAGGGAGCAAGCCAGGGGTGAATTTGCAATTTCCTATCCATTGGTCCAAATTGCATTTGAATAGGCATAGGGAAGAACTCAATTTCAAGAGAATGGGGAGTCTTTTTCAGAGAAAGGGTAATTTCTGAGACTTGAACCTGTCCCTCCAACATATCTTGTGTCGCAGATGAAGTTGGCTCCCTATTCAAATGTCTGTAATCGAAATGCAGAGTGCCAAAATAATGGGGAAAAAAAATATCAAAAACACAGTAGAAGAGCGAATCTCAAATTACTCTTTTCATTAAAAATTCTTTTTGCTGGGGGGGGGGGTCAAGCCTCCCTGCACCACAGAACTTATATATACTGCAGATCAATGTCTCTCTTTAAGAAGCTATACAAGGGCTTGCACAAGTGTGTAAATACTGAGGACATGCACGTCTAACTGCCATTTTCTAGTAAGCTGTTGAGATGTAAGCATGCATGTATGTATGTAAGGTCTGTCTGTCAATTAGTTTGTTTACATTTAATGATGTTGCTATCCATCCTGATGTGTTTCTGTATAATAAAGCACGTAAACAAACTACCCCATCTGCTTGCCATCTATGTTAGAGGGAAGAGCGACATGGTGTCAGAAGAAACATGGTTGAAACTACTTATGGCCAGAAAAAACTCCAGTTTCTGCACTTTGAATTTGAGAGGCATCTAGTTAGTACTGGTATTAAATACAGGAGTGGACCATCCCTCTGCACGTATAATTCACAAAACAGGTCAGAAATGAATTTCAGATGTTAAAACTTGCTCAAACTATTTCTTATTTGCAACGTATGAAACAAAGCACACAGAACACTTGAAATGATATTAATATAAGTCAAAATGTCTGATATTCATAGAATTATTCGAATTACTACAGAAAATGTTTGAAATAAAAGTCCGAATTTGCATAAAATGAATAATAGGAATAAAATAAACGACCGCATTTTTTTCGCAACGCAATTTATCAGAAGTGTATGAAGTGTTCGCATGTTTGGGCAGTGTTACAGTAAAGTTATTTCGCAAATACAGCCATTTCAGAGCATATTTCGCAAAGTACAGTATTTCGAAGAGTCGGTTGTCTATTTGAGTGTTACTGCAAGCTGCAGAGAGGAAACTTATTTCTATATACCGTATTTCCCCGAAAATAAGACTGGGTCTTATATTCTTTCTCCCAGCGAAATGCGCATTAGGGCTTATTATTAGGGGATGCCTTATTTGCCCGCACCGTACAACAATCTACCTTTATTCATTTATTCATGTGCAAAAATTTACATTTTTTAATGAACACAAATCGACATTTATTCATGTACACAAATTGACATTTATTTCGTACTTTTCTGTTATTGGACAACAGTTCTAATAACGAGTTGACAGTTGTGTGAGAATTCTACATAAAACAGTGCAACAAAACATTTCAACTCTAGAATATCTGCACCTTGGCTTTCAGAGTTATTCAAATACAGTCATGTCATCTTCTGGAACATTGTCACAAGTGTCCAACCCCCAAATTTCGGCCTGAATTTCTTGCGACATTTCCTGTAGCACCATTGGCCCCAGTCTGTCATGCCTAGCAATAGAGCTCTCCTTAAATGCATTGGTAACACAGCTGTCAGTGATTTTATACCATGAAATTTTCATCCAAGTCACGACCTCTTGCAGGTTAGGCTTCACAAAGTTTCCATGTTGATTTCTCTCCATTATATTTTCAATGTAGTCATTGAGTTCCATGCACAAATGGTCCTTGAATGGCTTGTTTGTTGCAATATCAAGAGTCTGGAGATAGGCAGTCATTCCTGTGAGAATCATTATTTGATCTGTTCTCCTCCATGCTAGGAATTTCTTAGTTTCTTTAGCGCAGTGAGTGCTGGCTGAATCCCAGACTAGCAGACCTCTTTCGCCACCTAGCAAAACAAGTGGCAGAATTACATCGACCCACTTCCTTATAACTGCTTTTGTACACCAGGCTTTTTCGATTTCATGAATGTAAATGCCTGAAACATGTTCAATCTTATCTTTCTTGCCCTTACTAATGATTAGAGGTGGGATTTTCTTTCCCTCCAGACGAATTGCCAAAATACAGGTAACACGTGCACTCTCGTAACCAGTGGAGAGAATGTCGATTGACGAGGCACCCCTCTGATCAATTGTTTGAGATCCTTGGCCCATAAACACTGCAGTTTCATCCATAGCAGTCATGTTGGAGAGTTGGTATTTAGAAAAGTCAATGCCATCAACAAAGGACTTGAACATAATTGCACGTTTAATAACTTCAGTATCTTCCAGCTTGAACAGTGTTGTTAATCTTCTTAGAGACACTTCATATAGCCGAAGGAAGCCATCCAGCCAATGTTGTGATGCTTTGAATTCTTCTTTGGATATTTCTAGCTGTGGTGCTATTAAAAGGGCAAATGCTTGAATATCAGCCATGCGCACAACCAAAGCCTTTGCTCTCCAGTTAGCAATCCACTCACAGATGATGTCTTCAAGTTCAGGAAATGTTGCCGACCTGATCCCCACTTACACTTCTTAGAGTTTCCCTTGTCGGCCTATTGACTGAGGTTAATGTATGCTGCTCACCATTTTTGGACCATTCGGAAATCTGACTTCTTCTCTTTACAGAAAGCTGTCAGGTTCTTTCCCCGGGAGTCCTCCACAATTCCTTTCTTGTACTCGATGGAATAGCTCTTTCTTTTTGCACTCATCTTGGGGGGGGGGTTAATTGAAGACTTGCACGACTGAAGTGGCAACACAAAATGGCACTGGTTATGAAGAGAAGACATTACCACAGCTGCTCGTTACTATGAGCGTGCACTTCCCGCACATTGTCTGTACTTTGACCGATCAAAGTACACCTGCATGGGTTTATGGGACAAGGTTCTCAACCGTCAAGTGTGAGTGATGATTAAGGTTGCAGTAAGAATCGTGGAGGACTCCCAGTGAAAGAGTCTTACGACTTTCTGCAGAGAGAAGTTGGGTGTCTGAATGGTCTGAAAAAGGCGAACAGAGTATGATAACCTTAGTCAACACGTGTCAATAATATTATTTTATAATTTAACACGTCCGTTGTGTGTTGTTGACTATATTAACTGGGGCTTATTTTTGGGGTAGGGCTTATATCATGAACACCTTGGAAAAACCATGCTAGGCCTTATTCTCTGGTTAGGTCTTATTTAGAAAGAAATACGTCAGTTACAAGGGTACATTTCCAGTGTGTTTGCACATACTTTGCTGGTACGGGTGAAGGATTTTGAAAACCAAGTGCACTTGTGTTTGATAATAATATTGCAGAGAACTGGAGGGTGTTTGACCAAGACTACGACATTTTCATACAGGCTGCATTTTCTGATAAAGATGACCATACAAAGCGATTTATTCTACTTAATTTAGCTGGGTCAGAAGCCATTGAAAGGGAACGCTCATTTCTGTATGCACCTGCTATCTTTGCTGGAGAGAGAGAAAACCATCATATTGTTGTAGCAGCTGAGTCAAGGGAGGACCCTGAGTGGTTAAAACGTAAATTTAGAGAAATGTGTAACCGCAAGACAAACATTACAGTGGAGAGGCACTTATTTTACACAAGGGATCAAAAGCCCAGTGCAACTTTTGCAGTATATATAACTGACTTGAGAAATAAGGCTAAAACATGCAGATATGGTGATTTAAGGGGTAAGTTGATAAAGGACAGACTTGTGTGTGGTATTAAAGATGATGCTGTGAGAAGGATTTTGCTTCGTGACAGTTATTTAACTTTGAATAAGGCCATTGAGATTTCTCAGATGCATGAGCTCACAGAAAATGAGAAACGCATGTTTCCAGTAACTTCTAAAGCTCACATTTGATAGCATGCAGCACATGGTTAAGAAAAACAGGCCCAGGCACATGGCAACAACTGTAGCCTCTGCAACACTCACAGGTAAACCCCAGAGCTTCTAGCAAGTTCTAAGGCGAACTCTGGAAATCCCACAGCCTCAGTGAAGCACAAGAGTGAGTCAGAAAACTCAAAGCAAGGGCCAACACCCAATTTCATTGCCAACTGTCATAATTGTGGTGGAAATCATGAATCTAAAAGAGAGAAATTGTTAGCTTTTGGTCAGCAATGCCACAAATGTAATGAATAGAATCATTTCAAAAGATTTTGTAAATCAAAAGCCACACATCCTTTTATTAAAAGGGAATAGTTTAAGAAATAAGTTGATTAGGGTGGTCATGGAGGTGCAGAGGTTAGCGTTGCCGCCTCACAGCAAAAGGTTCTCCGGTTCGATCCTTGGCTGGGGTGCCTTCTGTGCGGAGTCTGCATGTCCTCCCTGTGGTCGCGTGGGTTTCCTCCAGGTGCTCCGGTTTCCTCCCACATCCCAAAGACATGTTGTAGGTGGATTGGACACTCTAAATTGACCCTAAGTGTGAGTGTGTGTATGTGCGTGCCTTCTGTGGAAGGTTGGGTGCCGGGCTGGCAACTCGACACCATAAAAACTCCACTGCCAATCTTGAGTGGACATGTGATCCGCTGTGGCGACCCCTAACTGGGAAAAGCCGAAAGAAAAAAGTTTAAGAAACAAGTTGATCAATTAGAAAGCTGCAACCGTACTTTTCATGTTGATGGGGTGTCAGTGCTTAGTGAAACAGTCAATGCAGTAGATTTATTGGCCAAGAATGAAGTACTGTTCAGATAAATGGCAAACCCATAGAGCTCAAAGTTGTTACCGGCTGAAAGTGTAATGTCTGCAGAAACATTTGCTAGAGTATGTGTTGCTGAAAGTCTTGATTTGGTAAAGTGTGCAAAGCTTGTTGCTTATGGTCCTGAAGAGATTCAGAAGGAAGGCTCAGTAGCGCTTTCATGGTACTCTGCTGGGAGAAGCTGCAACTTATTATTTTATGTGGTCAAGAGGCACATCCAGTCATTATTAAGGCTCAGAGACAATTTGAAAATGGGACTGCTTTCATTTAATAAGGAAGTCCACCATGTTAGATTAAAAGACCACTATTCTAATTTTGCGCAGTCTGTTTTTTCCACCTAGCCAGATCTTTTCGAGGACAAACTAGGCAAGCTTCCAGTTGTATACTCCATGATGTTAGACCCAGACGTTAGCCCAGTAATAGCTATGCAGACTAGCGTCAAAGCTGAGCTAGACAAAATGGTGCAATAAGGTGTGATTTGTCCAGTAGACAAACTAACTGAATGGGTATCTTCCATGGTGGTAGCTCACAAGAAAAACTCAGACGACATCAGAATTTGTACTGCTCCACGAGATTTGAATACTGAAAAGACTTCATCAACCAATGCGTACAGTCGAAGAAGTTGCTGCTCTTATGCCAAATGATTCTGTTTTTTCTGTCTTAGATGCAGTGTGTTCATTTTGGTAAATTTTGCTTGACAAATCTTCATTGTTACCCATTTTCAGTACTCCATTTGGAAGGTGCAGATTTCTGAGAATGGAGTTTAGGATAAATTCTGCAAGTGAAGTCTTTCAACATGTAATGGAGCAAATGTTTTCTGGGTGTCCTTGTGCTATTATAGTAGATGACATACTGGTAGGAGGTAATGGTGAAGCAGAGCATGACAGAAACCTCAGAAAAGTTTTGGAAAGGGCACGTCAATTTAGTCTTAAGCTGAATCCACATAAATGCAAATTCAGGCTACGAGAAGTTACTTATGTTGGTCATTTATTTACCACTTCACTCATATGACCAGACCCTTCTAAGCAAACAGCCATTTTTGAGATGCCAGCTCCAGACAATGTTCAAGCCCTGCAATGCTTTTTTGGAATGGTTAACTACCTAGGCAAGTTCATTCCAGATTTCAGTAAAATATCAGCACCACTCAGAGCTAACACGTAAAGATGTATCCTGGTCATTTTAGAGCAACACGAGAGAGCATTTGATGTCTTGAAACATAGAATTGCCAGTCCACCTACTTTCAGATACTATGATAATGGTTAAGGTATTTGCCTTATAAACCAAAGGTGCAGGGTTTGATTCTCACATGGGGTAACTGGCTAGGCTTAAAAATGGCCAACAAAGGCAGTTAGCCTAGTACTAATCTGTGAACCTATGACATCCACAAGCCAGTTACTCTCTTTCTTGTGATGCTTCAAAATTTGGTCTTGGTGCAGTTATTCTGCAAGAGGGTCAACCTGATGTTCATAGGTAGGTACTAAGCTATCGGCCCAAGGGCCTAAGTAAGCCTAGCCAAAAAGGTTCCCTGGCTTACGCCACCCAAAAAAGTTATCTTCCTATGCCCCTGTTGAGCAGAGCCACAGAAGTGATCCTCTGGGTGTATTTCCTATTTCCCATCCACTTATCAAGCTTTTCCTTGAAGAGTGCTAATGAGGAACTTTGCTTAACATAGATGGGTAGCTTGTTCCAGAGTATGGGAAGTCTCTGGGACATGAATCCCAGCATGTCCTGTTTATTGTGATGACAAGGTTTAGGTCCCTAGAGCATATAGCTCGGAGGGATTGGGATTTCTTTAGGTGTAGCATGTCCAACAGATCTGGGTTTGACATAGCTTAATGTGTTAGGCAGAGATTACCTTGAAATAGGTGATATGCTACGGAGTAAAGCTGGAGTTTTGTGAGGCGGTCAGTGTAGGGCATCTGTTTGAGGCCAGTAATCCTCTTTGTGAGGTACTTATGTGGCCTTTCCAGCTGCTGCAGATGTCTTGTGAGGTACATTCCAAAAGGGGCATTGTACTCTGTAGTGGGTCTGAGTGTCGAGTAGAGGGGAACAATGACCTCTTTTTTCCTAGATGAGAACCCTTTTGTGATGGTGTGCCACGTAGAAGGATTTCCTGATTACTGTGGCGATGTGATTATCCCCAGGTCTCTTATCACACATTTGGCGTTAAGTAGACTGCCGACTATGTGGTAGTTCATAGGTACAGAGTTTTTACCAAAGGGGATGACAATGCACTTTTTGGCATTGAGCTTGAGGCCATGGCCCTGACATCAGGCATCTGTCTCAGTGAGGTCCTTCTGTAGGATGTCCACATCATTTAGGGACTCAGCTATGGCTCCTAGTTTGCAGTCATCTGCGAACTTCGTTAGCCAAAGGCCTTCAGTGTTAGCCTGTACTTCAGAGAAGTAGATACCAAACAGGACAGGTCCCAGGACTGAACCCTGTGGTACTCCATTTGTCACTGGTCTGAAGTCAGATTTGGAGTCTGCAACTTTTACAGTGTGGATTCTGTCAGTCAGCCAATTGGCAACCCATCTTGTGATGTAGGGATTTATACCTAGTTTAGTGAGTTTAGCTGTAATTCCAGAATGGGGGATAGTGTTGAAAGTCTCGGTGAGGTCAAGATAGTCTGTGTGAACCACCTTACCCTCGTCTACAACTTTGGTGACTGCCTCAAAGAAGTCGATCAGGTTCAGGAGGCATGATCTGCCTTCCACAAACCCGAACTGGGTGGGGTCCAGAGTTTGGAGGCTACAATGTCTTTGTTTATAAGTTCCATGATGATACGTTCCATGGCCTTATAGACCAGGCTCGTCAGACTAATAGGGCGATAGTTTCCGGGATCAGAGGTGGCTCCCCCTTTGTGAAGTGGGATAACTTGATGTGCGCCATTCAGTGGGCACAAAGCCTGATGTGAGACTATGATTGAACATGGTGCTTAGGTGGGGAGCCGGTTCGTTCTGGAGTTCGTATAAAATGCAGCCTGGGATGTTGTCCAGTCCCATGGATGCTGTGTTTTTGGCTTTAGAGAGTGCAGCTTTTACCTGCCTAGTTGTGATTACAGGGACTCAGCATTCTTCCTGTATAGATATGGGCCCTTTAGGGGGTGAGAGGGGGGTAAAGTTAGCACTGAACCTATCTGCCAGGACATTGGCAATATCAGTTGGTTCTGTAATTTTCATGCCGTTGTGTTGCAACTCAGAGGAGATCTGGGTGTTGCCATTGAGATTCTTGACATAGCTATAGAATGCTTTATGTTTGTCCCTAGAATCAGTGGCGATTATGTTTTTGTAGCTAGCTTTGGAGGATCTTATAAGGGATCTCAGCTTCTTAGGCTGATCAGGGAACCCCTCCACTCATGGGATTTTACTCTCTTTTGCAACAGTTTCTTCCTTCTGTTGTAGAGTTTGTTTATGGCAGGGGACCACCAAATTGGCTTCCTTTTTTTGGAGGATAGCATCTTGGTTCTGTTTGGGATAGCACAATCCATGCACTCGTGTAAATGCTTATAGAGTGCATCTTTGTAAGATTCAGCAGTCATAACTGTATTATCCATCTGCATGGGTGTCATGAAGTTTGCCACTTCTGTCTTAAGAGGCATGAAATTGGCTTTGGAGAAATTATTTTCTGTGATTTCCTTATTTGGGGGGGGGGGGGGATGTGGATATCTAGGGTGATTAGCTTATGGTCGGATCTGACCAACGAGGAGTTGACTTCAGTTGTGGAACACCGGTCACTCATGTTGGTAATGACTAGGTCTAGGATATTGTTGCCCCTGGTAGGGGTGTGGATAAGTTGATCCAGGGCATTGGAATTTATGAATTTCAGAAAGCGTTGAGCGAAGGAGTTGGTACATGAGTAGTTTTCCCAGTTAATGGTGGGGTAGTTGAAATCGCCCATTATTAGGGTGTTTGGTTGAACCCTAATATTTTCCAGTATATCAAGAAAAGAGGAGTGGGAGTCCTGGGGCATGGTGGGGGATCTGTAGCAAGCTACAATTTGGATTGCAGTTGTTCCCAGAGTTAGTTGCACTTGGATAACCTCGGATGCATTATGCTGAGCAACTAGCCTGGAGGTGTGGGTAATGAATATGGACACACCTCCGCCTTTGGTGTTCTGGTCCAGGTTAGGTGGCTGAAAAGTGTGGTATGAGTTGTAGCCTGGTAATGCAGGGGTGCTCTCTGGAGCCTTGAACCAGGTCTCAGTCACTGCACAGATATCGATGTTCTCCATTTTAAGGAGTGCCTCAAAGGAGTGCATTTTGAGATTTAGATTTCTAGCATTTAGTAGCATTGCCCTCAGTTTTTCCTTGCCTGTTCCTGTTACGGTGGTGAATTTGTCATTTGAACCTTGCCTAAAAAAGACACTGTAGGGACAGCAAGAGTCTTAGCCAGTATCCGAAATCCCAGGGCTGACAGGTGCAGGCAATCTCTGGCAAAGCATTGTGGTCTATCGACCATGTCGTCCCAGACAGATACTGGATCCCCTTATAATGACACCAGAAGCTTAGCCAATTGTTGAAATCAATCATTTTGTCCTTTTACTGCGGTATTATTCTGGGCGATGGCAGGATGCTACTCAGGGCTAGGGTAATACCTGCCTGGGATACAAGATCGTTGAGCTCTTCCATGTTTCTTTTCATGTAGTCCAGGGAGGTACGTCTCAGGTTATTCACACCAACATGGACAATGATAGAGTCATATTTGTACTTGTTGTGGAGTGACCTGAGTGCGTGGGTTATGTGGCGGATCCTGGCACCTGACAGGCAGCTGACAGTAACCTTCTCCTTGATTAGCCTGGTGAGTGGGACATCAGTGTGCCTGACTATAGAGTCACCTATGACTAGTGTGTTGGGTATGTTGTTTTGCCTTATGGGCTGTGGTTGAGTGGCATACTGAGTCTGTGGGCTGTGTGTCATTTGGGTTGTGTGGGTTATGTGGCGGATCCTGGCTCCTGACAGGCAACTGACAGTAACCTTCTCCTTGATTAGCCTGGTGAGTGGGACATCAGTGTGCCTGACTATAGAGTCACCTATGACTAGTGTGTTGGGTATGTTGTTTTGCCTTATGGGCTGTGGTTGAGTGGCATACTGAGTCTGTGGGCTGTGTGTCATTTGGGTTGTGTTGGGAGGGTGGAGGTTTCTGCTTTGGAGGTCTCTGTTGCATGAGTAGATTATTATTGAGAGCCTCCACAAATGTTTTTGTGTTTCTATGTGTGGATTTTGGTGGTGTAGGTTTAGTAGGACTATGTGATAAGTGTGGTGTGGTGCAAGTGTTTGCATTCTCCTCTTGACTGTCAAGTTCAGTCTTGGTTGGAGAGAGCTTTACCTCCAGTTTGGCTAGATAAGTGCATCTCTCACAGGTTGTGGTGTTGGGTGGTAGGAGGAGAGGGTTGTCTGTGTACATGAGGCAATTGCTACATTGCCCCAAGATGCCCAGATTCATCAGATAGACAGGAGAGAACACTGGGAAAGTGAGTATAAGAGCTATTTTTCTCTAAGCAAGTGAGGAAAGTAAGTACAAAAACTGTTTTCCTCTAGGTAAAGAGGATGGTTGTGTGCTGTAGTAATTTGTAGCTTATTTAGTGCTAACAACAAGTTCTGAACAAGTGCTGAGCACGAATAAGCAAATTCATGTGCTAAAACTAAGAATCTATACCTGGATCTTGTGGTTAAATAGGCTACCTAGTGCTCATCACTCCCACTGATGAGCTAGAATGCTTCCCTCCAACACAGAAAGGCTTGGGGGGCTCAGAAGCTTATAAACAGTCCTGGATATAGCAAGTCTCTGGACTAGACTAGCTACAAGTTGATGTTCTTCGTGTTTCACTGTTGCAGTCATCACATTTGGGTTATCCTGCCAGGAGTAGCCCTCAGTCGGCCCGAATACCAGAGGCTTAGTATTTCTGTGGCTGTTGCTGGCACTTCAGGACTGACGTCCAGACATTAGTAGTATAAAATCAGGCAGCCAACGCCATTACATCAGTCTTTCTTGCTGAGAAGCTCGAAGCAGAAGCAGTTTGTACGAGTGCCGGTCGGCCGCTACCTGAGTTTTCATTTCCAAATTAAAGTTGAAGTCTTCTAAAGCTAAGTATCCCATTGGGGATCCTTTTTTCTTGCTCTAACCGATGTCAGAAAAAGTTAACAATTGTCTCGCCTGTGGAAAGCAAATACCACACCGAGACTTCCGTTCATACTGCATTACCTGTTTAGGCTCAAGCCACGACGTCCATCACTGTCGCTTCTGTGCTTTGTTCAGTGCCAGAACTATACATCATCAGGCTCTTATTGTAGCTAGATATTTTCGCTCTCAGTCCTCGAATTCCAGTATGGCTTTGGTAAGCCATCCAACTACCGATCTTCTGAAAAAATGTAAGGATAAAGACAGACGGACTGCACAGGTCCAAAACTGCCGACACTTCCGTTGAGCTAGTCGTCAGTTTTCCAGTCCTCAGTGAGGCATTTTTGCAGCCCCTGATGTCTGCTTCTGTGGATTCGCAGGCCGCCACCGAGACTCTTCTTCCACTAAGGATCCTGTGGGTGTCTCTACCTTGGATGGGTCCCGAGCCGCTGAGCAGGCACCAGCTTCCGAGGAAGTACTTCGCACTACCAATACTCGACACAAACCGACGACTTCTTTCACATCTTCATTTCTTTCTAAAACTACTGAGTTTCTAAGGCCCAGGGTACAAACTACAACCAATAAACCGACACAAGCTCAGGCACCTGCTTCCTTGCCTCAATCTCAAATGCTTAAAATGGTAGAAGACCTTATTATGCTTATTAGGGGAAGCCAGACTAACCCTTCCAAAAGAAAAAGAGACTTGTCCCCAATAGTTTCATCTGAACAGGAGTCTGAGGACTCGTGATGCTTCTGAATATGAAGACATGCAATCCTCCTTTGCTTATGAGGATTCTGATGCAGAGGAATCCATTCCTTCTGCCTCTCCACCCGAGGATCTTTCTTTTGGTGAAACCCTTCATACTTTAAGGGAGCATTTCCAATGGGAATGTCAGGACTATCCTCAGTCAAAAAAAGAGACTCTGGGAATTCTTAGATTTACCACAGTACAGACCTTTACCCATTCCTCTTGTCCTGGATGTTGTGGATGATGATTTTATGGAGTCCAGTCTGACTCTTGACACCCTTCCTCCTGCTCCCAGGAAACTTGACAGGTACTACAGAGTCCCAGACTCTCTCAAATTCCTTTTCAGAAATCCTACTGCTGACCCAGGGTTCATCTCTCAAGGACCTAAAGAAATTAAAGCAAACTCAACTAAGAATCCCACCCCCTCAGACAGGGATTCCCAAGCTTTAGACAGATGGAGTAAAAAAAAGTATACACCTCTGCTACTCTTGCTATTAGAGCACTAAATTGTCAGTTCCACATGCTGAAATATCAGTGGGATACCATGGAACTCCTCAAACAAAAAATATCTTCCTTTCCTGTTTGTGCAGAAAATAAAGAATTACAAGAGCTTATGCTTTCTGCAAGCCAAGTTACTAAGCACACCTTGCAATGTGACTTTGATGCCCTAGAAGCATCTTGCAGGGCAGCAGTCACTGGTTCTGTATTTAGAAGGCATGCTTGGCTTAAGGAACAGACCTTACCAGACCATTTCAAATCAAAATTATTGGACGCACCATTGAACAAAGACAATTTGTTTGGCACCAAGGCAGAAGAGGTCTTAAAAAAGATGGAAGAAAAAGCTAAATCTGTGCAGACAGTTAAACTTTTTACAGGTCCAGCCTCCGAGTTTCAGTAGGCATTGCCCCTCCAAGCACTGGTCCTTTCTGGCCCCCTTCAGGCCAGTTCAGCCCAGACCCAGTGGAAGCAGACCCCCCCCCTCCCCAGACATCAGCCCCAGGGAATGCAGAGATCTAAGCAATGGAGTTCCTCCTTTTCAAAAACAGGGAGTGCTAAGCCACCCCCTTATGGTAAGAACTCACAGTGACTTTACACCTCCACCCCTTACCTCTGCCCACCTACTTGTGCCCCTAGGAGGAAAACTCTCCTTCCATGCAAACAATTGGGCCTCTATTACCAATGACCGATGGGTCCTCAACATAGTGTCCCAGGAATACATATTTTATTTCCACACTATGCCAACCCGTGAAGTGTCCCCAGATCTTTCTCCAAACCAGTGGGCAAAGGCCAAAAAGCAAGTCTTTTCCCTGCTCTCCATGAGGGCAATACAGCAGGTCCCTGCAGACCAGATAGGCCAAGGTTTCTATTCCAGACTCTTCCTGCTACCCAGAAAAGAGGGCACCTGGCACCCAATCCTCAATTTTTCCATTCTAAACACCTTTCTGGTGATACCAAAATTTCAGAATGCTCACCCTCCAGCAGCTTCTTCCTATGCTTTCCAAGGATGCTTGATTAGCCATCCTAGACCTTTAAGGGGCGTACCTACACATCTCAGTCAGGGAATCTTGTAGGAAATATCTACGTTTCAGGGCAGGATCTATGCACTTTCAGTTCTGTTTGCTTCCCTTTGGCTTATCCACTGCTCCCACAGTTTTCACAAAATGCCTGGCTCTTGCCATTGCTTTTTGCACACACAGAAATATTCAAATTTACCCATACTTAGATGATTGCCTGATTTAGGCAGAAGTCAGGAAAAGCTGTTTCAGCATCTAACCTTTGTAAAGGACCTACTGACTTCCCTGGGGTATACTATCAACGAAAAGAAATCAAAACTACTACCCACACAAAAAATTGTATTCCTGGGAGCAAGCCTGGACACAGCATCCCAGATGGCATTCCTTACTCCAGAAAAACGAGCCTTCCTGATAGGCTACCTCTCTCAGCTAGCCACCAGAACCCAGTTATCCGCAAGGAAAATCCTGCAAGCTCTAGGGTTCATGGTCTCCTGCATTCTACTCATTCCATATGCCAGAATGCATATGAGGAAACTACAATGGTACCTAAAAAGCCTTTAGTGTCAACACTTTCAAGACCTGGAAGCTATCATACCAATGATACCTTGTCTAAGGAAAGATTTTCTTTGGTGGACGGCAGCATGCAGCCACAACAAGGGACTTCACTTCTCACAACCCTATGCCACCCAGGCACTCACCACAGATGCATCAGACTATGCCTGGGGTGCACACCTGGACGGCAGGTGCATTCAGGGCCATTGGAGCCCAAATCAAATACATCTGCACATCAACCAAAAAGAGATGCTAGCTGTTCAGCATGTCCTGACAGCTTTCAGACCCATACTCTCCCGGTGTCTCTACTGATCAAAACAGGCAACACCACAGTGATGTGGTATATCAGCAAGCAGGGAAGGACTCACTCTTATCCTCTCTGCAGGCTCGACATGACCCTTTGGCACACTGCCTCAGCCATGCAACTACACCCATTAGCGCAATTACTCCCAGGCTCCCTAAACTCTCTGGCAGTCGACTTAAGCAGAAAACCTGCTAGACCCACACAAGTGGCAGCTAGACCACAAAGCCTTCACCCTTGTAACCCAGAAATGGGGCACCCCAAAGGTGGATCTCTTTGCCTCCCACTCCAATCACCAGCTCAGCAAATTCTGCACCAGGGACCCCCACAGCAAGGCCTGAAAAGTGGATGCTCTATCCTTCCAGTGGGTAAACCTCTCAGTCTATGCATTTTCCCCTCTACCACCCATTTCAAGGGTACTGCTCAAAATAATGGAGGAAAAACCAAGGGCAATCCCGATTGCCCCAGACTGGCCATGCCAGCACTGGTACCCACTGCTGCACAACCTGTCACCCCTGCCACCATGGCACCTACCTCAGATCACAACTCTCCTGACTCAGAAGAATGGAGAATTTATGCATCCCCAGTTGCAGGCCCCAACCCGGCAGCCTGGCCTCTTCCCTGACCTCTCCTCAAGCTGCCAGCCTAAGCAAACATGTCCTAGATGTTATACGTGAGGCCAGATGCCACAGCAGTTGAAAATCCTATGCTGACAAGTGGAAAAGGTTTTGCACCTAGATCCAGGCTAAAGGAGCTGAAACAGCACAGCCCTGCCTACCTCTCATCCTGGATTACCTAGCAGACCTACTACACAGGGGTCTATCCTTCTCTTCTATTAAAATTCATGCCTCTGCCGTCTCTTCTCATTACAGCACAGAGCCACCTCTCTTCTCACACCCTCTCATCAAACAGTTCTTAAGAGGGGCTAACAACTTAAGGCCACCCAGAAGAGCTCCTACCCCAGCTTGGGACCTTAACTTTGTTTTGGAAAAGCTCACCCTACCCCACTTTGAACTTGCAGCTTCAGCAGAGTTAAAATTCCTCTCTTGGAAAACAGCCTTGCTTCTGGCCATCACTTCAGCTAGAAGAGTTTCAGAGTTACAAGCACTCATGGCTGTAGAGCCCTTCATAATTTTCCATGCTGACAAGGTCTCCCTTAGGACTAACCCACCCTTAATGCCTAAAGTGGTGTCCAGTGTGGCTCTCAAGCAATCCATTCATTTGCCCACCTTTTTCCCTAACCCACAAAACAAGAGGGAAAGGATTCTGCACTCTCTAGATGTGCACAGACAGTTCAGATTCTATCTGGATAGGACTAAATCTTTTAGAAAAACTGATCAATTGCTAGTGAGGTTTGCAGCAGGGGCAGAGGGCAAGGCCATATCCAAACAATCAATCTCCAAATGGATAGCACACTGCATCCATTTCTGCTACAAACAGCACGGGAAACGACCCCCAAAGGGGGTCAGGACACATTCCACCAGGGCTACCTCCACCTCTGCAGCTCTTCTCAGAGAGGACCCCACCAGGGACATCCTGGAGGCTGCAACATGGACTTCTGTTCATACCTTCACCAAGCATTACTTTGGCTTTGCCACCACAATTTTGCAGGGCATCCTAGCCACCCCCAGTCTTCTTGACTGCCTCCACCCTTTTCTTCAGCTTTGGGAATCGACCCAAATGTGAAGACTGCGACAGTGAAATATGAAGAACATAGTACAGTTGTGTACACTTACCATAAATGTAGATGTTCGAGTGTATTCACTGTTACAGTTCTCCCCCCCCCCCCATCCCCCTTGTCTCCCTCTCTTCTTCTCTTCCTCTCTCCTTACAGGGAATTTTTGTTGTTTACTTTCTACTGGTGGTGTTCTTCCACCATAATCTAGCTCCCTATTTGGGGCAAGAAAAACTGATGGAATGGCGTCGGCTGCATGATTTTATACCACTGACGACTTGATGTCAGTCCTGAAGTGGCAGCAGCCAACACAGAAATACTAAGCCTCTGGTATTCGGGCCGACTGAGGGCTACC
The DNA here is from genome assembly GCF_019279795.1 of Protopterus annectens. Classification (NCBI taxonomy): domain Eukaryota; kingdom Metazoa; phylum Chordata; order Ceratodontiformes; family Protopteridae; genus Protopterus; species Protopterus annectens. The sequence continues at coordinate 703,429,773 of NC_056725.1, read as the reverse complement.
CCTGGCAGGATAACCCAAATGTGATGACTGCAACAGTGAATACACTCAAACATCTGCATTTATGGTAAGTGTACACAACTGTACTTTGCTTATACATCCAGAACCCTTACCCAAGCTTAAATGCAGTATGCTCAGGTAAAGAAAGAGCTTTTGGCTATTGTGCTCGCATGTTCCAAGTTCCATGATTGTTTATGGTAGACCTATCCAGATTGAAACAGACCACCTACCTCTAGTCGCTATTTTGAGAAAGTCTGTGCATACAGCTCCTGCCAAATTGCAACACATGATGTTGAGATCGCAAAAGTATCATTTCAATCTTGTCTACAAGAAAGGCAAACTTCTTTATCTTGCTGATACACTGTCCAGATCGCACATGTCAACCACTAAACAACACGGGAATGAGTACTTTGATTTTGAAGTCATGGAGGTGAGAAAGTTTTATTCCACACGTCTTGATGAACTGAAAGATCATGCAGCCATAGATCAGTTTTAAAGAAGCTCAACCACTTTATCAAAGGATGGACGTCAAAGCTATCTAGTTTACCTCCAGAAGTGCAACCTTATTTTCCATACAGAGATGAGATTTTGTAAGACAATGGTATTGTCATGATAGGTCCTAAAGTTATTGTTCCAAAGTCTTTGCAACAAGAGTACATTGAGGTCACCCAGGAGCAGACTCTACTAAAAAAAGTGTGAGACGACTAGTATTTTGGCCTTGTATGTCACAAGATATTGATAGGGTACTTTCAATTTGTTCTGTGTGTAATAGTACAAGGCAACATTAACAGAAAGAACCACTTCAGCTGAACCAGATTCCTGAACTACTATGGCTGATAGTAGCTACTGACATTTTTGAGTGGAATGGTCAACATTGATGTTAGCAGACTGTTATTCTAATTGGTTTGAGATTGATCTACTTCCCAAATTAAGTATCAAATACTCTCAATACAAAGATGAAGCTTCATTTTTGCAGTCCACGGTAGTCCGCACAAAGTTATTTCTGTTAGTGGCACACAATTTACAAGCCAACAGTTCAAACGATTTGCCGAAGAGTGGGACCTTACTCATGTCACAAGTAGCCCAGAGTATCTGCAGTCAAATCGTTTAGCAGAACGTGCAGTTCAAAGTGCAAAGCAGTTACTACAGAAGTCAAAATGAGACAGTTGCGATGTTTTCCTGAATCTCTTGAATCTTAGAAACATTCCTTGTGGTAAACATCTTGGTTCACCTGCCCAGAGACTTCTGTCACGATGAATCAGAACCACATTACCAATCAGTAGTCAATTGTTGGTTCCATGTGTCAAGATCAACAAGTCAATGAAAACCAATCTGTTGAAGAAGCGTTTAATCCAGAAGTCTTATTACGATAAGACTAGCAAACCACTCAATCCATTATGAGAAGTAGTAAGGATGCAGACATCCAAAGGTTATAATCGGATTAGAGTCGTGAAGAATATTTGCCCAGACCCAAGATCATACATTGTGGAATCACAAGTAGACTTTAGGCGGAATCAGAAACATTTGATACCAGTGTCTGGGTCTGTAACACAGCATATAGCCTGTGGGAAAGACTCTCTGGTCTGAGTGAGTTGTCCAGTGTTCCAGTTCCAGGGAATATTTCCATTCCTGTGATGAGTCCTGAAGTTCCTGATACGAGTTGTTCACCAAAGACTGTCCTTGTTGCTAAACCCAGTCCTGATTGTTTTGTTATGAGATCCAGTTGCATCTCCAGACCATGTTATAGATGCACGGCAACTTGGACATGAACATTGTGTTTATTTTAATGTCTGTATTGATGCATGTTTAATTGCAATGTCATTTTGATAAAGAGCAATATTTTTGAGAGAGAGGATGTCCATCAATGTGTGTCTCTCTAAGAAGCTATCCTAGGGCTTGTACAAGTGTATAAATACTGAGCACGTGTGAGTCTGACTGCCATTTTGCAGTAAGTTGTTAAGGTGTAAGCATGTATGTATGTAAGGTCTATCTGTCAGTAAGTTTGTTTATAACAAACACAAACTTAGAAGCGAAAATGAACCTACTAAACCCACTTGTCAGCAGAAAATACAGAACAGCAAGCCACAGCAACTTCGAATAAGGCAAAAGTATACTTTTGCCTTATTCGAAGTTGATGTGGCTTGCTGTTCTGTATTTTCTGCTGATAAGTGGGTTTAATAAGTTTGTTTATATTTAATGATGCTGCTATCCATCCTGATGTGTTTCTGTGTAGTAAAGCATCTAAACAAACTACCCCACCTGCTTGTCATCTGTGTTAGAGGGATGAGCTACACATACCAACTCCAAGATCGCCATACCTTGGCGAAAAGGGAATATTCAGAGAAATCGCATCTTGAACTTTGTATTTGTAAGTCTGATCTTTCGGCCATTCAGTTTCTGCATTTTGAGGCTTGCTGTAGTAGGTCCCAACATTTCAAATGGTTATTGAAGATGTTTAGATCCTTTGATTGGGTAATTCTAGTCTTATTTGTTCTGCAAATGTTTAGCAGGTCCATCAGGGCTGGATCAGAGAATGCCTTGTAGGACACGCATAGATTGCCCCTCAATAATCTGTAGGAAACTGACTACAGGGACAGGGCTTTGAGGAAGCATGCATAAGACACATTATTTACACCCTCTGTTCTTTTAGTGAGGAACCTCTCTGGCCGCTCCAGCTGTTGCAAATGCCTGGTCAGGTACATGCCGAAGGGTGCATTGTACTCAATCATTGCTGTAATGAGGGCAGAGTGTAGTGGGACTGTGTTTTTCTTATATCTGGATACCATGCCCTTGCTTATAAGTTGTGACACTTAAAAGGATTTTCTCACTACCATGAACACACAGTGATCAAAGTTCAGGTTATTGTCAACCTGAATTCCCAAGTCCGTTACTACTGGGTCTACTCTTAGGGGAGTGTTATCAGTGTTGCAGTTTGCAGGGTTGGTCATCTTCTCAAAGGGTATAATTATGCATTTTTGCATTGAGTTATAGGCCATGGTTCTGGTACCAGTTATTTGTCTGTAAGACCCTCCTGGAGGTATCTATTTCTTTGGAGTATTCAATGATTGCAGCCATCAGCAAATATGGTCACCAAAAGGCCCCCCCCCCTACATTTGCCTGACTTCAACGAAGTATATTCCAAACAACCTACATGATGGGCATTATAGGGAAATGGTGCGTCTTCCACAGGTAGGGACTAGGGGAGGGAGGACCTTTAACTGTGACATTAAACTTTATTGTATTCCTGGCATTCCATTATTTCCCTTTAATGACCACTCTGCCAGATAGTATTGCTTGGTTAATGCTTCATTTTTCATTTTAATTTTCCATTTTATCATTGGAACTGAACAGAAAATTCCTTCATATTCAAAAATGTGAATAGTTTGCTGTCAGATGTGTGTACATTCTTGAAAACAAAAGAAAATATTCTCTTATTTGTCTTGTGACTAGTCAGAAGGTGGCATTCTGATAACATTGGTAATTGTCTGCATACCAAGTGTAACTGAGGTGCTGTGTTCACTTTCAAAAAAGATGATGTAAGTGTGTTCAATCTCGCCGTTTGTTCTTACACAGGGTTCGCAGCCGATCCTCTGCTCCGAGTCGGCCGAATTGCAAAGCTCTGAATCTCAGAGAAGCTCGAGACCAGCCCATATCCCACAATCCTCCCTGCCATTGCTCAGATCTAGTTTGCCGCTGCAACAGATTGGATCGAGGAGAGCTCGGACCAGATAGAAAATTGAGATTTGGTTGCTATTTATAGATAAGCTACTGATTTTTTTTCCTGATATAACCTTATTTCTTAGATTGTTATAGAAGTGCTGTGTGTGTGTGTGTGTGTGTGTGTGTGTGTGTGTGTGTGTGTGTGTGTGTGCGTGTTTTATATATATATATATATATATATATATATATATATATATATATATATACCCTTTTTTTTCTTCAGGCACCCTTTTGTGGCCTAACCCCCCTTCTTTGAGTGTGGTTTTGTGTGTGTCTTCTTTTATATAGCCCTTTCTACATATCTATGTACATATAGGATTAGCAGTTTTTCTCTACTCATTAGCTATTGTTGTTATATTAGTATGTCAGAAAAAGCTAAATCTGGCTTTAAAAGATGTCAGTGTGGGCAGAAAATGTCCATTACTGACAATCATGCTTCCTGCGTCTACTGTCTTGGCCCTCTCCATCTTCAAGAGGATTGCTCTATTTGCCATTCCTTTAGCGGGAGGGTCAAGACAGATAGGCACAGGAAGCTCATAGACAGACTGTTACTGAAGCCTGCCTTTCAAGAGGCTTTGGACAAGTCGGATCAGGCTTCTAAATCCTCGAAGGGGTCGAAGATGTCGGAGCCCATGTCATCGGCTCCAAGTTCATCTTCTAGGGTTCGTTCGCCGGTTCCACAGATCTCGGGGCTGAGCGTCGAACATTTATCTTTTCCTGAGCCCCAGATCTTGGAACCGGTGTCAGAGCTGCCACCACCGTCCATTCTTCGGTCAGTGCCATCTTCGGCTCCTTCGACCCGTTCTTCCAGACCTTTATCTGAGACAGATGTGGATCGTGTCGTGCAGAAACTCATGGAAAACACGGCCCTTTCCAAGTTAATTGCAGTTTCCTCCCAGTTGGTGTCGAAACTAGAAGGCCTCCCCATATCTCCAACGGGTCCTCCTTTGAGACCCATCCAGATCTCGGAGCCGGGAGAGGATGACCTGATGATAGTGGAGCCCTCGGTGCCGAAACCGTCCATTGCACGATCAACACCATTGACTTCGACTCCTTCGGAATCGATAGGGGAGTAGCGGAGCCGACGGTCTCTCCTCGGTTCCGGGACCGAGAGTCGTACCGACCTGTCGGTATCGACTCTCCCTCTCAGGGCCTCGGCACAGACTGGCTCGGCTTCGTCCTCGGGGTCTGAGCCCACGGCACCTGGGTCTGGGATGCTCCCGTGTTCTTCGGAACCGGGGGAGCTCTCGGCCAGGGGTTCAGGGGCCTTTGACCTTATGAGGAAAGTATTGTCTGCACAGACAACCACATCATCAGGGGAATCTTCTCCTTCCCCAAAAGGGCCACTTTCTGTTTCTGCTCCCACGATTCATCCCAAGCGTAGAGCCCAATTGCCTCAGCCACCCCCTGAGGGTTCCCCCTGTTCCTTGGAGGCCTCACCAGAAGCCCCCTCTGATGAGGTTCCGAGGAAACGGTTGTGCAAGAGGAGGCACATAGATTCCCCACAGGAATCTCTAACTTCTGACACCGACTTGGATGAGGCAGAGGGGTCCCCCAAATCACCCCCGGAGGATGTGTCATTTGCAGACATCCGGGAGATCTTGAAACAGAGGGGTGATTGGCAATCCCTAGCCCCCACTGAGGACGAGTCGGTGCTGCTGAAGGCTTTTGGGGCTCAACCTTCTACCTCCTGGGTGACTCCGCCCTTCGATGAATTAATGGATTTGATTGCTCGAAGGGCGTGGGAGGCACCTGATACAGTGGAACCAGTCCCTAGGAAACCAAACAAGTTCATCACTGCCCCCCCAAGATAAATCTTATCTCACCAAGGGAGTTCCTGTCGACGCTATGGTGGTTGCGGCAGCCACGAAAAAGGAGATGTCTGAGTCTTCCTCATCTGTTCATCCTCCTAATAAGGATTCTAGGACTATGGACAGATATGGGAAGCGCGTTTTTAGTTCAGCGACTTTTTCCATGCATTCGCTAAACTATTTGACTCACTTCACACATTTGCAGAGGGATCTCATCAAGGAGCTGACAGATACCCTCCAGGGTAACACAGATGCTGCTGTTTCAGAAAAAGTAACAGCACAACTTAACACCCTCATCTGCATAGTAAACCCATTCATGAGGCTCATCTCGTATGCAGCCGAGGGATCGAGTAGAGCTGCAGCTTCAGCGATTGCTCTTCGAAGACAATCATGGATGCGGCTGTGCTCCTTTGCGGAAGCCATCAAGTCTTCCTTTGCCAATGCCCCTTTTGATGGTGCCACACTTTTCGGGCCCAAAGTTAAGGAGACTCTCACTCGGTGTGAGCAAGAGGGAAAGACCCTGTCTGCTGTCGGGGTCCGTTTTTCCGTTCCTACTAGACCGTACCCCAAAGGGCAACGAGGCGGAAAAATGTGGTTCTGTAAGAATCGGGGATCTTTCCAGACCACACAGAGTGATACTCCCTCCAGAGGAAGAGGAGGGGGTAGAAATGGAAAACGCCACCCTGGCGGCAGAGGGAGTCCGCTTAACCAAGGCGACAGGGATTCCGTCCCTGGGAAGCCTTTCCAGCACTCCTGAAGGGAGGCCCGGCTGTCCTGCTCTGGAGGCAGTCGGGGGTCGCTTGGCTTTATACCCACTGGCCTGGCTAAACATTACTTCAGATTCTTGGGTAAAAAGCATTATAACCAGAGGATACAAAATCCCCTTCACATCAATGCCACCTCTACAAAGAAAGTTTCCAGACGTGCCACCCCGTCTGCGAAATCCAGCAGCTGTAGAAATTTCAAAGCTGCTCGAAAACAGAGTCATCCAACCAGTCCCGGCGGACCAAAGAGAAACTGGAACTTACTCAAGGTTCTCTTTAGTTCCAAAAAAGACAGTGGACTGGAGACCGATCTTAGATCTCAGCCATCTCAACAACTTCGTGAAGGAAAAGTTCCGGATGGTCACGCTTCAATCGATCCTTCCATTCTTACAGAAGGACGATTGTATGTGCTCTATAGATCTCAAAGACGCGTACTACCGCATCAAAATGGCCAGACCGTCCAGAAATCACCTGCGCTTCCGGCTGGGAGCCAGTCACTTTCAGTTTCGAGCTCTGCCCTTTGGACTCACCTCAGCCCCCAGGGTATTCACCAAATGCATGGCAGTAGTTGCGTCTCACTTGAGATGACAAGGATTCCAGGTGTTTCCCTATCTGGACGACTGGCTCCTCACCGCCACCACCGAGTGTCGTCTATTGCAAGCCAGAGACTACACAGTCAGCCTTTGTTACCACTTAGGGATTTCCATAAACTTCAAAAAGTCTTGCTTATCGCCCTCACAGTGTATTTCCTTCATCGGAGCAGACCTAAATACACGATTGACACTACTGAAGCTCCCTCCAATAAGGGCCTCAACCCTCAAACAGCAGGTTCTTCTTCTTCTGGTCAGCAAGAAAGCCCCAGCCAAACTGGTGTTAAAAGTGTTGGGACTGATGGCAGCCGCACTAATTGCAGTCCCTATGGGAAGGTTACACATGAGGATCCTACAATGGCTGCTCTTCGTGCAGTGGTCATTCCAACACCTACCCCTATCGCACGAGATCAGGATAACAGACTCTTGCAGACGGGACCTCTCATGGTGGGTGCGCGATCAGAACCTCACTATAGGTCGTCCGTTCGTTCTACCCAGTCCAACAGCCACAGTAACCACGGACGCTTCCCTGATAGGGTGGGGGGGCCTTTTTCAGGGAAGAACAGTCCAAGGAGAATGGTCCAGCATGGAGTACACTCTACATATAAATGTTCTGGAGTTGAGGGCGGTGTTCCTGGCATTGCAACACTTCCAAGCCCTCTTACCTCTAGGAACAGTAGCAGTTCAGACAGACAACATGTCTGTAGTCTGCTACATAAACAAGCAAGGGGGAACCAGGTCTTACCCGTTATGCAGAGAGGCCATGAGAATTTGGCAATGGGCAGAGTCCACAGGTCGCTTTCTGATAGCAACGCACATCCCGGGGTCATCCAACGTCATTGCGGACAGGTCGAGCAGAGCCATCCTGTTACCTCACGAGTGGTCCCTCAGTTCACAGACGGCGGAAAAGATCTTCCGCAAATGGGGCCAGCCTTGCTGCGATCTGTTTGCTTGCCCATTGAATGCAAAATGCAGAAGCTACTTTGCCCTTCTACCCCCTCCGGGGGATGTCCCCAGGGACACACTGATACACGATTGGCCCCCAGGTCTCCTATATGCATTTCCTACTCCCTTGATTCCCAGGTTTCTACAGAAAGCCAGGAACCTGGAAAGGACTGTAATACTCATAGCCCCATTCTGGTCTCGTCAAATATGGTTCCCCTTTCTTCGAGCCCATCAAATAGAGGAACCATGGATTCTGGACCCAGATCTACTGACCCATTCGTCGGGAGTTCCTCACCCGTCTCTACAGTCCCTCAAACTAGCAGCTTGGCTGCTCCGCTTCCCTGCCTAGCCAGGTCTCATCTACTCCCCCCAGCAGTTCAACACATTCTGGTTGCTTCTCATAAAGCTTCCACTACTAAACTCTATACGAGTAAGTGGAAATGCTTTGTATATTGGGCATCTAGCCAAAACTTAGACCCCTTGGTAGCTCCTCTACATAAAATTTTAGAATTCTTATCTATCCTTTTTCACGAAGGAGCTTCTACTTCCACGCTAAGAGTACAGTTGGCAGCCATATAAAACTTCCATATTGGTGAGGAAGGTTCTCCCATTATGTCTCACAGACTTTGTAAGGCCTTTATGATAGGAACCTTCCCTCTTAGACCGCCTGTCAGAAAACCTTTCTTTCCACGGAGCCTGAATTTGTTGCTGTCGCAACTCATGTTGCCACCTTTTGAACCTGCTTCGTCATGTCTCTTAAAGTTCTTATCGTGGAAGACGCTGTTTCTCGTCGCCGTGACCTCAGCTCGTAGAGTATCAGAGTTGCAAGCATTATCGGTCAGACCACCTTACTTGATATTCCATCCAGACAGGGTCTCTTTGTGTACAAATCCATCTTTCCTTCCAAAAGTATGCTCAGTTACGAATATTAACCAGTCTATAGAACTCCCTAACTTTTTCAGGAACCATACTAACAAACTGGAGTATATGTTGCACAAGTTGGATGTTCACAGGCAATTAAGATTTTATTTGGATAGGACCAAAGCTTACAGGAAAACTGATCAGCTCTTCGTCGCATTTGCAGACAATAAAAAGGGCATGGCAATTACTAAACGTACACTATCTAAATGGCTTGCTGACTGTATAACCTTTGTATACTCTAAATCAAATCAATCCTTACCCACCAAACCTAAGGCCCATTCTACCAGATCCGTCTCCACTTCCTTAGCTCATGCAGCTCGTTTACCTTTGGACACTATTTGTGCAGCAGCCACGTGGTTTAAGCCACATACTTTCATCACTCATTATAGAGTGGACAAAGTCTCCAAGGATAGGACATCATTTGGTTCCACTGTGCTTAGGAACGTTCTTCCATGAGTCACTCGAGGTGACGGAGCTAGGGACGCTACCCGTGTGTAAGAACAAACGGCGAGATTGAACACTCTTACATAAAGAAGTTATGTCCTTACCATAACGTTCCATATAGAGTGTTCATCTCGCCTTTGTTCTTACATTCCCTCCCTTTCCCTCCCCACGTCTTTGGAAGAACTGGTAGGATTAGAGTCTGATCGACGTGTTTTGACCCCTTCCGGGGTATATGGTCCCGTGTATCATGGGATATATGTTTAGACCATTAGTTATTGCTATGGTGAGAGAGCGTCTCTGAATGGCTGAAGAGAGTGTATACTTCTAGCACCGGAGGTGTTGGAATCTTTTGGTCTGGTTTGTTTGCAAACTAGATCTGAGTAATGGCAGGGGAGGATTGTGGGATATGGGCTGGTCTCGAGCTTCTCTGAGATTCAGTGCTTTGCAATTCGGCCGACTCGGAGCCGAGGATCGGCTCCGAACCCGTGTGTAAGAACAAAGGTGAGATGAACACTCTACATGGAACGTTATGGTAAGGACATAACTTATTTTTTCAGTTCTCTAGTTAATTTATGCAGAAGCCTATTGGGAAGCAGCACTGGTTGTTATAAAGCCAACTGTTCTTAATTTTTATTTTGCAGCTGCAGTGCTCAGATTTAATGGCTAATTAAGCCTTTGCTTTTTCTCTTTTAGTCAGTGATCCTTTTGATGCAGAAGATGAAGACCAGAGAATCCATTTCCCACAGTTCTCATATTCTTCTAGTGTACGAGAGTGAACCTAGCATTTCACTGCCCCAAGTTCTGCAAAAAGACTGTCAAATTCAAGAATGTTTGGTCGTTTTTTTTTTGTCAGTACCTTAAATGGTATCCTGTTATATTCTTACAGTGCAGCGAAAGGAAATCCTCAGTGACGTAAAAAATTGCTGGAAAAACTTAGATGAGTTTTGCTACAGATAAAATTGTTTTAAGTGTGATGATTGCTTTGCAGTTGTAAGCCATATTCGAAATTTAAGTGCTCTTGTGTCATGTTATTATAAGTTTGAAGTACTTTTATAGCAAAACTATTTTATTTATTGTTTTTTTTTTTTTTTTCACAAGCAGGAGCGAAAGACATTTTAGTGCTCTTCCTTTACAGTAGATGGGTGGGTATTCATGCCCCTCAGTGGGCAACCAAATGGCAAAAGCTTTTCCTGTTGCTTTGTTGAATTTGATCTACAGCGCCTGTGCTGTGATTGGTTGCATTCATTATGTATTCCAAACTACTCTGCTGTGCAGTGTGCATGCACCAGTTCAAAATGCAGTCACTTCATACTTGGCAGGCATCCTAACTAACTCTTTTTTTTTAATTAGTTTTACATTGATTAGGAAAATAGATTTTATCAAAATGAATTTAGTATCTTTTAAAAAGTTTAGTGTGTTTAATGTTTAAAAACTGACATGTGCTGTATTTTATAGAAATTAATTTTAATCTGAAAATGGCTGCTGTCTTGTCTTTTTTTGCTTTGTCACATATTCTTTATTTTTCACTGCCTTTGCCTGCTTGCCCGCTCAGAGAATGATAGGCTGGATCTTCTGCCTATGTATGTCTAGAGCTGACTGACATAACTTGAGTTGAAGAGTGTGATGTCAGCAGTTCATCCCACAAAGTCCCCCACATTCACATTAGTGTATTTAAGGCTGCTAGAGGCTCCACATTGCTTTTTTTCACCCTCTTCCCAGCCTGCATACAGCCAGGGCAGTCCCTGCCTTGGTGAGGGTAGTATTTGGGAGTACTAAAGGTAAGAACAGTATGAACGGCTAGCTGGAAGGTATGCAGTGAGGAAGGGCAGAAATATATATTTATCTAGTATCCAACAGGTGCATCTGTTGAGCTGTGCTACACTTTGTACTGTAAACACTTAATTTCCAAAGCTCAGTTTAATGCCCAGTTTCTAGCAGCTGTTTTTTTTTTGGGGGGGGGGAATGGGGGGAGAGTTGGAAATCTCACTACCTTACTTTATTGTACTGTTAACTTTGCCAAGGTGTTAGGTTTTTATTTTCTGCCACTAAAGGCAATTGTTACATTAGTTTTTGTTAGATTTAACTATTTTTTATGAATTTCTCTATAAGTCTCACTTTGTATGTAGTAGTAGTTTCTGTAATCGGTGAATTTATCAGTTGACGCAGAACATTAGCCTTTATTTTCAAGGTTTTTTATGTATTTATGCCTGTTTTAGTTATGGCAGACCAGTTTAAACTTAAGGAGTAAGTTTTCTAACTTACAAACTTAATTTTCTGTTTAAATGTGCAATATTTTGCTACTATTGCTAGTTCAGTATAGTGGCCCTGATCATTCTTTGCTTGTAACAGAAAGTCTTCTTTTACTGATTTGTTGATGATAATAGGTCCTTTGAAAGGATGTGGGAGACTTGATGTTTTTCATTAAGCTAGTTACTTTCTTTCAACACTCAGCTTCATTATTTAGCACTAAAGATGTGTTATCAAGACCCTATATGGCAGGTCATTGATTGGGTTGTCCATGCTTCCTTCCTGTCTCATTTTGGATATTTTTCTCTGATGTGTCCTTGTTTAATGGCATGCATGCCATTTGCTGGTGTGTGTTATTATTTCACATGCCCACTAAGAGAATGTACTAGGCCTACGAGCCTGCCAAGTTCTTTTTGGCCACTTACATCTTTCAGATATCAATCCTGTTGGTCATTGTGGAAAATATCACACCTTCAATGGCTGAAACATTTAAGCTCGTGATTTTAGGCACACAGTAAATAGACCTCCTTTAGAAGTCCCTTAGTGTCATTTTTAGGAAGATAAAGTTAGATCTGCACACAGGCTTATTGTTTTATCATCATTTATTTTAACCATAATTGGCTGTTACTAGTGTTCTCAGTAATGCAGATTTTTAATTGTTTAATGACTATGTGTAGGTATCTGAGTAAATAAAGAATTAGTATTTTTATATATTTCCACCAGATCGCAAACCCTGTATCATCTTTAATGTTTGAGTGAGGAGCATAACTTGAAACTCTGGTGCAAGTGCCAGCATTTCATTTCAACCACTCAAACTTTTGGAGTTAGAAACTCTTGGTGTGCCTTGGTACACATACAAGGGGTGTGTGAGAGTCCTAGTGCAAGGATCAGTAGAAACCACAGAGCTAGACTTATTCACTGTCACAAAGTAAAGGAAGAAAATATGGACTTGGCTACAGTCTTCAGAAAGTAAATCCATCCCTTAAAGTTGCCTCACAATTTTTGTATGTTGCATTAAAAACTAGCAAGGACTTAATCCCATGTTCTTCTTTGCTTTGATGGTTGAAAATGGGCCCAGTAGAAGTACATCCCTGGTAAACATCTTGGTTAATAAATCCTGAAATGTTACCATTGCCCATCCTCCAAACAGCTAGACTTTACTTGAGACCAAATGCTACCGGGACTGATTTTCCTAGTCCACAGCTAGAGCTCAGTGTTTAAACTGAAGACCAGGGACTGTTGTTCTGAGGCCTTGTTGGTCACAGCAACTGGGACTAAACCTTCTAGTTTCTAATCTGATCTCATTGATTGCAGTCAGGATTGGGAGTGCTTTTGCCCCAAGCCTTCTACTTGTGTGCATCAGGGCTTGATTGCACAGAGCAAGAAATCTCTACTTAGTTCTCCCGCTCTACTCACAGGTTTGGTTCCATCACTGGGCAGTTAAACAGTGATGCCATCATGAGCAAGGTTTGGACCTGTCCTGTCCTGTCCCTAGTCAACTTCACAACTCTGGTTATGTAGGAGCACTCAAGGTGTGGAGGTAATGGGAGCAGGCTCCTCTCTGTCTGTCCGTCCCCCCTTCTGCATCTTGGACAACTGAGGACCCGAAGGCCCTTGCATTAGAGATGGAGATGGGGCATTTAGATTTGTCCCTCATACCTCACAATCATATTATATTGCCCCATCCTTTTGAGAAACCTCAGCCTCATGAAGTGAATTTGCCAACGGTCCCTATTTTTTTTTTACCCCAGCAATTGGAGAAAAATGAAAAGTCTTAGGTCCTTCTGCGTGAAAATTGTTATCAGTGATACCACGTTTGCAGCTTCAAAGCTTGCAGCTATGACTGCCTCTTTTCCCAAGAAGATTGAAGTCTTTTGCAAGCCCCTGACTAAGGAGAGTGAGTTCATGAGCAAGTATTCTAGAGCAGACTCCTTTGTGATATCTTTGGCTCAGCAAAGGTTCCAGAGACTACAGCTTCTTGCCAGTTGGCAGGGAGATTAAAGGAGTGGCCAGAATGTTCAAGAAAATGTTTTGCTGTACTTGGGAGTATTAATCCATCAATTTTCTTGTCTCTCCAGATGCAGGTCCTCACTAGTGGCTCACTAGCTAGAAAACCTTTCGACTATCCCTGCCCAAGTTCAAGGTGGAACTATCAGGCAATCTATCTACTGTTTTCCACATTAGGTTCCGACACGGCTGTGTCTAATTTTGATATTTCAAGAGCAGCAGACTCAGGCCTGCGCCTGTGTAGGGTAGCATGGCTCGAGTTATTTTCCTTAAAGGAAGAGTTCAAATCATGCCATCCTGAAATGTCTCCTTTGAGGAGAGAAGCTGGAGATCCTGTTTGGCCACTCTTCTCAGAATCATTGATCTCCAGAAGATGAAGCAAGCTTTCACTACTTTAAAGGCCTCAATCAACCTATTGAGCCCCATCTTTTTCCAAGGTGGTCTCAGTGTATATACTTGAGTACTGTCTAAGGTTGTCCTTGAGGAAAGTCTTAGAGTTTGCCTTGTTTGAAGAACCATGTAAGACAAACTCTTCCTGTGGTCATGATTGGCAGTGTCTTAAAGCTGTTAGGCCCTCCTCATAAGGGACTGTACTACTTCGTAACCCATGTAGCTGTTACAACAGGTCCAAACTGTACTCCACATAGTGGCTGTAGAAGCTGCTGTTCTTTTGGAATGAGCTCAAAAGTTATTTTCCTACCTCCTCTTTACTTTGAATAGGAAGTAAAACTTTTATTCCATCTTAAACCTGAGCAGTTCAAGTGCATCATTTTCAGCTGGTGAGAGGAATCGTACTCCCCTCTGCTCATGCAGGATATCTGGACTCTTATCAGAGCACATGATGGATGTCTTCTAGCACATCATTATCAGAAGTCTTAACAGAAAATTCTTTGTCTGCTCTGGGACAGCACAACTTTCACTATGTAGTGATGCTATTAGATTGCTTTTGTGCAACAATTGTGTACAGCGGTGCAAGTCAAGAAGAAGATTATTTCTACTTGGTTGACTGTTCCTGGTGGCTCTGTCAAAAGACTAGCTACTGGCATCCTTGGAGTGGTTCTTACTACATGGTTGCAGTTTATTGAGATGTCCATAATTTGGGAGAAGTCATCTTTGGTTCCATCTCAGAGGCATCTTCATTGCTGCAAAGATGGACACTTTCCAGTGCTGGGCATTCCTGCCATTAGGGGGCAAAGAGGTCTTGTTTTTTTTTTAGGAACCCTGATGAGGCTACTGCTGCTAACCCAAGACCTGTATCTTCTGGGATTGACAGCATTGTTCATTTTGCTTTTCACTTACTTGAAGTTGCAATGGCATGTAACATGTCAGTGTTTGCAGAGTCATCACAGATCTGCTTCTAGTATCAGACTCTTTGTTTCCAAATCTTGAGTGGTAGACAGTCCTTACAAATTTCATGGTGTTTTTTTTTCTCTTTCCTGCAGTTACATCCACTTTAGGTCCTGATGATGAATGTTGCAGTAGTGGAGTGGATACGTCATCCCTGTTCCTTCTTGGTTTATGTAAAATGGTCCACTTGGACAAGGGAACTCCACATAAACAATTAGAAGTTGGTAGTGGTCCCTATTGCAGTAAAGGCACTGGAGTAGAAGCTGAGTCAAAGGTTTCTCTTAATTTGAACTAACAACTGGTCTATGTTGTGGCATATGAAAAAGCAAGAGGGCATTCATTTTATACCCTGTTTGTAGAGAGGCAGTGATTGTAGCAGTTGGCCTTGGACTGAGACATCAGTGTCTGAGCTGCTAATATTCTCAGAGATGAACTCCCTGGCAGATTCTTTCAGCTGTTCATTCTTCTTTCTTCAAGGTCTTTTGATGATAAAGTGTTAAGGACTTTGACCTTTTTGGATGTCCCATAGGATTGATAAACATTTCCACCTGAAAATGGTGTTGAAATTGCCCCTTAATTTGGTCATATCTTGTTTTCTTTGCATGCACAAAAAGTAGAGGAAAAAAGCCCTTGCAACTTTGACATTCATCATCATTGCAGGTTCTTAAGAGCTTAAGTTTTGGAAGTTAAAACGGCTGTTTGTTTCCATTCCTGCATGGGTGAGTGGCTGACTCCTTTTTGAAAATAGTGCTGTCAGAGGGCACAACATTGAGTCATGGTTATCTCAGTCTCTTGTGCCATGACTGTGGAATAAGACTCCGTTTATTTTAATAAAGGGCTCTAGTGCTAGAGTTGTTGCCATTAGTGACACTTTGTTGAGGTGACAGCATTGCTGTAGGACAGAGTACGGTTGCAGGGCTGTGCTTGTGTGCACAGTACTTCCCAGTGGCGTGTGTTTTGCATCTTTTCACAGTTAATATACTGTCACTTCACATGATAGTGATGATATTGCGCAGTGACTGTGTGCTAAGCAGATGACCACTAGAACTGGGATGTCTTCTACATCTGTCCAGTTTTATCTCTGCTTGGTCTGATATTGTATGGACATAAGATCTGACAGCCCCTTCAACAGCTTAGCAC
The DNA here is from genome assembly GCF_019279795.1 of Protopterus annectens. Taxonomy (NCBI): domain Eukaryota; kingdom Metazoa; phylum Chordata; order Ceratodontiformes; family Protopteridae; genus Protopterus; species Protopterus annectens. The sequence goes on along the minus strand of NC_056725.1, from coordinate 703,413,840 downwards.
CATTGTTCATATTGTAAATCTGAGACCATGCAGTGGATTCACATTTGCATACCTGCACCAAACCTGGCAGCATCCAGGTACACAATAGTAAATGAGCTTACTCCAGGGAATAAGGGCATTTTTATGAATTCTGTAAGACTAATTAGTGGTCTGTTCTACTTATCAGTCCCATACAACTGCAGATCTTGTTTATGATTTGTACTCATTATGTTTGAATAAACTGTGGTTATTTAACTGCCCTCACTGTAGCCGTTAGGATTTACTGGGTAACTGGAATATGCAAAGGGGTTTTAGCCCAATGTAAAATTTCACTGAAATATGGAAAGGTGACAAAAATTACTTTTGGGCATTTCAGGCCCTGCTGCTAAAAAAAAAAATCTTAGTTGTGTGATGCTTTCACCAAGAAAATAATGCATCATTATCATACTTTGGCTATAAAAAAACAGTAAATGTTTCTAGGCTTGTTCTCCATATCAGCTAATTTTATCTTCTGCAGGAAGGAGATGCAAATAGTGCACAGTTTTATGAATCAGTTTCTTCTTGAAATCTAATGTAGTTTCTGTTTCTAGCACAAGGGGAGCATCATTAAAAGAGAAATCTTTTGCAGAGAATATTCAGAACACTTTACATGCCATGTCTGAATCCTCACAAGCTTTCTGTTTATCATTACCTATGTTTAGTGGTATGGAAAAATAAATCTGACTGGTGACAGCATAACACAGTTTTCTTAAGTCTAGGCCTTGTAGAAAACGTAGATGGAGGTTTAGGAAAGCCTAGCAATTTACATTTCAGATTAATATGTTTGATGCTGCTTTTTCTACTGCAAGCAAAGATGGCTAACATCAGCCTTGAGTAGAAGAATAAACAGGTAGTTAAGCATGGAAAGTTACAACCTAGGAAAGACTTTCACAACATTTCAGGCACTAGTTTCTCTGACATAAATTCCTTAGACTCCCCTGGTGGTTTTCTCTCAGTGTTTTGATTTAGACAAATTTTTTACTGAAGTATGGAAAGTTGATGAAAATTACTTTTAGGTATTTCAAGCCCTGTTTAGGAAACACAGGATCACCCTGTCATATCTGTCAACTGTACAGATTTTCACAGAATGTCCAGTTTTTTTGCCTCATATTTTTGGTTTGTTACACATAAAAATTGTGTTTTTTGGCAAATTGTTAGTAAATCATAGAGGGTTGAAGTCAGAAATAATGACAGACATTTGAGTTTCAGACTTTATACCCTTCAGAAAATTAATGCTAAGATATTATTCTGTCAATTTTCTAAGTTTGTAAGAGCAATATTTAAAAAGTATCCCTATTTTTGGGTCTCTGTCCACCCATTATTTATGGCTTTGTCCAGATTTTTTTGTTCTAAGGTTGAGAGATGTGCCCTGTTTAGGAACATAGGATATCTTTCAAGTAAAGATGCAGATATTATTGTGGAGAAAAATGCCAGCAGTGCATCTTTCACTAAAATTACTCCAAAACAGCCATCCCACTGGAGTTCTTTAGTTGAAAACAGCATAATGGCAATGTGGTGCAATAACAGGGCAACGCAGAATTGTTCTTTCTTTGCAGAATGACAGATTAAGTTAAATGGTTTGACTGGATCACAGATGTCTGCAATATTCACAAGTCTTTCTAGAATTAGCCAGAATGCATATGTTAACGTCCTGTAAAAATGATAGTCACTCAAATGTAGGACTAGAGCGCCCAGTGCCTTGTCAAGACTTAAGTAAACATCCTGCTGCACAAATTATAGTTACATGGGTAAGTAATAGGCAATCAGTCTGCAGACCATTACAAGCCTAGCAAGAAAAACATTCAAAAGTTACCTCAAACTTCAAAAACAGGAAAACAAGATAGACTGGGGGAGAATTTCAGGCTGCCCATCCACTTACCTAGGTTAGCAGCATTTTTTCCTTTACCTTATCTCAGACAGCTAACCAAAAGGAAAATCTTCATCTGATACTAAAAGTTCACTTTTGGCCTAGGCATAAGTGTTTCCCGTCTCAAGAATTCAACATCACTTGCCTTCATTTCATGGAGGACTGCCACAGGAACACAGTGGTGAAAGGGGCATTGGCCCTGTGTATCAACTTCAAGGTGCGAAACTTAAAAAAGTTTGATAGCTTACAAGCTGTTATAGCACGACTGCAATGGATTATTAGACAGCTTGTAAGTCGTCTATCAGATTTCTTTAATTTTGTAAAAGTAGTGCAAAACTACCTTTAAAACTAACACAGGGTCAGGTAGTTTACAAGCTGCCTAAATAGTGGAAGCTGTCAGTTTTATGTCTTTTTTATATATTAAAAACATAAGTTGATAGTTCATAACCTGTTTAATAGGCACTTGAGATGGTGATTGCTAAATGGCAAATTGCAAGCTGTCGGACTTTTTTAAAGTTTTGGAAGGCGGGTTGCCAGATGGTCATATTGGCTATGTAGCGGAATTCCCTTGCCACAGTTATGCACGGAGGACCTTCTTTTCCAGAACCAGGGTAAGCTTGATATTCTGACGCTCAAGTACCTCTGTCTGTCATCTTGAATGCTATAGGTTTGCATTTTATCATAACTTTTTCTGAGAATGCCATGCTTGCCCTCTAGGAAAACAGGAAACTTTCTACCAGAAGATCTTGCTTATTAAAATGGAAAATGTTTTCTTTGGTGTGAAAAAGATAGCTACATTCTTCTACAAGTGCAGCTGCTTTCTTGAGGTTCATAATTCCTGGCATGGTTGGCTTGTCTCTTTTGGGAGTTCCTGGACTCATTGTAAAGCCATTTCTTAAAGGGGCAGAGCATTTATACTCCCCTTGGGATTTTGAACATTGACACAGTCTCCTTTTGAACTGGTCTGCACAAGAGTACCTGACATGGAAATCTATGCTTTAATACTTCAGCTAAACGGTACTCTGAGTTGCAGTATTTTTAATCTTGTGATCCCTACAATATTTTTATAACATCAAATTAGCTTTCTGTAGTGGTCCTGTTTCTTGCCTAAAGTTATAGCCGGTACTACCTAATAGCAGTCATTAGCAAATATTTCCATAAAATGTTGATATACTTTTTGTCTCCTTTTTTTATCTAACCAGTTTTGCTTACCTGTGTTCAGTTAAGTTACCCTAAAATGAGTTGCATTTTATCAGTTTTTCTGTATTGAAAAGCTAAATTAAAAAATGATGGAGATATTTTTTGGTGGGTCAATCCTCCCTGCATCCTTGTGTGTGTGTGTGTGTAGGGGATTGATCCCCATATCTTTCTTACACGTATATGTCCCAAACCTAACTGCAGCGCATTGTGCAATGAAAGTCAATGCAGTTCTGATAAACCACAATTAAAAGCACACACTACACTTATCTGAGTGTAGGATGGATAACTGATTTTGTTATCCTGTGAAACAAAAAAATAACCAGACAGATTTTTGCATTGGATTTTTGCTTGGTTTTTAGTTAAACCTATTCACTGGGCACTCAGAAAACTCTCTTCAAAATATTAAATTCAGCAACCATATGTTTGAGGTGGCTAATTGATCCTCATTGCTTACATTTGTAAAGCACTGTAAACTTCATTACAGTGTCCAGAGTTTAAAGCCAAGAGTAGTTCAGACCACAGCTGTTGAGCATATACGTTGGGCCTTCCACTTGAAGTTTGGATGTCTAGTTTGGTGTTCTGTCATAGTTCACTTGGGTGAAAATACTCAGCCGTACTGTACTTGACTGAAACGTATGTTGTCACATTAATGACTTATCCTCCATTCTTTTGTTTATATACCTTTGATTTCTTTAGAGAACTCTGTTTTATTACTCCCCCTGCTGTTAAATAAAATGTGCAGAGCTCTAGGTAGACAAGAAACTCAGTAGGAAAAAAACACTTTAATGCAAACAGCAGAGCTTTCGGATACAATCCTTCATCAATACTAATGACCTGTTTGGACTCTTTATATATAGGTCCAAACAGGTCATATGACCGACAGCCAAAAGATCATATGACCTAAATATTTAAATACACCAATATAGGACAAATATAAAAAATATATAAAATATATAAAACATATGTATATAGGACATACTAATACAAGTATGTATATCAATAGCAAATGAGCTCTAGGTAGATCATTTGGTACCTTGGGAGGGGGGTTATTTCACATCTTTCAGTAACTGTAGCAGAGCTTCTTGCTACTGTTAGTAAAAAAAAACACACACACAGTGAAAAAGCAAATAATTTAAATCAGGCAACCATAATATTAGTCACATCTGTTTAAATGATTGACGATACTGCACTTGCTCCTGATCCTCAACTCTTCTGCAGAGCAGACTGTACTTTCTGACAGCTTGCATTGCCTTGTCCTAGCTATGGTATTGAAAATCTTAAGATTAGTGATAGTCTTGCTGATTTTGTAGTCCTCCCCAGTACAGTGTGGCAGATTATTCTTTTGTAAGAAAATGTCCAAATGGGCATGGTAACAGAGTATTATGGCTGAGTTATATGACCGATGACTTAAACCTTATAGCCATATTATATATGGGCTATTACCGTAACAGTTTTGTGAATTAGCTTTTTGCCTGGAAAGGCTTTTCACTGATTGTGATTGCTATACTTTGCCATTTTATATGGTCTGTCTTGTAGGTTCAGTCTTACTGAAGGAAGGTAGGCAATGGATCTTTAATATGCATCAAGATGACTTGGTGTACGTTGCTTTGCACAATAGTATTTATATATATCACACAGCATAATGGTGTGCTGTTTTGCCAGAAAAAGCAGGTGGTTTATTTGCAGTTTAGCTGGAGAAGGCCAAATATTTACCTGTTACAGAGGAAAGGTAAGAGACTGTCCTGTTCCCAGCTTCATCCTTTGTAATTTTTTTAATATTTAATATTTCTTTGTGATGTCTTCAATTGCTCATCATGTTCTGAACTGCAGCATGCCTTATTGTACCTGGGTTACTCAGCAAACATTGTATATGCAGCCAGTCACATCTCATGGGCTGCATAACATTACTCATCATTGGTAGTGGAAAAGCTTTTGCTAGTTGTGGTACCACTAAGGAGCTGTAATAACTATCCAGTTACTGTGTAAATAAGTGACCCTTCAGTCATTTACTGATGCTCTTCGTGTTTCACTGTTGCAGTCATTACATTTAGGTAATCTGCTGGCAGGTTGCCCTCAGTCGGCCTGAATTCCAAAGTCTTGGGTCCTGCATCGGTTGCTGTCTCCTCTTCCATGACGTCAGGTCGTCAGGGGTATAAAACATGCAGCCGACACCATTTTCTTCAGTCTTTCTTGCCGTGCGGTGCCCGAAGCAGAAGCATTTTCAAGTGCTGGTCAGCCGACTACTGAAATATTCGAGTTTGAGTTTCAGAACCGAAGTCTTCACTAAAGCTAAGTACCCCGTTGGGGAAACTTTTTTCTTGCTCCATTCCGATGTCAGAAAAAGTTAATAATTGTATTACTTGTGGGAAGCAAATACCTCGTAAAGATTTCCATTTATACTGTATTCCTTGCCTAGGCCCTGATCACAACATGCCTGGCTGTCGATTTTGCGCTAGATTTAACCAACGCACTATTAAGCATCGGTATATTTTTGCATCAAAGTATTTTGGAAACAGATTTAACTACCCAGAAATGTCGTCGGATAGCAATCCGACTACCGGAGTACATAAAAAATGCAAAGATAAGGACAGAGAGAGACAATCGATGTCCAAAACCGATGAAGCTTCTCCTAAGCCAGTCGCCAGTGAGCTGCTTTCGCAGCCCCTGATACCCACAACTTTCAAGTCACAGGCCCCTACCAACACCCATGTGGAGTCCGGCATGCCACAGAAACTCAAAGTATTGGACCGACGGATGTATCTCCCTTGGATGGGTCCAGAGCTGCTGAGCAGGCACCGGCTTCTGAGGGTGTATTCAGGCCTCAACATTTGTATATCAAACCGACGCCAGATGCAAAACCAAAGACAAAAACAACTTCTAAAACTAAAAAAATGACGCATGAGCCATGTGCACAGGCCTCTATGCCTAAAAAACAGATGATCAAAATGGCTGAAGACCTTATTACCTTGATCAGGGGTGTACCCATCCCCCTCCAGATAAGAGGCATAGGCAAGACACTGATCATGAATCTTCAGATCAGGTTTCTATTTCTTTTGGTTCCTCTTCTGATCAGGAATTATCTATACCTCCCTATGAGGATTCAGATGCAGAGGAATATATACCATCTGCATCACCTCCTGAGGATTATTCATTTAGAGAGACCCTGCATACTTTGAGGGAACATTTTCACTGGGACAGTCAAGATTTCTCAGAATCAAAAAAAGAGGCTCAGGGATTTCCTCCTCCTCCCTCAGCACAGGCCTTTAGCCATACCCCATGTTTTAGACATTGTGGATGATGTGTTTTCGGAGTCAAGCTTGACCCCTGACTCCTTACCTCCGGCTCCCAGCAAGCCTGACAGATATTACAGGGTCCCTGACTCACATACATTTTTCTTTAGAAGCCCTGCTGCTGATCCTGAAACTATTTCACAGGGTACAGAGGGAGTTAAGGCCTCAACAGCAAAAAACCCTACCCACTCTGACAGAGATTCAAGGGTACTGGATAGATGGGGAAAAAATGTTTATACATCTGCAACCTTGGCAATTACGGCCTTAAACTGTCAATTTCATATGCTCAAGTATCAACAACATGTTATGGGATTGCTGAAACAGAAAATTATGTTGATTTCTGAATGTGCAGAAAATAAAGAATTGCAGGAATTATTGCATGCAGCTGAACAGGTTGGAAAGCATACTTTGCAATGTGGTTTTGATTCCTTAGAGGCCTCCTGCAGGGCCGCAGTTACTGGATCTGTGATTAGGAGGTATGCCTGGCTAAAGGAACAAAATTTGCCTGATCACGTTAAAGCTAATTTTCTAGATGTACCTTTACAGCATGATACCCTGGTATTAAGGCAGAAGAGGTTTTAAAGAAAATGGAAGACAAAGCTAAGTCTATGCAAACTGTAAAAGACTTCTTACAAGTGCAGCCACCAAGATTCAGTAGACACTTGCCAACAAAAAAATGGTCCTTTCCTGTGTCAGACAGAGCTCAAAGGGGCAAATCCAGATGCCCTAAGGGTTCCAGATACCAGGCACAAGAGTCATACAGGTCAAAGCAGTGGGGCGCTTCTACCTCCAAATCTGGAGGAGATAAAGTGCAAACCTACAGAAAACTGTCCCAATGACTTCCCTCTACCTGCACCAAGCACTTATCTTTTGGAAGCACCCTTAGGGGGAAAATTAGCACTTTTTGCACAAAATTGGCAGTTAATAACCCAGGACAAGTAAGTGCTAAACATAGTATCACAGGGATACAGATTCCATTTCCCTACTCTGCCAATGGCAAACGGTTGGCCAGATCTGCCAGAAAATCAATGGGCAGAGGCACAGAAACAAGTTACGTCCTTCATGGATATGGGGGCAATTGTCAGTACCAGAACAGGAAAAAGGGCAAGGTTTTTACTCGACTGTTCTTGGTACCCAGAAAGGACAAGGCCTGGCGGCCAGTACTAGATTTATCGATTTTGAATACATACCTGAACATTCCAAAATTCAAAATGCTGACTTTGCAGCAGTTTCTGCCCATGCTGGGCCAGAATGCTTGGCTAGTGATATTAGACCTAAAAGAGGCATACCTGCATGTCCCAATAAGACAATCGTGCAGAAAATACCTCAGATTCAAGGCTGGCTTAATGCATTACCAATTATCTGCACTGCCCTTTGGCTTATCTACTGCGCCCAGGGTCTTTACAAAGTGCCTGGTACCAGTAATTGCATTTTGCAGACAAAGAAGTATTCAAATATATCCTTACTTGGACGACTGTCTCATTCAAGCAGAGAAGAAGGAGATTCTTCTTCAACACCTGGCGTTTGTGAAAAGGCTTCTAACATGTCTAGGGTACACAATAAACGAAAAGAAATCACTACTAGTACCCTCTCAAAAGATAACATTCCTGGGTGCAAGCTTGAATACAACTGCCCAGATGGCTTACCTCACGCCAGACAAGCAAAGGCAACTGACTACTTACTTCATGGCATCCTGCAACCTACTGATTCCATATGCAAGACTGCATATGAGGAAACTTCAGTGGTACCTAAAAAGTTTATGGAGTCAACATTGTCACAGTCTGGAAACAATGATTCCTCTCATTCCCTGCCTACAACAGGAGTTTCTATGGTGGACAAAGGCATGTCACCAAAACATGGGACGGACCTTCACTCTACCCCCTGCCAGCTAAACCTCAACAACAGACGCATCAGATTATGCCTGGGGGGGCCCACATGGCGGGAAGATGCATTCAGGGCATATGGACCCCAAAACAAATGCATCTGCATATCAACCAGAAAGAGATGCTAGCTGTTCAAAATGCCCTAACAGCCTTCAAGGACTTACTTCATCCAGGACAATTACTGATAAAGACGGACAACACCACGGTCATGTGGTATATAAACAAGCAGGAGGGCACACACTCATACCCGCTTTGCAGATTAGCCATGGCACTGTGGGACACAGCTTTGACTTACCAAATACATCTTCAAGCTCAATTCCTGCCAGGAAAGCAAAATACTCTGGCAGATGATTTAAGCAGAAACCTTATTGATCCTCATGAGTGGAAACTAGATCCACAAGTCTTCAGCATGATAACAAGGGAATGGGGGAGCCCAGACATAGATCTATTTGCCTCTCCTCAAAATTATCAATTGAAAAGATTCTGCACAAGGACTTATCACAGACAAGCATAGAAAGTGGACGCCCTATCCTTCAGTTGGAAAAAAACTATCAGTTTACGCCTTTCCTCCTCTGCCTCTTCTTCCCAAGGTCCTCCTAAAAGTCAGACAAGAGAAACTAAAGATGATACTAATTACCCCGGACTGGCCCCGCCAGTACTGGTACCCAATCCTAAGGAACTTCTCAATACCCAGCTTGGACCTTACCTCAAAGACCTCCACTACTGTCCCAGAAAAACAATCAGATCCTGCATAATCAACTCCAGACACAACCTGGCATGGCTGATCATATAGTTATACAAACAACACCTCTCAGTAAAGCTGTGATGTATGTCATTTTGGAAGCCAGAAGGCCTAGTACTAGAAAATCTTATGCTGATAAATGGAAGAGATTCTGTGCTTGAAATCGAGCACAAGGAACTGATACAGCAAAACCAAATATTCCTCAGATATTACAATACTTAACTGAGATGCTTGACAAAGGCCCATCTTTCTCATCAATTAAAATCCATGCCTCTGCCATTTCGGCTCATTACAATACAGAGCCACCAATCTTTTCTCATCCGTTACTAAAGCAGTATCTTAGAGAAGCCAAAAATTTAAGGCCTCCTAGAAGATCACCAATACCTGCATGGGACCTCAATTATGTGTTGGAAAAGCTCACCCTGCCTCCATCTGAACCAGCTGCTGCCGCTGATATAAAGTTCTTATCATGGAAAACAGCTCTGTTACTAGCAATTACTTCAGCAAGAAGAGTTTCAGAGCTACAGGCTCTCATGGCTGTAGAGCCTTTTATCATATTTTACCCAGACAGGGTGTGTCTGAGGACAAATCCTACTTTTATGCCTAAGGTGGTTTCCAGTGTGGCTCTTAACCAAGCTATTCATCTGCCAACCTTTTATCCAAATCTGCAGAACAAGGGGGAGAGAATTCTGCATTCCTTAGATGTACACAGACATCTAAGATTCTACTTGAGCAGGACTAAAGCTCTAAGAAAAACTGAGCAAGTACTAGTGGCATATGCTGCAGGATCAGAAAGAAAGGCTATTTCAAAGCAGACTATTTCAAAGTGGATAAGCCACTGCATTTTTTTCTGCTACTTACACCATGGAAAACTGTGCCCAAGGGCATTAGGTCTCATTCCACCAGAGCTGCAGTTACTTCAGCAGCCTTTCTCAGAGGAGTACCAACCAAGGACATTCTAGATGCTGCTACTTGGAGTTCTATTCACAACTTTACAAAGCATTATCATTTGCCTCTCTACTCTAAGTCCAGGGCAGGCTTTGCCACTGCAGTTCTGCAGGGCCTTATAGCCGCACTTAATGCTGTTTAGCTCCAGCCACCCAACCATAGCTTTGGGGTTCTACCTAAATGTAATGACTGCAACAGTGAAACACGAAGAACATAATACAGTTGTGTACACTTACCATAAATGTAGATGTTCAAGTGTATTCACTGTTTCAGTCCAGGTTACCTTCCCGCCATCCCTCTTTCATTCTGGTTTTTATCTTTCTTTCTCTATCTTCTACAACCTATGTGGTGTAGATGAAGGTAAAGTTTTTATTGATGCATTTATATATATATATATATATTTTTTTTTTTTTTTTTTTTTTTTTTTTTGCTACCTTTTTGGGGGCACCTGACATCTGGGGCAAAAAAAACTAAAGAAAATGGCATCGGCTGCATGTTTTATACCCCTGATGAACTGATGTCATGGAAGAGGAGACAGCAACCGACACAGGACCCAAGACTTTTGAATTCAGGCCGACTGAGGGCAACCTGCCAGCAGATTACCCAAATGTAATGACTGCAACAGTGAATACACTCGAACATCTACATTTATGGTAAGTGTACACAACTGTACTTTATGATTAGTACTTCACATAGCTGTACTGCCTTTAAAGTCTTACTCTGCATAGCCCTTTGTAGTAATTGGAACCCTTGGTGTGTGCATCTCTGTTTTGCCGCTTTTTTGTAATCTTGTTCTCCTCTGCACAGGATGCTCATTGTTATTAGGTTATGTGGGTTATTCCGTTGTCAGTGATAGGGGGCACATGCATCCACTGATCTTGTTAGCCATTGACACAGGTTGTAACGTTTCCTGAGGTGTTATTGGAAAGTTTCTGCTGGTTTACTTACAAAATGGTATGTGTAGGTTTGGCAAACACAGAATGTCAAATAGCAGATGTTCATAGTGTTACCCTGCTGCAGTCATCACACTTGGGTTATCCTGTCGTCAGGCGGTCCCGCAGTCGGCCGGAATTCCAAAGTCTTGGTCCAGCGTCTGTTGCAGTCGCCTCTTCCCTGACGTCAGTGCACCAGGGATATATATAATGCAACCGACGCCATTTTCTTCAGTCTTTAACTTCCGTTTTTCTGATCTACATGCGTTAGAGTCCCCGGTTTAGCGAATGCACAGTGCATTCACACATACATGGTCGGCCTTAGGACTAGAAATCACGATACAGTGTTGATTGGGAAATGTACCATTTTCCCCGCTGTAGTGTGATCTTGGTATTGGAATATATAATTTGCAGGGAGTGTGGGGGGCACAGGGGGCCTTGCCCTCCTGCAAAAACAGGCACTTTTGTGTTGTGCAGTATGTATGTACTGCTGAAAACTGCAACATCCATTGCTGTTGTGCAAGGTGCAGTAGAAGGCATATGCCAAATAATGCCAAATTTGAATAATCTGCATTAAATTTGACATACGGACTGCCTTCCTTTGCATTTTTCAGTGTTGTGATTTGCACGAATGAATGGAATTCATTCTGTCATTTGCGATTTTGATAGCAAACCATTTCTGCTTCTTATACCTAAAAAGCATGAGTATATAGTTATGATAACCAGATTGAGTAGATGGAACTACATTCCTTGATTTTCCTGCTTCTGGGGGCCATGGTTCCTTTACTAATTTCCTACAGTAAATTCCACACCCCTCTTGCCTATTTTTTGCAGCTTGCAAACATACCTATCATTCTTAAGCTCAGAAGAGAAACAAGGCTCCTTTCCATTCTGGAGGATATGTATAACCTTCTTGCTTAATCATCATACAGAACTGCAGGAAGCAGAGGCCTTTAGTACCAGACAAAAATGTCAAGCACTATAGACTTTACTTCCTTTTGAGCTGCTGGTGAAGTTTTACAACAGAACTTTAAAGCATTTGCTTCTGACAAGTCCAGATTACTTTTGGATCTGTTGATGGCTGTCTGTCCAGGTTCACTGAAGTCTGAAGAATTATTACCAAGGACAGCTGGATTCTTTCTATTGTAGAAAGGTAATACTTCCTAGATTTGTTTAGGTCAGGTCATCCTTCTCTTACAGGCCATTAAGTGCCATACCCATCTCATGGCTCACTGAGTTACACTTACAAAGCAGGGTGGTAGTGATGAATGCACAGGAAAGAACTGTTGTATTTTAAACCTGTTTATTACATCATCACATTTTAACGAATATTTACAAACCTTAATTTAAAATAAAATATATCATATTACTAGTTTCCATTGTTATTGTTTTACAGCATACTTACATTTTCTCCTTTTAACAATTTTCATTCACTCCAACATTACATAAACTGCTCTTCTGAAATATTATTCTGCATGTTATTGTTCCTACAAATTCCGTGTATTTCTATGACGTTTGTGCCCTCTCTTTCTAAAGATCACACCTCCAGTTATTTTTTTCTCCTTTGTACTATCCAGAACTTCCTTTATGGTGGGAATTAATTCATTTTGGTTTCCAATTTCTAGTAATTGCTTTTTTGGTAGCCAGTAACATTAAACTCAAGGAAATTTGGTTCTTATATCCCAGCTCAAAAGTATCCTCCACTCCATCCCCCCATGGTAAAGAGGGATAAAGCTTTAGCAGACATCCAGACAACCTGTATTAGATTAGCGGGCACTAGAGCATGACGGCGAGGTGTGGGAGTACAGAAGTGAGTTGTATTCAGCACTCTAATCCTTGCTTAAATATGGTGGTTTGGCTTGTTTTGGGGGCATCCAGCGGGAGCTCTTGGTGATGCATCCTGCAGAGTTCATTTCAAAAGGACTTGCCACGGTATAGCTGCATAGGTCAGGGCAGTTAAGCAAGTAAGCTTGAGTGCTTTTCCCCCTGTAAAATGGAAGCAGAGGAATTTAGGAACTTCCGACACTCTGGGAGATGTTGACATTTGCCTAAATGATGGTCCCATGATTATGTCTTGCTTCATGGCAGAACAAATGGGCCAGTGACCTCTCTTGACCCCTATGAAGAATGAATGGGCTTGTATAGGTCATGAGAGGCTTGGGAGCCTTAAAATTTCATCCTGTTGTTCATTTGTAAATTGTTTCAATTTTTTTCCCAGTCTTTTCTAACCATCTCTGATTGGGTCTTCTAGTTATGCAGCATTTTATACACCTTATAAATGATCCCTTTTCAAATAGTTCTCATTCCCTGTGCTGACTTAGTTTTTAGAACACTTTCTGCAAGTTTATGGATATAATCTGTAGGGTTGCAGTTATTTTCCTTAAGCAGCATGTTAAATCCTAGTTTTCTTTATCTCTTGAACTCCACTCATTTCATCATCATCCCTTTCCACTTTGTTTTATACCATGCTTGAGTTATGTATATGAGCCTTAACTGTGTAGCTCTAAATTATTCCATCAAATTAAGTAATGTGAATTCACCTTGTTTAATAGACAGAATCAGTGTATCTGACTTAACTCCTGTCCTCTTCCCCTGCCAAATACATTCCTTCAGCTCTATTAATTATCATGCACATGTTTTCCTGTGGTGGATAAGTATATGCCTGACTTGTATATAATACTTAGAAAATGAAAAACATTTTCTGTGCTTGCATTTTACTAGCCATACCCCATAATTAGGAGCTTCTAATTTCTCAACTTTTGTGTTATCGTTTGTTTTCTTTCCACATATTCTTAGCTGCCATAATAGAATTTTCTTTATCCATATACCCAAGTACATCATCTTATGTCCTCATAAGTATGGGTATTACTGAACCAGTTTATGCATGGATACATAGTTTATCATTATAGTCTTAGTTTTATCCTCATTTATCTTGTATCCTGGAAAGACTTAAACTGTCTCATGTTCCACACCACCATATTGTCTATTTCTGGATTTGTCAAGTATAAAATAATATCATTTCCCAATAAAACTCTTTTCCTGAGTGCCATACCAATCAGTCTGTAAATTTGTGAATCCTTTTTTTTCTGCCAGTGTCTGTAAATAAAAAGCAAATAGTGGGGAAAGATAGCTTCTTTAACCAGTTCCTCTGTTCAAAAGCAGCTTGTTAGAAATGAGCTCTGCTGCCTTAATTCTTCTATGTGACTCTTCATATATCCTCCTTATTAACACTGTTCTATCCAGGGATACAAATGTAATCCCAACAAAACTATCAGATGTAGTTTCTTCCTCAAAATCCACCAACAATAAAGGTATTTTCTTACACATTTATTCTCTCTGAATCATTATTGTATCGATGTTGTGATATTTTCCTCTTGTTCTCAAAACCACATTGGTCCACTATCTGTCAACTTTGGTAACAATATTTGCTATTCTGTTAGCTAAAAAAGAAACAGTAAACACCACTGTACTGCACTGGAGTGGAATGCACAGTATATAAACATAAAATCTTGTAATCAGGGGTTTTAAATTGAAATGGGTCTATAAGAAGCCAGAGCTGAAGGGTCTTTAACCTCGTTGGGTAATATAGACACAATAGCTTTCTTCCAAGTGCTAGTACAACCAACCCCCACCAAAAATATTGTAAAACAAAACCTTCCAAATGTTTATCATTTTCCTCCTGTAACTCCAGATTTGCACAAGAATTTGTTTATTTTCTGTTGATTTATTATACATCAGTGTTTTAGCCCATCTCTTCCTATCTTAGCTACTGATTGTTGAGGCTCATATTTTTCTAACATTGGTATATTTAAGTCTTACTTAATATTTCCATTTGTGCCTTTCCATCGTGTCCTCATTCCTTTTGTTTATATACATGTTCATAAATGTTCTAAAATATCTCTAATATCTCCATAGGATCTCTGGTTATTGTTCTTGTCTTAAGCTTCATAAGTTTGGCTTCAACTATTTCTACTTTTTGTCCAACTCATTGTACAAAATGTTTTTGCACTGTACTGTTGCTGACAAGCACATATTTGGTTTAGTCATTCTATCCAATGGTGCTCAGGAAATTTTCAATTTTACCTTCCAGTGGGCAGAAACTAAGCTTTGTGAAGAAATCAAATTATGTCCTCTCATTTCAAACAAATGCTCATATCTCTGGAACTGTAGGAGTTACTAAAGAAGTGTAAATATCAAACTCTTCAACCCAAACTATTTTTCTTAGTAGTAGTATTCTTTAGGTTCTATGTCTTAAACTGTAGTAACACACCCTTATAATGTTTTGCAAACAAGATCATCTCAGCAACCACTCATGTTGCACACATACTGCCAGCAGCATTTTATTCATCCGAGAGCTTTTATTGTTACTTGATTACTTGAGTGTTGATGTACTTAGGGAACTATCAAGTTTATGACAAAGTAAATATAGAAACAGTTAATATTTCTTTACCTGCACCAGAGGCCAAGTATTAATGCAATTGCACTGTCCGTTATGTAAACTATGAGAGAAAATCTTTCAATAACTTGTATGCAGTATAGTTTTGGAATTAGAAATGTAAATATGAATAGGCACATTAGATGCCTACCGACATCAGTAGGATGCAAATAGGAAAACACTTGGAGGTGTCACTAGACTTTAATGAGTTAACAGCCTTTTAAAACTGATGCATATTATGCAAATACTCAATAATTTTTTCCCTTTAGCAATCTGTAGTTATTGTTCTTCTGTGAGATCCCCAGTCTTCAACAGTACCTTAGCCTTTGTCAATTCCAATTACTTCTCTCCCATGTTTTATTTTTACCACTCACTTGGTATCCCTTCTGAAATAATTTGTCTTCATTCATAATTCTCATAACATGACCTCTACCCATTCAAATGTTCCTATATTTTTTTACAGATAAGTGGGGTAAGACCAGTGTCTCATTTTTATTTCATTACCCAGTATCTTTATCTTGGCTTATATTGCTGTATGATCTCATATAGTTATTGGATGAGTCTTAGAGCTTTCAATTAAATGCATATGCTCATGTGACAGAACTTTTATCCAGTTATTTTTATCTTGGGGAACAGTATATGCATTCTGAATTCCTGCTATTAAATTTGTATTTTTCATACCAAGTATTCTGTCATACTGCTTCAGAAATCTATAGTGTTTATTGTGTTTTCCAACCAAGGTTCCACTGATACATCCTCACTATTGCAAATGATCCAGCCCTGACCCATAAATGATATTCCCAACTGAAGGCTTATTTCTCTGAAATTTCTGTTAAGCTCCACAGTAATAGTTTTAGGCTGAATATCAATACATGTCAGCATAATCCCCCCTCCTCTTCCAATATCTCCTTACTACTACCTTAAGTCCTTTTTCCTCTTGTATCAGTATTGGAGAGTGTCTCGCAGTCAGTATCATTATGCACTTTTCCTTTGTCCCTGATGCTGTTCTGAATGTCCAACCTAAAATTCTTTGTCAAAAATTACATTCTCGCTTTTATACAGTACTCCTACTTTAACATTGCTATATGCACCCTCACCACTGAATATAAATCAGTACTCTCTGCTTTTTTATCTGTACCTACAAAGGCCATTTAAATTACATATTAATGTTTACAAAGTAGCCATTCTGATGCAAAGCTGTTACTTCCACATATAATACATAATTCTTTTAAATACATCTTTCCAACTTGAAGCTTTCATGCAAACACTAATGTTTAGCAAACTGATCTAAGTAGTTTACTTCTTCTCATCTCTACTTGACTGGTGCCATATTTTCTCAGACTTTTTCCTTCAATAAAACACTCAAGAAACAAAAAAAATAAGTAAATTTTCAAAAATGCCGATCCTCCTTTAACTCTTAGAAAACATGTGAACTGCATGCACTTTCCAAAAAGGAAGTTTACGGTTTCAGATGGGAGCCGTTGCCCCAAATTGATGCATTGCCTGTTGCTATCTGACCTTATCTTGTTTTTGTTCCCTTCTCCGAAAAATTACTTGCATGCGTTCAGTGTGTTCAGTAAATATTAACTTTTAGCCTTAAACAACTTGCACTGGATATCGTTATGCACTGTTATGTTTAACACACTAAAGTGTTAAGGTGCCGGGCAGGCAACTACTTTTAGAACTGTTCATTTCCCATAGTATCAAACTTAGTTTTCCTTCAATGAACTGCTTGCCAATTTCCCTTCAAAAGTTAACTGTATAGTGTATTGTGCACTTTACTCAAAACACGCTGTTCAGACCCTTTATGATTAGTTACTTGCACCCATAGACTCAGTGTCTCCACTGGAAAGTATTTGATAATGGAAAAAAACAGGTTAACTTTGCAAATGCATGAAGGAGCCTATGTAGTTTTCACTGAGCATTCATTAGTCAGTCCTTTCATGATTAATTGCTTGCATGTGCATACTTTGCTAATGAAAAAAGTTATTAACTTTGCAAATGCAGGATAAAACTCTTGTACATTTCCCTCATAACACACTGGCCAGACCTCCCTTGATTAATTGCTTACATTTGTCTAGCTTTGTTAAACAGGTGCTAGTGTGAAAAAGTAGGTTATAACTTTACACATGTAAGAAAAATACCATTTTCATGAATTGCTTTATTGTGTCTTGGTTTTTCAAGCTTCTTTGCTTAAAAAAATGTTATACCTTACCTAAGCAATGGACATTAATCTAGACATTCACCAGTATAAAAACGGGAAATTCTCTTTTAATTCTACATGTAGCATAATCAGTATACATTTACATCCCCCAGCAGCCCAATACCATGACGTTATATTAACTTTAACTTCCTTCTTCCCAGACTTGTACTATTACTGTATAAAGTCTGGATAAATTACAGTTAAGAAAATATTTTTTTTACTGTAAAATCACTAGTGCATAGAACAATCACTGATAAAACTCTACCTACCTCACATTTAAAATACCACTGACTGCATACTGTACCAGTTGCTTTCCAATGTAATGTGCAGCCTGACTACATCATTATACTTTTATACAAATATTAAGGAAAGTAGCTGTTTTACTTATATTTACTTCTTTGCTCCGCTCAGTGTCTTCCTATATAATATGACGTGAGGTTAATGCTTTAGAGTTCTCCCACCAGTTTAACACAGTCAACAGGCTTCCAGTCTTTTTTCTACTTTTTCATCTTCCAAAACTACAGCTCATGTGTCTTAACTATATGTAATGTTTTACACTTCTATATACTCATTTTTCAGGTCTTCCTGAGCATCTCAACCTTCCAATACTGATCTCTGGTTCAAGACCAAAATACTTCTGATTCTTCTCTTTATCATCTCCTTTTTTTTTCTATGAAAAAGTGTTACTGGCAAAGTCTCTCTCCTATGAGCTTTGTTATTGTCAGAAGGGTGAATACCCAGTCCCTTTTAACTTGCTAGCTTGCATTTTGTTGGCTGAACTGTATTTTTTCCTTGGCCTGTTCTCCATCCAAACATGTCTTTATTTTTCCAAGAATAAATATTCTGAAGATAGCTGGATATGTCGTCTTGAATCTTATACCTGCCTCAGCATCTCCTGATTGCCAAGATGAATTTTCTTTCCTTCTGCCTTTGCACAGGGTATAATAATTTCTCACGACTACTCCCATGTTCTCACTTTTTAATACTTTTACCTTCTGTCCCAGTTTTGTCTAGAGTAGCTCTTTCTGCTGTTGTGAGTGCATCTTTAGTAATATAGGAATTGTCTGTTTTTTCATGCCCGTATTTGGAGCATGCATATATTGTACCCTCTCCGTTAACAAACCTTACTCTGAATCACCAGTCCAGTTGCATATTTGTACTTAAATAAAATAAATGCAGTCTGTTACTTCCAACTAACTAATAATCTAAGGTTATCTCTGCATGGTGTCTCCAAGATGTTTTTCTTGAAACAGTTCTTGAGAAGACTCATATTAGTCTTTCCTTCATTTCAGTGTCTTATTTTTGCATTTTTATCATCTTAACTGAATAGCTACTACAAGCTGCTTCTATTTTTAGCAGCCTTTTTCATTTGATTTTATATTCCTCCAGTTTTGTAAACATTTCTGAGTGCATTTGATGTATTTTTCTCTTAATTGCTGGAAGCCATCTGTAGTACTAAAGCTGAAACTGGAACTGTTTTTTTTGTTGTTGTTGAACTGCAATGTTCTTTCCAGCCTGAGTTTTTTCCACTTTTGTGGTTGATGTCTCATTTATCCAAATATCGTCTTTGTTTGTGCCGAGATTGATAACATTTTCTTTTTTAGCAATTACTTAGATTTCACATCGGGAGAGCTGTATTTAACCTGCTGCTTAATGTGCAACCATCTTTGAAGTTCAGGGAAGAGCTATGTTCATATAATAAGTCTTTCTATTTCTCAACCTAAAAAGTTGGGAGTTATTACAGTTTCTAGATTTGAGTGGCTTTATTCTTCAAATAACTTGTAAGAAGTGTTGCATGGTCAGCCTGTAGCTTTCAGGTTAATGCTCCTGCAAAGATTTTTGATGGAGGTGATAGATATCATGGATGCTTCATGTATAATATTGTCTGGGAACTTCACAGCAAGCATCTTAATTTTTCTTTAAATGGGCTGCATTTTTTATGGAATACTGCCCTTTGGCATCTTCTTTGTCATTAGAGTGCTTTTACATTAGTAGTAGATGCTCTGTACCAGAGCAGCTTTTTTTTTCCTTGACTGATTGATTACTGATTTCTTTTTTATCACGCTTCTTTGAAATTGGATGTTGTCATCTTTGTGCAATGACTGCAGTCTCTGAGGTTACCTTCAACTGCAAAAAAGGTCATCCATTATGCAGTAGATTGTTTTTAGAAGGATGATTCTGTCATACCTTACTGCTTTTGGAACAGTCCCATGAGGTTAAGAAATGGACATCCATTGAGAATCTCACAAAGGCATTTCAGGCCTACATTCTGTTTTTGTTCTTGGGTTTCATGGCAGTAAAAACCTTTACTGCCAGTGTAACACCTTTACACAGGTGCACTTCATCAGATAGTTTGTTGAAATTGGCTGCAGAGTATTTTTCTCTGTGATATGCTGCTTATCACATGCACTGGTGAATCATGACTCCCACCCTACCATTATGGAGCTCTCTTTTTCTTCCCAGAGAGAGAGAGCATCTCACTTTGCATGAGTTACTGAAGTAGTGGGAGTGCACTTATAGTTTGCCTTAATCCAGGAGCATTGTTATGGTCTGGAAAATCATCTCTGCATCAGCTTTCATGATTTGAAGTCTGTGTTTCTCATCTCACAGGCTTTGGAAGTTCTGAATCCAGAAATTCTCCTACTTATTGCAGTCAGTGGTGTAACAGCAGAGGGGACAGGTAATTCTATCCATTCTTCAAGGAAGTAAGGCAAGAGTGGAAGTCTTAAGTTACAAAATTGTTCACCTTTTGGTGTTCATGCTAGTCATTTTCTTGAAGTGGGCATTTCAGGGATTGACCTATTGTATAAAAGAATGCAGTTCTGTACAAATGTTGCCACTACCAGTATGGTAAACTCTGTATGTGTCCTCCTCCACAGCCTTCATTTGCTGGAATTTCACGTAGAATGGTGAAGGCTTGTTCCGATTTGATGCCCAAGAGAAAGCTTAGCTATTTCATTTTTACCTTTCTGTCCTGAGAAAATTTTGATGATAAAAACAATGGGGTCTTCAGCACTGCAAAAGGATTGTAGCTGCCAAATGACTGCTGCTGCACTGGTCTCTCTGGTGTCATTGAATCCCCCCAGTTCTGAAGGTTACTGTGAATCTCTCATCTCATCTGATTTGTTAGGCTAAGTTGAAGAAGCTATCAGGCTGTGTAGTATTTCTTTTTTCCTCGGTCTGTGGATCTTCAGGTTGACTTGGATTGTTATCTCATCATCCGAGTGTATAATTTGGCTACCTTAGCATGTCAGGATTTTGTGAAAGGCAAGATATTGTCCCAGCACAATAGTTAAGCATTTTTGAAGGGACCTCTTATTTCCTTGATTGAAAAAAATGCCTCTGACTTGGAATCTGCATTTCAAAGCTGACATGCTGTCAAGACTGCCCTCCAAATCAGCTGACTTTGCTGGCAATATAGTTACAATCCTGGGAGATTCTTTTTTTAGTAAGTGTTACCTGTCTCAGCAGAAGTTTGAACTGCAAGCTGTCAAGCATGGAGTGTCCTGTGGTATGTTTCAGAAGGACCAGTTTGGTGATCTGATGTTATCCTAGTCACCATTCATCACATTGGGGTTTTGGATCCGACATCGGATCCGAGCCAGCATACTTTAGAAACAGCGTAGCTCAAGCTCCTCTGCTCCCATAATGCTCTGCTGCCCTCTAACCCCTCTGCTCCCATAATGCTCTGCTGCCCTCTAACCCCTCTGCTCCCATAATGCTCTGCTGCCCTCTAACCCCTCTGCTCTCATAATGCTCTGCTTCCCTCTAACCCCTCAGATCTTGTTTGCCAGTCAGATGCAGTTTGCTCAGCTCCTCGTGGTTTGTAAGTAGATGTTATTTATCTTGGGTCTTCTTTCTTTCTGTCTCTCCAGGCTCTTAATCTTTTTAAATTATTTTCTTTTTAGTTAACCTTTTGGTTCCCCAATACATTTCCCCTCCCATTTTGGTTTCATTTTTTGTTTGGCACCCTTTTTGTTTCTGTCAGGACTATCTGTTCAGGGTTTTCTTCATTGTAGTTGGGTGTTTACTGTTTTTTGCTAGTTTATTAACTTCTTTTGTTTGGACGGACTTTAGGGCATATTATACCTTGGATTGTGTTTCTGGCTTGTGGTTTGGTATGTCCCTTGGGTTTTGTTTGCATTTGGCATTCTCCATGTCGGAGAAACCCTTAGGTTTTAACCAGGGCCATAGCAACAAAGAACGTAGCCCCTTCCGAACATGCGTCTGGAGCCCTGTAGACTATCCCTCTGAAATTAACATTTTACTGGCCACACTGTCCACACACATCAAATGCCTTAAGACCAAGCTAAAAATAACTCTAAACTACTAGAGCTTAGTGCTTACTCAAGACCAAGCTAAAAATACTCCTAAACGACTAGAGCTTAGTGCTTAATATAGTGTAACTGTAATATTAAATCCAGTTCTTCAATTGCGTAAATATGCACGTCAAAAGACTTTCACCCAATGAACTCGCGTATGCTGTATTCATCATTAATGAAATACATTTAATGTAATTCTAAAAGTTGCAGTGCAGTTGGTCTATGACTGTTCAGTTAGCATAATGCACACAAAATTGTATACAGATTATTAACAAAACATGTCTGGAACACAACAGGGTGACAAATGTCTTAGCATGCTAACATATAAACAGGGTTCACATTATGTATACATAAGCCTACAGTGTACATGTATTCCGTACACCATCAGCATATTTACACAAAGCTCTTCTTTCGAGCCTTATTTTCCGCAAATTGGTTAATGAATGTGTCATAGCCCAGAGATCTGGCAGTCTTGTTTTTGATCTAGATAACTGCAAGCACAGAAAGCTTGTCATCTGTCATGGTTGAGCGCAAGATATTCTTGATCAGTTTCATCCTGCTGAAGCTCCTTTCAGCACCCCTGACAGTAATTGGTGTAGTCAGAAGAATTCTGATGCAAATGCAAAGATTCAGATATACCTCCTGAAGGCTGTTCTTGTATATGTATGTTAAAAAAAATTTTTTGCCGTGACAAGTCCTCTCTCTTTCTCAATGACATAAATAAAATGATTCAATTTCATTGAGTTCATTGGCATCAGTGTCTCCCATTTTTCTTTCAAAATTTTTGCAGTGATTCTCCAGTTCATTTTCTCTGTGATACTGCTTCAGGCTGTTAGCATTGTACAGAAGTCCAAACAACGTATACCACTCCATGAGTTGGTCACATCGCGACGAAACCGAAGATATGGCCTCATCAATGAGAACAAGAAAGAACTGCAGTTTGAATTTTTCTTCTGCAGAAAGACTACTCAAATCATCAGCACATTCGTAATCAAACATCCTCTTCTTACATGCCACTCTGGTTTCTGGAAACACCTGCTCAATACCCATATGTTCTGCTATTTCACGTGCATTCGTGACTACAGAGTTATATCCTGTATTTCGATAGTCTTGCAAAAACTTCATTGTAGCACAGACTTCTGCCTGCAGGACATCAATTGAAACATCTGATGACCGAATTAATTTGCTGGTTTTATTGATGTGAAACAGTATATCATACCACATGCACACAGAACAAAAGGCCACGTAGTAACATGGTCTAAAAGCACACTGGCTTCTGTTGCTGTATTGCCATCTTTCTTTTTGAGCTCATGTTCTCGCAAAGATAAAGCATTGCACAATTCTTCAAGGTGATAACGCAGTGGCTTCACAGCATCAATTCTCGCCTCCTGAGTGTTTGATAACCCGTTAACAGATATAAAACTCCAAAGAAGAGATAAAGGTGCTTACAAGAGCCGAGCTCCAACTATGCAATACAAGAAAAAGCACCAAAAGCCCAATGAGTGGTGCAAATGTAAAGTTTAATCCAAACAGGAACACAGCAAACACCATGCACTAAATGCTTTAACTGCTTCACCGCATTTTTCGTTCCAAATGGAACTTCATCAGATGCAAAACAGTTAATTACAATTAATTATCCCTTAAAATACTCATTTTAAAAACAAGCCAATCCAATTCCTACTTTACAAATACTAATATTCATGAAGACATGCTGACTTAATATAAATGATTTACTTTCTTTCAAAGAACAATATAAATATAATGTGAATCAATACATTATAATGCCCACTAAAATCCTTTCCACATATCTTGATGACCTGATGTGACAACTTAAAAATGAACAACGCTATTAAAAACGTATATATTCATATAAAAACTATACATCAAAATCCCTACCATTGAGTTTTAACACCAATGCTGCCATCTAGTGGCTAAAATAATTTATCCTTTTCTAAAACAGGCAGAGCTAAGGGAATTTGGAAACCTAAAATATCTCAATCAATTCAAACAAAATGACACTATACTTATAATTTGTATGAAAGATACTGCTAAAATTCACTTTAATAAAATATTGAAATAAACATGAAAAATATTAAATATAAACTATATATATATATATATATATATATATATATATATATATACACATTTATAAAATCTGTCCATTTCATCATGTGTTTGAAACCCCATACAAATGAATATCATAACTTTGCTGATCTAAGCTTCATAATGGGCATAAGGGACACATTTTTATTCAAGCCTGGTGGTCTACAGGCATCAAGTACAAACTGCCAGTACAACTCTCGAACCTCAATTTTATTTTCCCAATCTCCTCCTCATGTCACAGGGAATATGTTCTAAAGCAAAAATCATAAAAACAGCTTCTTTATAAACTTGTGTGCTTATATAAAGCGTTAATACCATCTAACCTATGGATATCATACATATGTTCATATATCCTCCTCTTTAATGCCCTCTCCATTTTACCAACATAAAAGGAGGTGCATTTCACACATAAAGCCACATAAATTATTCCTTTAGTATCACAGTTAAAATGTTTACTGGTCAGCAATCTGTCCCTACTCACCAGGTATGCATTTTCCCCATTGCGTAAGTGGCAACATTGCACACACTTCCCACATTTAAATGTCCCATTTTTCTTGCTATTTTCTTTTCTGTATCTACTATTCTTTTCCAGAATATCTTTAATATTTCTATCTTTTCTATAGGCAAAAATAACTGGTTGCTGAAATATCTTAGTAAGGTCAGAAAAGTTAGAAAACTCCACGAGTTGGTTAAATCGCGACGAAACAGAATATATGGCCTGATCAGTGAGAACAAGAAAGAACGACTTGAATTTTTCTTTGGTAGAAAGACAACTAGAATCATCAACACATTCGTAATCAAACATTCTCTTCTTACGTGCCACTCTTGTTTCTGGAAACACCTGTTCAATACCCATATGTTCTGCTATTTCACGTGCATTCGTTATATCCTGTATTTCGATAGTCTTGCAAAAACTTCATTGTAACGCAGACTTCTGCCTGCAGGATGTCAATTGAAACATCTGGTGACCGAATTCATTTGCTGGTTTTATTGACATGAAACAGTATATCGTACCACATGCACACAGAACAAAAGGCCACATAGTCTAAAAGCACACCAGCTTCTGTTGCTGTATTGTCATCTTTCTTTTTGAGCGCATGTTCTCGCAAAGATAACAAAGCATTGCACAGTTCAAGGTGATAACGCAGTGGCTTCACAGCATCAATTCTCGCCTCTCAACAAGTGTCTGATAACCCCTTAACAGATATTGGCATATGTTCTTGAAGTATATCCCAACATGAAGGTGACGAAAAGGCAACATATATTCTGTTAATCAGACCAAAAAAGTCAGCAGCATATTTCGATGACTTTGCTGCGTCTCAGATTCCAGGTGTGAGCTCCACATGGTACATACAATGCACAGTCATTTATTTCTAGCATGCGGGCTTGATCTCCTTTAGTCTTTCCTCTCATATTGGAGCTGTTATCATAAGCTTGGCCTCTCAAGTCAGCAATGTCTATTCCTAAGTTGTCTGCCTTTTCAAGAAATGCTTCCAATAAGCCCTTGCCAGTTGTATCATGAACATTAAGAAAACCAGCAAACGCTTCATGAATATTGGCACCATCATCACAGTTGCATTCAACAAAGCGTAACACCACTGACATCTGTTCTCCATGTGACACATCGGGAGTGCAGTCCAAAATAACTGAGTAATATTTTGCTTTTTTAAGCTGTGCTATGTTGGCCTCTTGAATGTTACTGGCAACAAGTTGAATCAGCTCGTTTTGGATCTGTGGACTGAGGTACTGAACATGTGTCTTTGCCTTCTTAATCCTCTATAAAAGTTCGCTGAGATCAGTATTATAATTTGCAAGCAATTCAAACAGTCCCAAAAAGTTGCCATTCCAGCGATCGCCAAGCTTTTTATTACTTCCTGAAAATGCCAAGTTTCTTTCAGATAAGAAAATAACATCAATCATGCATTTGACAACATCTCCCCAAAAATTTTTTTCTTTCATAAAAGCCTGCAATTCGACTTGGTCAATAGATGTACAGTTTACTATGCCTAACCGAAGGTCAAACTATTTCACCATACGGTCTTGATGACCTTTACCTGTTTCATGCTGCTAAAGGCTTTTTGACAGTGCTTTCCATTTCCAAGCAGATGTTCCACTACGTAGCGGTATGCCACCAGTGCCAAATAATTTGCAACAAAAACAAAAAATGGCATCTTTCTGGACAGAGTACATTAACCATGAATGTCTTATTGTCTCACCGTTTGCCATGATTCGATAGAGGAGTACTTGTGAACCTCTGTCTTTCCTCGTTAAATGGAAATCCGTAACTTTCATTCTGCTGTGGGCCACGTTCAACAATGTCACACACTTGTCTGTCCGATATTATAGACTGCCAGTCTCCAAGATCATCAGTCAGTGGTTCAAATTCAGATACTACTTTCCCGGCAGGCTTCACCTTCGACCTTACTTGAAGCACTTCTGTATACTACTCGTCACTGCTAGTGCTGTTCGTTTCATGTGCCTGTATCTATACATTGGATTGCAGCGTAAAATACTTTGACAACTTTGGAATTTTCTCAAGTTGCATCTCAGCATCTTTTGCTGCCTTTCATTTATTAGCTCCACTCTTATACATTCTGTTAGACATCGCAAAGCATGCCTTTTCGTTGGAAACGCTAAAAAATTAAAGAACTACATTAATACTTATTCACCGACCACCATTATGAACACAAATACACATTCTTTGAATAGGTCCAACAGTAACAGACACATACACAGAGCCTCCTCTGCTTTCATACAAACATTCATTCATACACGCAGACAGCATAAACACACAATTTTTTGTTTCATTTTCTACACTCGCTAAACAGCAAATGTGCTGCTCAACAAGTGTAAAATATTTGCTCGTTCGCCCAGGCATACCTCTCAACTGTACAGATTTTAACAGAATGTCCAAATTTTTGCCTCATATTTTAGTCAACTTTTCATGAAATTGTGGTTTTCTGGCAAATTAGTGGCAAATCATTAAAGACTGAAGTTAGAAAAGAATGACAGCCATTTGAGTTTGACTGCATACCCTTCAGAACATTCATGGTAAAGCAAAACCTGTTGTTCTATCACCTTTCTAAGTCTGTAAGTGCAATATTAAAAAATTGTCCCTATTTTTGGGGCTTTAGCCCACTTTATTAATGGCTTTGTCCAGATTTCTTGCTGTCATAAGTTGAGAGGTTAGTTCGAACTTTCTCTCTCATACACTGTCACACACAAGCTTTTTTTCTTTTCTGCTATGATGCGGCAAACCCGTCTTGCCGCAGCTGTTATTTGTATATTAACACCCTTCTAGAGAGGGTTCCTTCTTCTCCAATCAGGTTGCCAAAATGCCAATGTACTGCTGCCTGTTCCCTAAATACAATATCACCCACTAGCATTACACTCCATTAAATCCACAATTAAATTATCGGCAGACGGCACTGTCCTCTTGAGGCAGATCCTACAGAGTGCGAGGCCTCCACCGAAATCCTGTGAAATATTAAGGTGCCTTACAACAGGTTTTAAATAAGATCAAGTTGTCACCTGGTAAGTGAATTGGAATGTTAATTCAGTAACAAGGACAGATTGCTGTATACACGGACCAGTAAGAGATGATAGAAACTAACAGCTTATGAAAAAAAGAAACCAGTGATGGGGTTATATAACGGTGTTAAGTTACTTGGGTTTAAAACCTCTCTATTTATGGAATAGGA
This sequence comes from Protopterus annectens, assembly GCF_019279795.1. Lineage (NCBI taxonomy): Eukaryota > Metazoa > Chordata > Ceratodontiformes > Protopteridae > Protopterus > Protopterus annectens. Next base: position 703,386,193 of record NC_056725.1, on the reverse strand, counting down.
CAGCTTTTACCTGGGATTTGTGTCCCGAGAAAACATGAAATGTGACAGCTGTCCGGAGATATCTGGGAGAAAATATACATTTCCCATTAGTTTCATGATGACAATTATTAGCAGCTGAAACAAATTCTGCCTATGCTTGGCTGCAGACCCAACTAAAATTCGAAACTGACTGACAGACAACTGATGGCTGCCAGTGGCACTATGATGTGTATCACCTTACATTTTGTTGTCACTTTTAGGGGCCCCCTTCCTTGTGGGGCCCCCTCCGGTCAAAGTGTATGGAGGGCACTCGCTACGTCTCTTTTAAGACGTGCTCCTTGTGTGGTCAGAAGATGCCCATCTCCAACTCACACGAGGAGTGCCTCTATTGTCTCCGCGGCCATCTGGAGGTTGAATGTGGCATTTGCGCCACGTTCAACCCCAGAGCCTTGGTTGACTGCCAAAACAAGCTTTTATTGAAAGGCATGGTGAAGGGGGGGCCCTTTGGTCAAAGAAACCTCGACCAAATTGGGCTCTTTTGGACATGAGAAAAGGGATCCCTCCTCCTCTGTTTCCTCAGGGAGGTTCCTTCTAAACAACTCAGGCTGTCTGATCCCAGGTCCATGGATCTGACTCCAGTCGGTGCAGGGTCAGATCTGAGAACTTCCAGGGAGTCCACCCCCAGATCCAAGGCCTCCAGTTCCAGGTCTTAGGATCCAAAGGTCTTGCCCTTGACACCCGGATCCAAGGCTCCTACTTCAAGACCTTTGGATCCAAATAAAGGATACAATCTCCTCAGATCAGTGTGTTTCGAGACCTGTCTCCTCGGATCCTTTACTGTACTCTGGCCTGAGCCGGTTGGATCTGAGAACCTTGCAAGATCCCATTACCATGGAGGAATTTCCTGTGGAGCACTCCAGTGGGGAACAGTTGTTTAGCCCCCCACCCCCCATGCAGGGCCTGTTCTCCAGATCACAGAAGGTGATCCTCAGGGTCTTGGCACAGTTTTCCAGTGAGGTCTTCCTTCTCCCGTTCTTCCAGGAGTATTCTCCCTGTAGACATGGACAAGATGATGTGGTCCTTCTTAAAAGTTCAAATTGAGTTGGGGCTGTTGGCTTCCCTGGCCCAGGGAACCCTCTCCCACTCCCCAGTTACTTTCTTCTCATCTGACCTTGCACGGATTGGATTTTCAGGGACCGGTGTTTAGGGGTATTGGGCCCCCTTTGGTTCCTCCATCATCAGGATCTATGGCCAGTTCTGGTTGCTGACCCAGAGTCCATGGGGTGGGTTCTGGTCTGGGGTTTTCAGACCACTCTCTGCTCCTTGGTGCTTTAGCGCTTGACAGCTCTGGGCCCGTGCTGTCCGGAAGGTTGGGGGGGGGGGGGTCTGGCTCCTCTTTTATTGTGGTGTTTGCAGGAGAGAGGACAGGGCCTCATCCAGTCCCTCTGCATTCTGGGCAGCGGAAAGATCATGTTCTGCAGTCAGAGTTGCCTTCCCAGCCCCAGAATTTGAGCAGACACATTCATCTTGCTCCCATTTAGCCCATCTGGTGTAGCCTCCAGGGGGGATCCTCCCCCATTGGGGTCTCTTCTTCTTCTTCGTCTTCCCCCAGACCCCTGTGGAGGAAGTTTCTCAGAACAGGGCATGTAAGAGAAGGTATCTTGACTCCCCCATGGAGTCCCTTACCGAGGACACAGATGCCAATGAAGGGGACGGGTCCCCAAGGTCACCGCCTGATGATGTCTTCTTTGGAGACATAATGGAGATCCTTAAAGCTAAGGGCGGCTAGTCTGTCCATCCCCATCCTAGGAGGAATCCGTGTTTTTGGAGGCTTTCAGTACAGGCCCATCTGCCTGTTGGGTGCCCCCCCCGCTGACCTTTTAATTAATCTTGTTGCCAGCAGGGCTTGGAAGGAGCCAGATACTGTGCAGCCAGTGCCCAAAAGAGCTGACAAGTTTTTAAGCCCCCCTTCAGATAAAACCTTCTGGTCCAAGGTGGTCCCGGTTAATGCTGTGGTGTTGGCTGCTGCCACCAAGAAAAAACTGGCAGAGCAGAGTTTATCTGTCCACCCAACTAATCATTATCGAGAGCTCTGGATAGGTTTGGAAAGTGGGTGTTCCCATCAGCTTCATTCCGCCTGCAAGCCTTGAATTGTTTAACTCATTTCCCCTGTCTGCAGAGGGACTTAATCAACTTCCCTTGTGGAGTCCATGTCTGAGGAGGAATTTCACTCCCATTTTTCCCAAGCTGGCCACTTTTACTTCTATAGCCAACTCGTCCATGAGGATAATCTCCGATGTTCCAGAAGGTTCCTCACTGGCAGCTGGTAGAGGAATTGCCATCATACGCCATGCCTGACTGCATTTATGTGGGTTTGTGGAGGCCTTCAAAATGTCTTTCACCGATGCTTCCTTTGATGGCTCCACCCTCTTTGGACCCAGCATTAAGGAGACTTTAACCCGCAGTGAACAGGAAGGGAAGACGCTTTCGGGATCAAATTTTCTGTCCCCCCCAGAGGTCCTTTTCTAAGGCTCAAAGGGGGAATAGGAAGATGTGGTTCCTCAAGGCACAGTCTTCCTTTCAGGATGTTCACAAATATGATTCTTCTTCCAGGGGATGGGGGGGAAAAAGGTTTCAATGGCAGACGTTGCCCTATAGGCAGAGGAGGCCCACACAATCAAGGTTCCAGGGAGCCTTTCTCTGAGAAACCTTTTCAACATCCCTGAGAGGTTGCCTGACTGTCCCACCCTGGAGGCAGTTGGGGGTCACTTGGCTTTGCACCCTTTAGCCTGGGCGAATATCACAAATGATCAATGGGTGCTAACAATTATATCCAGGAGCTATTGCATTCCATTTTTAGAAACCCGATCAAAGAACAGAACTCTCCTAGATGCGCTGCCCAGTCAGAGAGTTAGCCAGAATGGAGGATTCCAACCTCCTCCAGAAAAGAGCCATACAAAAGGTCTCCACAGGACAGAAGATCTGGAAATTACTCCCGCTTCTTTTTAGTACTCAAGAAAATGGAGGAGCTGCGTCCCATTTTGGACCTCAGTTTTCTAAGTCTATTTGTCAAGAAGTCAAAGTTTTGGATGGTCACCGTGCAGTCCATTGTACCCCTTTTACACAGCAGTGACTGGATGTGCTCGGTGGATGTTCTTCGTGTTTCACTGTTGCAGTCATCACATTTGGGTTATCTGCCTGGAGGTTGCCCTCAGCCGGCCTGAATACCAGAGTCTTGGATTCCTGCTTCGGATGCTGTCTCTTCTTCCATGACGTCAGGTCATCAGGGGTATAAAACATGTAGCCAATGCCATTACATCAGTCTTTCTTGCCGTGCGGTGCCCAAAGCAGAAGCAGTTCGCAAGTGTCGGTTGGCCGACTTCTGAAATTTTCATTTTCGAGTTTCAGAACCGAAGTTTTCAAAAAAAAGATGAGTACCCCATTGGGAATCTTTTCTTTTTGCTCCAACCGATGTCAGTAAAAGTTAACAATTGTCTTATGTGTGGAAAGCAAATACCTCATAAAGATTTTCATTCATACTGCATTCCTTGCCTAGGCCCAGACCACAACGTACCTCACTGTCAGTTTTGTGCCTTGTTCAACCCCAAACTGTTCATCGTTGCGCTATTTTTGCAGCAAATTATTTTGGTACTCGATATCAGTACTCCGAAAGGCTTTGTTAAGCCATCTGACTACCGATCTTCCTAAAAAACGTAACGATAAAGACAGAGAGGCCACATAGGTCCAAAACTGCCGATGATGCTTCCGTTAAGCTAGTCACCAGTCCACCGGTACTCAGTGAGGTGCTTTCGCAGCCCCTGATACCTGCTACTTCAGATTCACAGGCCTCTACTGAGACCTATTCGGAGTCTGGTATGCCGCGAGATGCTTCTTTGACTATGGAACCTGCGGATGTCTCTACCTTGGATGGGTCCAGAGCAGCTGTGCAGGCACTGGCTTCTGAGAGTGTATTCAGGCCTACAGACTTGCATTTTAAACTGACGCCATATTCATCATCCAGGCCTAAAGCTTGCACCACGGCTGGAAAACCGTCATCCAAACCACATGCCTAAAAAACAAATGCTTAGAATGGCTGAAGACCTTATTAACTTAATTAGGGGAAGCCAGCCTTCCCCCTCTAAGAGGCCTAGAACTGATTTTCCTTCTGATTCTTCTGATTAGGAATCTGATATTTCTGTTCCGTCTGATTACAAGGATTTGCACTTATTTACCTATGAGAATTCTGATGCAGGGGATTCCATTCCCTCTGCTTCCCCTCCAGAAGTTTTTTATTTTGGTGAAACCTTGCACACTCTTAGGGAGCCTTTCTGCTGGGAAAGCCAGGATTACTCTGACTCCAAAAAGAGGCTTAGGGAATTCTTACTCCTCCCTCAACACAGGCCTTTAGCTATCCCTCCCGTCCTGGACATTGTAGATGATGCTTTCTTGGAATCTGGCCTTTCCCCCGACATGTTACTTCCAGCTCCCAGAAAACCTGACGGGCATTTACAGAGTACCTGACTCTCACAAGTTCCTTTTCAAGAATCCTACTGTGGATCCAGAGAACATTTCCCAAGGACCAAAAGGTATTAAGGCTACTGCTGCCAAAAATCCTACTCCTCCTGATAGAGATTCTAGAGCCTTAGACAGATGGTGTAAGAAGGTATACACTTCTGCTACTTTGGCCATTAGGGCTTTAAATTGCCAGTTTCATATGTTAAAGTACCAGCAGCATATTCTGGGACTACTTAAACAGAAAATGAAGTTGATTCCTGACTGTGCTGAACACAAAGAATTACAGGATTTAATGCATTCTACAGAACAAGTTGGTAAACATAGTTTGCAATGTGGTTTTGATTCTTTAGAAGCATCTTGCAGGGCTGCTGTCACTAGGTCTGTACTTAGAAGGCATGCTTGGCTTAAGGAGCAAAACTTGCCAGATCATGTTAAAGCTAAATTACTGGATGCTCCCTTAAACCAAGACCACCTGTTTGGCAACAAAGCAGAAGAGGTCCTCAAAAGGATGGAGGAAAAAGCTAAATCTATGCAAACTGTTAAAGATTTCCTACATGTACAGCCTCCCAGATTTAGTAGACGTTGTCCTTCAAAGAACTGGTCCTTTCCAGTCTCTTCCAGGTCCTCTCAGTCCAAACCCAGGAACAGCAGACCACCTAGGACAGGTCTAAGCAGTGGGGGGCTCCCACTTCCAAAGCAGGGAGCAGTAAACCCTCCCCCCATGGAAAAATGGTGCAATGAATTAACCTTAACCCTCCCAAGTCCTGCTCAACTGCCTGCTCCCTTAGGAGGAAAGTTTGCCTTGCAAGCAAAAAACTGGGAACTCATTACCCGGGACAAATGGGTTTTGAACATAGTTTCCCAAGGATACAGATTCCACTTCCACTCCCTACCAACCCCAAACAGTTGGCCAGACCTACCCCCAAATCAGTGGACGGAGGCCTAACAACAGGTTCTCTGTCTTCTAAGTATCAAGGCTATTCAACCTGTCCCAGCAGATCAAAGGGGACAAGGTTTTTATTCAAGACTTTTCCTGGTACCCAGAAAAGACAACTCCTGGCGTCCTATCCTGGACCCCTCTATTGTAAACACCTTTTTGGTAATCCCAAAATTCAAAATGCTAACAATTCAACAGCTGCTTCCTATGCTAGGCAAAGATGCCTGGTTGGCAACCTTAGACTTAAAGGAAGCTTACCTGCACATTCCAATAAGGGAATCTTACAGGAAATACCTACGATTTAGGGCAGGCTCCATGCACTATTGGTTCTCTGCACTTCCCTTTGGCTTATCTACTGCTACCAAGGGTATTCACAAAGTGTTTAGCTTCAGCCATTGCATTTTGCAGGCAGAGAAATATTCAAATATACCCATACTTGGATGACTGCCTGATTCAGGCAGAAAGCCAGGACTTACTTTTACAACACCTGGTATTTGTAAAGAAACTTCTAACCTCTCTGGGGTACACCATAAACAAAAAGAAATCTCACCTGGTACCCTGCCAACATATTGTATTCCTGGGAGCAAGCTTGAACACAACTTCCCAGATGGCTTTCCTTACTCCAGAGAAACAAGTTTATCTGACAACCTACTTCAAACTATTGGCCACAAAGACCTATCTATCTGAAAGGAAAATTCTGCAAGCCCTGAGGTTCATGGCCTCTCGCATTCTACTAATTCCATATGCAGGACTGCATATGAGGAAACTACAGTGGTATCTAAAAAGCCCATGGCGTCAACATTCTCAGGACCTGAAATCAATGATTCCTGTCATTCCTTGTATAAAGACAGAGTTCCTTTGGTGGGCAGAGGCCTGTTACCACAACAAGTGTCTTCCTTTCACTCTACCCCCTGCTGCCCAAACCCAAACAACAGATGCATCAGACTATGCATGGAGGGGCTCACTTGGCTGGGCAGTGCATTCATGGCAAATGGAACCCAAGAAAGATGCACTTGCATATCAACGAAAAAGAAATGTTAGCCGTACAGAATTCCCTGACAGCCTTCAAAGACCGTATTCTTCCAGGACAACTATTGATAAAAACAGACACCACCACAGTTATGTGATGCATAAACAAGCAGGGAGGAACCCACTCATACCCTCTCTGCAGACTAGCCATAGCTCTGTGGAACACAGCCTTGAGCTTCCAAGTGCACCTACAATCTCAATTCCTGCCAGGCAAGCTAATTCACTGACAGACGACTTAAGCAGAAATCTCATGGACCCACATGAATGGAAACTAGAACCAAAAATATTCAACCTCTTGAGGAACAAATGGGGGACTTCAGAGGTAGACCTGTTTGCCTCCACTCAAAACTACCAGTTGGACAAATTGTGCACAAGGACTCCCCACAGTCAAGTTTGGAAAGTGGATGCCCTGTCCTTTCCCTGGGAAAGCCTCTCTGTTTATGCCTTTCACCCTCTGCCTCTCCTGTCGAAGGTTCTGCTAAAGATCAAACAGGACAAGCCAAGGACAATACTGATTGCACCAGACTGGCCACGCCAGCACTGGTGCCCCCTCTTGCGTAGTATGACACTGCTGGACCCATGGCACCTGCCTCAGACCCCCTTCCCTACTGTCCCAGCAGGAGGGCCAGATTCTGCACGCTCAGCTTCAAACCATGAACCTTGCAGCCTGGCTAATTCCTTGAGCTCCCCAATAGCATCCCACAATAAGCAGGTGCTAGATGTCATTTTGGAGGCCAGAAGGCCTAGTACTAGAAAATCCTATGCTGAAAAGTGGAAAAAGTTACTGTTCCTGGAGCCGGACTCAGGGGATGGGCACAACGGTGCCCAGCTTATCTCATATTCTTCAGTACTTAACAGAAATGCTCCACGAGGGCCTATCCTTCTCATCAATTAAAATTCATGCTTCTGCCATTTCAGGTCATTATAATACTGAGCCACACCTCTTCTCTCACCCGCTGCTAAAACAATTCCTTAGGGGAGCCAAAAATTTAAGATCCCCCAGGAGAGCCCCTACCTGGGACCTTAACTTTGTATTGGAAAAACTCACTCTCCCTCCCTTTGAGCCAGCTGCAACAGCAGAGTTGAAATTCCTTTCTTGGAAAACAGCATTCCTTCTAGCCATCACTTCAGCAAGAAGAGTGCCTGAATTACAGGCCCTCATGGCACTGGAACCCTTCATTATCTTCCATGCAGATAGGGTTTCCCTCAGGACCAATCCTTCCTTTATGCCCAAGGTGGTGTCTAGTGTGGCCCTTAATCAGTCCATTCATTTGCCTACTTTTTCCCCTAATCCACAAAACAAAGGAGAACTAGTACTGCACTCTCTGGGCATGCACAGACAACTTAGATTTTATTTGAACGGGACTAAGCCTCTCAAAATCTGAACAGCTGTTAGTTGGCTTTGCTGCAGGGGCAGAGGGGAAGGCCATTTCAAAACAAACCATTTCCAAATGGATAGTATATTGCATTTATTTCTGCTACAAGCACCATGGAAAACCTACCCTACAGGGGATAAGATCACAATCCACCAGGGCTGCATCTACCTCTGCAGCCCTTCTCAGAGGAGTCCCTACCAGGGACATCCTAGAAGCTGCTACCTGGAGCTCTGTACATACCTTCACCAAGCATTACCACATGCCTCTTTTTTCTAAATCTAGAGCTAGTTTTGCCACTGCAGTTTTTCAGGGCTTAATAGCTGGCTGTAATGGCCTCTAACTTCCTCATCCCTTCCTTAGCTTTGGGAATCAACCCAAATGTGAGGACTGCAACAGTGGAACATGAAGAACCTAGTACAGTTGTGTATACTTACCATAAATGTAGATGTTTGAGTGTATTCACTGTTGCAGTCCTGGTTACCCTCCCTCCAGACCCCTAACTTCTCATGGCTTTACCTTTCCTTCTTGTTTGGTATATTTAAGTTTTCTGGTGTATTTGTTTTTTTGATGGAGGTGTACCATAACATATTGCTTCCCATTGTGGGGTCACCGGACATCTGGGGCAAGAAAAACTGATATAATGGCGGCTGCATGTTTTATACCCCAGACAACCTGATGTCATGGAAGAAGAGAATGCATCTGACACAGGAATCCAAGACTGGTATTCAGGCCGGCTGAGGGCTACCTGCAGGCAGATAACCCAAATGTGATGACTGCAGCAGTGAATACACTCGAACATCTACATTTATGGTAAGTGTACACAATTGTACTATCTGCAGGATGCGTACTACCTTATCAAGGTAGACCGGCAGTCTAGGAGATTTCTCCACTTTTGCTTGGGAGCTGATCATTTTCAGTTCATAGCCCTGCCCTTTGGCCTCACCACAGCCCCCCGGTTGTTCAAATGCATGGCAGTGGTGGCAGCTCATCTCAGGCTGCAGGGTCTCCAGGTGTTTCCCTACCTAGATGATTGGCTCCTCACAGCCCCCACAAAGCATCAGCTGCTGGATAATATAAGCTTCCTGCTTCGTCTCTTCGATCAGTTAGGGATAACAGTGAATATGGCCAAATCATCCTTGATCCCGTCTCCTCCTCTTCTTCTTTCAACTGCTCCCTTTAGGGGTCGCCACAGCAGATCCACTGTTCCCATTACTTCCTGTCCTCTGCATCTTGCTGTGTCACACCAACCACCTGCATGTCCTCTGTCACCACATCCATAAACCTTATCTTAGGCCTTCCTCTCTTCCTGTTACCTGGCAGCTTCATCCTTAGCATCTTTTTATCAATATACTCTGCATCCCTCCTCAGCACATGTCCAAACCAACGTAATCTTGCCTCTCTGGCTTTGTCTCCAAACCTTCCAACCTGGGCTGACCCTCTAAAATATAATAAATATATATAAAGTGCTTGTGTTTATCGTGGTGTTTTGATCTTTGAACTGTGGATTAAAGCTTTTTACATCTACTTTTTCGTCTTTCTTGGTGGATTTATACAATTTTGGAAGTGCATGCCAAAGTACTGAAGTGGTTTTCCTTACTAGAACAGTTCCGGTCAGCATACGGAGAGGTTTGTGTCTTCTTGCTTTTGGATTACTAGTTTGTGTGTTGCTGAAGCTTTTTCGTGACCCTCTAATATACTTATTCCTAATCCTGTCCATCCTCGTCACACCCAGTGCAAATCTTAACATCTTCAACTCTGCCACGTCAAGCTCTGACTCCTGCCTTTTTGTCAATGCCACTGTCTCCAACCCATATAACATAGCTGGTCTCACTACCCTCTTGTAGACCTTCCCTTTCACTCTTACTGGTACTCGTCTGTCACAAATCCCTCCTGACACTCTTTTCCACCCACTCCATCCTGCCTGTGCTCTCTTCTTCACCTTTCTTCCACACTCACCATTACTCTGAACTGTTGATCCCAAGTACTTAAACTCATTCACCTTCGCAATCTCTACTCTGTGCATCCTCACCATTCCTCTATCCTCCCTCTCATTCACACACACATATTCTGTCTTAGTCCTGCTGACCTTCATTCCTCTTCTCTCTAGAGCATATCTTCACCTCTCCAGGGTCTCCTCCACCTGTTCCCTGCTCTCACTACAGATCACAATGTCATCTGCAAACATCATAGTCCACGGGGACTCCTGTCTGATCTCGTCTGTCAACCTGTCCATCACCATTGCAAATAAGAAAGGGCTCAGAGCTGATCCTTGATGTAATCCCACCTCCACCTTAAACGCATCTGTCACTCGCACCGCAGACCTCACCGCTGTCACACTACCCTTGTACATATCCTGCACCACTCTTACATACTTCTCTGACGCTCCCAACTTCCTCATACAGTACCACAACTCCTCTTTAGGCACCCTGTCATTTACTTTCTCTAAATCCACAAAGACACAATGCAACTCCTTCTGACCTTCTCTGTACTTCTCCATCAACACACTCAGAGCAAACATCGCATCTGTAGTGCTCTTTCCTGGCATGAAACCATACTGCTGATCACTAATCATCACCTTCCTTTTTAACCTAGCTTCCACTACTCTTTCCCATAACTTCATGCTGTGACTAATCAGTTTAATTCCTCTGTAGTTACTACAGCATTGCACATCACCCTTATTCTTAAAAATTGGTACCAAAACACTTTTTCTCCATTCCTCAGGCATCCTCTCACTTTCCAAGATTTCATTAAACAATCTAGTTAAAAACTCCACTGCCATTTCACCTAAACACCTCTATGCTTCCACAGGTATGTCATGGGGACCAATAGCCTTTCTGTTCTTCATCCTCTTCATAGCTGTCCTTACTTCCTCCTTGCTAATCCACTGCACTTCATGATTCACTATCCACACATCATCCAACCTTCTCTCCCTCTCATTCTCTTCATTCATCAACCCTTCAAAGTACTATTTCCAATTGCTCAACACACACTCCTTGCTTGTGAGTATGTTTCTCTCATTATCCATTATCACTCTTACCTGCTGCACATCTTTACTAGCTCGGTCCCTCTGTCTAGCCAATTGGTACAGGTCCTTTTCTCCCTCCTTAGTGTCCAGCCTTTTATATAACTCTTCATACGCCTTATCCTTAGCATTCGCCACCTCTCTCTTTGCCATGCACCTCATCTCCTTATACTCTTGTCTACTTTCTTCATCTGTTTGACAATCCCACTTCTTCTTCGCCAACTTCTTTCTCTGTATACTCTCCTGTACTTCTTCATTCCACCACCAGGTCTCCTTGTCCTCCTTCCTCTTTCCAGATGTCACACCAAGCACCTTTCTAGCCATCTCTCTTACTAGATCTGCTGTAGTTACCCATGCTCCTCCCTCTTGTTAAAATGTATTCATAACAGCCATGTCCATCCTTTTTTCAAATTCCACTACCATCTGACCTTCTGCATTCCTTTGCTTAACACCATACCTACCCATCACTTCCTCATCCCCTCTGTTCCCTTCACCAACATGCCCATTGAAATCTGCTCCAATCACCAGTCTCTCACCCTTGGGTACAGTCATCACCATTTCATCTAACTCACTCCAAAAATGTTCTTTCTCATCTATCGCACACCCAACTTGTGGAGCATATGCACTAACAACATTCATCATTACACCATCAATTTCCAGCATCATAAACATCACCCTATCTGACACTCTTTTCACCTCCAAAACACTCTTAGCAGACTGTTCCTTCAGGATAATGCCTATGCCATTTCTCCTCCCATCCAAACCATGATAAAATAATTTGAAACTGCCTCCGATACATCTAGCCGATCCCGTCTCAACAACTGAAATTCATAGGCACTTAGTTGGGTGCCACCTCGGAGATTGCAGCTCTTCCTCCCCAACATGTGCTTTTTATTCACTCTCATATTCAGGTTCTCCTATAGCAAATTCACCCTCCAGTGTCACACATTCTCAGGGTTGTAGGTTCCTTGGCAGTGGTCATTTATCGAGTCCCACTTGCAAGGCACTACATGAGTGCTGCAATGGACTCTAGCGGTCCAGTGGTCTGCTCTGTCTCACCCTGTCAGTCCCCATTTATTTCACTGCAATTTGTTGGAAACACCTTTTGTAGATGCATTCTCCAGACCTCTTAGCAGGCAAGTCCCCCCCCCCCCATTTCCCACAGCCATGGTCAACACGGACGATTCCCTCCTAGGGTGGGTGGGCGGGCATTTTCAAGGAAAGACTGTCCAAGCGATGTAGTCCCATTCGGAGACCAAATTGCACATAAACGTTCTGGAGATGAGAACAGTCCTATCGTTGCAAGCTTTTCAGGATTGCCTCCCTCTGGGCACAATAGCAGTTCACATGGACATGGCTGTTGTGTGGTACATAAACAAGCAAGGCAGCATACGTTATCGTCTCTGTCCCAAGGCCATGAGGGTTTGGGAATGGGTGATGTCCTTGGGGTGCTTTCTCATTGCAGTGCACATTCCCAGAGCATCCAACATGCTGGCAGACAAGCTGAGGAGGGCTATACTGACCCCTAATGAGTGGTCCCTGAATGCATTAGTGGCAAAACAGATTTTCCGTTGGTGGGGCCAACCAAGTTGCAAACTGTTTGCATCTCCTTTCAGTCACAAATACAGCAATTACTTAGCCTTCATCCCCCCTCAAAGGGGGAATCCCCCAGGGATGCACTGACTCATGCTTGGCCTCTAGGTTTCCTTTATGCATTTCCTCTGTTACCCTTAATTCCCAGAGTTCTCCAGAAAGCCAGACGCCTCAGGACACAATTGATCCTCGTTGCCCCTTCTGGCCTCGGCAGGTGTGGCTGCCCCACTTACGATCTCATCCGAAGCACCCGCCTTGGGTACTCTCTCTGATTCTGGATCTAATCTCCCATCCAGTCTACCGCTTCCAAATCTGCAGACCTTCCGTCTGACAGAGTGGTTTGTCCACTTCTAGTAATTTTGGCTAAATCCAGGCTAGCCTCACCAGTGAAGGACATTCTTCTTGCTTCCCAAAAGTCTTCCACAAAGAAAGTTTACAGGAGGAAGTGGAGGAGATTCTCGATCTGGGCAAAAGATAGGAATCTTGATCCCCTTTTTGACTCCCATTTTTGAGATTCTCCTTTTCTTGGACTCTGTTTTTAAGGAGGGTGCCAGTTTCTCTACTATAAAAGTTCATTTGACAGCAATTTCCAATTTTCATATCAACAACGATCCTACCTTTTGTTCTTGGCTCTGCAAAGCCTTTTTGAAAGGTCTATTTTTGTTATGCCCCCCCCCGCGTCAAAGACCCTTCTCCCCATGGGATCTTTCTTTGGTGCTGCAGTCTTTAACTAAGCCCCCCTTTGAGCCTGCTGCATCCTGCAGGCTTACATTTTTATCGTGGAAAACTGCTCTGTCAGTGGCCGTTATTTCAGCTAAAAGAGTATCAGAGTTGCAGGCTCTTACTATTAAGCCTCCTTATTTAATATTTCATAAAGACGAGTGGCTTTGAACCCAATCCCTCTTTTATGCCCAAGGTTGCTTCGGTGCCAAATCTCAACCAATCAATCCAACTACCAGTGTTCTTCCGTAACTACATCAATAAGGGAGAGTATATTTTACATACATTAGATGTTCATCTTTAGTTTAGTTTCTACCAGCATAGAACTGAATCCTTTTGGCTTTCAGACCAGTTATTTGTGGCCTTCTTGCCTAACAGAAAGGGCCAAGCAGTTTCCTGTTGAATTTCTCAGTGCATTTCTTTTATTTACTCCTCATGTGGTTTTCCCTTGCCTGGACCAGTTAGGGCTCATTCCACCAGAGCAGTGGCCACCTCAGCTGCATTCGTAGCCTGCCAATCTTTGGATGACATTTGTGCATCAGTAACTTGGTCTTTTACCTCATACTTTTATCTCCCATTACAGACTTGATTTGATTTCTAGAGGACGGGCTTCATTTAGCTCCACACTTCTTTGGCAGGTCTTTCTTTGAGGCCACCCAGGGTTTTGGGTAGCTGGGGACTCTGACCATGACATTATGAATGGCGACTAGGATAACATCTGATTAATAGTTATGTACACACCATAACATGGTATCTGTGTTATCAGTAATCACCATTCATCACGGCCCTACCCTCCGGCTCCCTTCCTGAAGGGATTAGTAGGATGTTGGTGGACCTTTGTTGGTGGCAAACTTTTCTGTCTGTCTTCCTTCTCCAATGCAAACTCAATCTGAGGGGGTTAAGAGCAGCAGAGCATTATGGGAGGGGAGAAGCTTGAGCTAAGCTGCTGTCTAAAGTATGCCAGCTCAGATCCGATGTCTGATCCAAGACCACAATGTGATGAATGGTGACTATGGATAACACAGATACCAAGTTATGGTGAGTACATAACTATTATTATGTTGACTCCCTGCTTCCAGTGTAAAATGGTATGCAGTCTGTTTTGAAACCAGTAAGTTCACCTTCTATTCCCCCCATAGGAGTTGTGAGCAGGGGAATTGCATGATGCACACACTGGATGTGAGCAAAATCCATTATCTTTTCTTAGTTTGCAACCCAGTTGTCAAATAAACCTTGACAAAATGGAATGTATATTACATTGCTTTTTATCTCCAAAATTGCATATGATCATTGGCTAGAGCAGTGAAGGAGCACTTTGGGGGGGGGGGGTCTGTCTGCACTGCTGGATTCATATGTTTACTTTATGAGCGTCTATGTTGTAGACCACCTGTTCATCATTATACACTACTACTACTAATCACTATGGCTAGGACCCCCTCTACTCCAGTACCATATCCTTTAACGTCTCAGTACTACAATGTATTTTCTTTTTACTTTTTTAGCTTCTTCAGCTTACTTTGAGGTTAATTTTTTGCTCTCCTACTCAGATGTTCTACCTACTTTTGAAGTTCATTTTGAAGTATAGTATAAAAACAAGTAAACACTCATATTACTGGTTCCTCAGGATGCCCTTAGCAGGTTCTACATATCCTGATCACTGTCAGAAATATATTAACCTGCTTATAATTTAAATTGTACAGGAATAAGAGGTATTCACATGTATGTGGGAGTTGGAACATCTAAGTGGATCTGAGTCTTCTCTACCGTAATTTGTATTTTTTCTGCAGTATGTTTTGTTCTCACCCTCCATCCTTATCTGGAATGCAGCAGCTGGTATGTTATAAGTATGTTCTTTGTTCTCACTCTCCATCCTTATCTGGAATGCAGCAGCTGGTATGTCATAGAAGCTGCCCCACCTTGGAGTATAATTTTATAATGTTATTGCTAGCATTCTTTTTTTGTTGAATGTGGGTCGGAAATTGACTTTCTGTGCCCCTAATACCTGACCGAGGGATACCTTATTTGAGCTAAGGGAGCATCCATGCCCTGAACACAAGAACTAAAGCTTTCAAGGAAAAGGTGACAAAAGAAGAAAGTAATCCAAGTTTCACAAACTGCAGAGGACTCTGTTGCATATCTTCCGATGCACTGGTTCATTATATTGTTCTTTCCTTTCTCTCATCTTTAAAATGCAGTTTCTCTCTAGGTTTTGTGTATGTGTGTGTGTGTATATATATATATATATATATATATATATATATATATATATATATATATATATATGCATGCACGCATGCTTGTGCAACTAAGAGAGAGGAAGTGACACAGATGTGCAGCACATAACATACTTCAGGAAAAAATAGTTAGTGACCGCAGCTGTAATCTGAAATGTTGGATCCTGGTAGAATTTAAATTATCTCTGTGCATTGTAAGGTTTTAAACAAGTCAGATGATGCTATTTTTTTTCATCCATTTTGATAGCTTTTGGAGTTCTTAATTGCTGTTGTTGACATGTCATTGTTTTCTTACAAAAATGTAAAAATGCTGAGTTATTAACCAGGTTTGTTTTATTTGATGTCTTACTGTCTGCCGTAAAATTGGTTAGTATGTTGTGTTGGTTATCTAAGGATCTAAAAAGACAAGAGGCTGGGTTTCAAAATATAGGGGCATTATTGTGTATTCCATATGCTGAGAAATTAAACCTGCCCTTATGAGCAAATAGTATAAGTCCTCAGCATAGTTCAGGTTCCAGTAACTCCAGGAGTGGGGTTGTTAGCTGGTTCCTTCTCACAAAAATAGTTGCATCAGCCCCAATGCCACAACTGTGTGTCTTCATAATGCAGTTGTGAATCATGAAATGCAGATGAATCACATTTATATATGCACTGTGTTTTGCAGTATATAAATTATGTGCTGCAGCCTATGGCATATTGCCATTGATATGGGATGCAGATAAGAGAGATATGGATTTATGGTCATATACAGAAAGCAGATAATAGGCTGATGTTTGCTGATATGGATTTGTACATTACAGTTGCATAGTAGGGTGGCATTTTATGCATCTGCCTTTTCAATATATGAGCATGTAGTGGAATGTAGGTATTTTGCACATATTTGAGAAGTATTGCTGACTAGGAGAGGCAATAGCATGAACTTAGACTAGGTTTCAGACTGTCAGGACACAGCTAAGGAGATGTAGTCATATGCATTTCATTAAGGAGTACTGTGTGGTGTGTGTGTGTGTGTGTGGGCTTACTGTTACAAAGTCAAGAATTGAATATTTGACTAGAACAATGACCACAACAGACTGCTGAAAACAGAATACCAGGAATAGGCAATACTGAAAAATATCTTAAATCCTGAAACACCCTACAGCACTGAACCCAGGAGCAGGTGCTAACATGGGGTCCAGAAGAGGGGGCAGAGTCCAGCATTCTGTATTACCAATCATCTACATTATGAAGGTCAGTGTTCCCAGTTCATATTTGCTCTTATTGAGTATCTGATACTCATCCTTTCAACTGTACACCATATATATATATATATATATATATATATATATATATATATATACACACACACACACACACAAACATCTGTATAAGGTATGTATTGTATTTGTGTCTGTATGCGTGTATATAATACGTATGTCTGCATATATATATATATATATATATATATATATATATATATATATATATATATATATATATATATATATATATATATATACATACATACATACATACACATATGCACTTACACACCCATGTGTACACTTGTGTGTATATAAATGAGCATATGTGTATAATTTATAGCTATAAATATGTATGTGCATATATATAGATAGATAGATAGCAACAGACATATATATGTCCCAGTGTTTCTTGACAGATTTGCTTTAGCTCATTGAAAAAGAACATGATTAGCGAAAACCCTTTAAAACAAACAATAGAGTGCTTTAAAGTGCTTGGGTGGGGCAGCAAATCACCTCATCTCACTTTCATTAACATCCAGAGTTGTATTCCTTGAGGATAAGGCAGTCTAAAAAGGTCCCCATTTTGGTTGTTCAAAAGAAGAATTTATGGTTAGACATCAAAGGGATGGAACTATATGTCTTCATACCCTCTTCATATGGATGGATTGGAAGGTAGATAGTGTGTAGGTTGTGCATGTGCCAGGAAACCGTGTTCTTTTGTCATGCCAAGCTTATACTTGCCTTTTTTACAGCAGTATTCAAGGTACCTTGCCAGGCTTTTCATTTTAAATAGCACATATGGGTTTTCAGTTATATACTATACCAGTTGTTATTCTGTTAATACAACCCATTTCCTGGAATTGAGAGTAGCGACAGTGGTTGACTACAGAGGCTTATATGCACATCCATATTTGCATATAATGCACAAAAGTGTTGTGTTAGAGTCATAGCATTCTTAAAATATTACAGACCCAAGGCACTGATTCATCAAAGTATAAACTGTTTTGAAATCCAGCCCACTGTCTTCATAGCACAGGGTTACAGTTGTCAGGAAAAATATGCAGTATATTCATTTAGTGTCTGTGGTATCATTGATTATACCTAGTTACTAATCCTGTAGAGAAACTTAGCTGAAACCAGTTAAGAATACAAAATTACTTCACTCGCTGAAGGAAAAAATATAAATCCTACAAGGAGTGTTGCAAAAAATGGTGTGGTATGTGTATAGTGCCTTAATCTGAACTGTAATACTGTTAGTTTGTGTCAAATAGTACCATTCTGTTTTCTTTTATTCATAAATATCTGTGTATTTTTTGTGTTTGTTTTGTTTAAAGTGGTGGAGGCAGAAGCTTTTGGAAGCCCAAATCCCAGTAAGACACGTGATTTTTTTTTTTGGGCAATGTTTTCTTCTTAGCATAATTTGTTTGTTACATCATTCACTGTTTTCGAGGTAATGCACTACATCTTTGCTGTGCCATGTTTAAGTTCTCCGAGTTGTTATTATGATGTTAAAGTTTGTACATACCCACACATTAGTACAAGTAATAAAAAAGCTTTGCAAGTTTGAAGTTTTAGTAGTGTTTACCCCTTTTTATAACACTATACATGATAAAGACACACATTAAAACTGATCATTTTGTGACTTCATTGATTAAATAGACCTTCATTCTTACTGTTTTTGTAGTACTTTTGTCAGCTCAGCAGTAGTTAAAGGATTTATTAAATTTGCTGCAGCTGGGTGAGCACTAATAGGTTGTCTACTAGACTGCATGCCCAACATGGTTACTATTTCTACATTATGAAGTGGCTCCCACTAAAAGTATGTTTAGGATGTTTATGACTGCATTGAAATTTGTTTTTAGAATCCAAGCGTGCCTTTGAAAAATTTCCTTTGTACACTTCTCTGAGGAAAGTTGAATTTTCATAGACTGTCAGACATCTTTATATTTTTTGCCTCCTAAATCCATTGTATAAATAGTTCCTTTCATTCGCTGGATGTGACTACTTGTAGTAGGTAGCAGCAACACTGATGTACCACTGATGTCTGTAGCATTAAGTAATTGTAGATGAAATTTTGTTATTAACGGAGGGCAATGGATCTCCATTCAGTGTGGAATGAGAGATGTTCACCATTAGATCACAGTTGCAGTAGCCTAATCTATATGGGATGTATCCTGTCAAGGATTGGACCACTTGTTCATCTTTCAAAGCTTTAAGACACCATCTGTGAGTAGTAGCCACAGTACAGCTCAAGAAGAGGAGTGTAAAATCAGTGCTAGGATGCCAAAATCTCAGAACATACTTAATGTCGAAGTACGCTGATCTCTGCATGCTTCACATTGAGGGTCGGCTGGCTCTTCACCAGGGCTGTGCAGATAAGTACCCTTTGGAAAGCACCTCCCAATTCATTTATTGTGGAAAAATGTTCTTTACTATGAAATATATTCACTAGAGGCTAGAACTGGTGATCTACTTCCTTAGAACACTGTTGCAGTATTCCGATACTGATAGGTTATGTCGCCGAGGTAAATTGACATCTAGCTGGCAGACCCGAGCCAAAGACTTCAGTATGTGCATATGTCCACTGTATGACCCTTGGGTGTGAAAGTAGATGTACAAATGAAAGATCCATAGACTGTCTTGCTGCTAGTCCAAACAGAGGTATCACACCTGTTGGTCTATTTTCCATGTGGTTGTTGGCTGTTGCATCTGCCTTCACATACTCAGATAAGTGCCCCATTGGGAAACCTTCCTATTAGTATCTTTTTTGATAAAGACTTGCTAGATGTCAGCTAACACAGTGAAGCTTAACTGCGGTAGGCAGGTACTGTATAAGGATATCCATTACCAGTGCTTATTTTGTCTTCGGAATGAACAGAATTTATAAAAGCTGCCAGATTTGTTAGTAGTTTGTTCCAAAATCCCCACATACTTGGCTTTTTTCATTAAATACATATTCATCTCCAGCACCTTGCCTAATCCAAAGTGACAGAACCCTTGGCATCAGATGTCTCACTCGCACCAAAAAAAAAAAAAATCAGAAGGCCTAGGTGCCAACAGTTGGCTGTCTGCTCGGATTCAGACTTATCCATTGAGGTGCTGCAGGAACCCACCGAACATCTGATTATTTCTTAGGTGCCTGCTACTGTGACATTGCCAGAGGCTGGTATGGAGTCTTAAATACACACATCTGATGAAACTGTTTATATCAGTGCATTTGAGAAGGGGAATCCAACTGGGATCTTTTCAGATGAATTGTAGGGCATATCTCGAATCCTAGTCAGGAATGAGGTGCCTAGATCTTTGCTTGAAGTCTGCCAGGGTTCTGAACCACCTCACTTTGTGAAGGCAGATGCCAATCCTAAGAAAAAGAAGACAATGTTTCTTTTACTCAGATGTCTCAAGAAAAGGAATGGATGGCTACATAAGGCCATTTTCTCTCTGAAGCCTCCTGCCTTCCTTTCTCCCTCTCTTTCAATCCCATCTGAGAAGAAACAACATGAATTATCGACTTCTGAGGAGGAATTTGATTCAGATGAACATTCTTTAGCCTATTCATCTCAAATCCACTCTCCAGGCCAGATTGCTTCCGATGGTGAAGGCAATTTATCCCCTTAATTTTCCTGTTGAGGAAATTTCATTTGGGGAAACTATTACAAAATGATGCAACACTGGACATCTGGTTCTGGGATTCCACAGATAAGCAGCAAATGTTTAGCTATGAGCTGTAAAGCATCAATAGATTAGCCCATCACTGTGTGCAGGACACATTAAAAAAGCTTTTATTGTTTAGTAATTCTCCAGAGATGTACTGTATATCGCCTCCAAAAAAGCAGCTCTGAAAATACAGCACAGTTTGGAGAAATTCTGGTCACAGGAATCGACCATTACCAGTGAGTCTGAAATAGGTCAACTTACCTCTACAGTTAGTAAATTAGATATTTTCCTGGAATCCTTTTGAGCACAATTGCAGTTGCAAGTTGTGCCCATTAAAAATATAATAAAAGATCTGGCTGAGAGCATAAAAAGCCTTGAGGGTCAAACACCGTTCCTAGCTGCAAAAATGAATGAGATGGATTAGCAGATTACTTTTCTTCTTGATTTCATAAAAGTTTTGCATGCTCACATAGACTATCAGGAAAATAAGGCCAGTTGGAACAACATTTGTATCCTGGGTCTGCAGGAGGAGGGTAGAATAATAGAGATTTTGAAGTTTCTGCAGGCCTTCATACTATCCATTTGGCTCCAGGTTCTGTTTAGAATGAGCCCACAGATCTTTGGCACTTAATCCTCAACTGATAGCACCCCCTTAGACCTGTTGTAGTCCATTTTTTGTCATACTTGTAGAAAGAGAGTGTTGTGTAATGCATGGCAAAAAGGGATTAAATATACTGGGGCCATAAGATTCAGTATGACGGTGATTATTCTAGGCAGCTGTGAAAAGAAAACAATGGTTGCCTTTTTTACAACTGTAGAAAGAAAATGTGATTAAGTTAAAACACTGCATCCACAGCATTTGAGGATCTCATTTCCATATATTCATCAATTGGAAGATGCAGTGGAATACCTGAAAGATAAAGCCATTGTGTCATTTCCTGTTATCAAGGACTGGGTCTTCAGGGGGCGCCTCAAACCTCTGTCACAACCCTAAAAGTCTTGCATTGACCACAGACATTAACTTAGAAGCAATATCCTTTTACAAAAATCATTTTAACATTTTCTTATATGAACTTGTTACTTTATACTACTGTTTAGGATCAGAGATAATGGAGCTTAACCATTGTTGGGCATGAGCTTAGGGATAAAGTGGTAGTTGTACTTTGTCTTGTACTAGAAATAATTTGTTCACCTCTTTTGTAGGTAGGACGTGCAACTATCTTAACTTATTGGATAATTGGCAAGTTATGCAGTTAGATGATGAGTATAAAGTCCTCGAGTGTTTTTTTTGTTTCCTCCTTAGTAACATGATATTCCCACAACCAGTTCGGTGGTGTAATGGGAAACTCATGGATGATATGCAACCACAAAACCTATGGGGTCACATTAGTTCTACCATGTTATTACATGAATGTGTTTTTTTTTTCTGTTGTACTGTCTGGGTCAAATACTTCACCAGATAGGTTTATAGCTCTGATAACTTATCTTTTGTATTTTAATTTTTCAGTGGAACTTTTATACGAATTTCACAAATATATGCATGCTTCTATTGTTAATATCTCAACTGGGTAGCATCAGGTAGTTCTATAGCTGTTCACTTAACATTAGGAGGTTTAATTGGATATTTGGATAGATTTATGCAGAGAAATGAAGATCTGAAGTAGTTACTTCATTTGATCTGCAACCTGTGGGTGTCTGATCCGACAGCTTTCCAAGCTCCAAGATCCTAGCTCCTCCCCCTACCCATAATCCCCTAGTACCAACCACATTACCTCAGATCGTTTTTTTGCCGCGGCTAAAGAAACTTCCTTGTGAAGAGCTCCTGGCTGGGTGAGATCATTGCTGTTTTTAAACGAATTTTTCTCTCAAAGTTTTCATGTGTGTGTGTTAGTTTCCCTTTTCTGCTTCTTCTGCTAGCAGAGGTTTTGCCAGGAGTTTCCATGGAGTCTCAGGCAGATACTTTGTTGTTACAGGATGTGCCTCCTCAGGAGGTAGGCTTGAGGGGGGGCTCAGGTAACTGTTCTTCCTCTTCCCTCTCTTAGTTAGCCTCCTTCTGTTGCCCTTACCCCAGCATAGGCCCTTAGCTATTCCTCCTGTGTTTGAATGTGGTGGAGGATGTTTTTGCAGAGGCTTCCTGAACCCTGACTCTTGCCTGTTACTGCTGAATTGAAATACTTGTCATGGAAGACTGCTTTTCTGTTGGCTATTACTTCTGCAAGAAGGGTGTCTGTTGCAGGCCCCCCTGGCAGTAGAGCCTTTTTTTTTCCATCCATATGATAGTATCATTACGTACTAATCCTTCCTTTATGCCTAAGGTTTCTAGTGTGGCTTTTTAACCAAAAACTTTCCATTCCTACTTTTTTTATGCAGACCCCAAAAAAAAGGGAAAGAAAAAGATTTTTTTTTTTTACACACAGGCAATTGAGATATTATTTAAGCAGAAGGAGGATAGGGGATTTGTGGCAGTTCAGCAGTTTCTTTGCTTTTTTGTTCACAGTTCACCTGTGTCAAAAACAAACTATTTCAGGTGGATTGGCTTTGCATTGCATTTTGTTATTCCCATCATGGCAAGGAGATTCCAGTTGGGATTAGGCCTCATTCCACTAGTACTTTTTGGGTCACTTTTGTTTAATTTATAACTAATTTATCTTCACTCCCCTCCCCCTCCTAGTGTTTGGGTGTGTGTGTGTGAAAGATGTCAGAAGGGCCTAAGGCCATTTTCTCTAAATGTACTGAGTGTGGCCACCAGCTTTCTCCAGCTGATGGCCACACTCAGTGCATTTTGTGCCTGGGGGCAGCCCATTTGTCAGAGGCCTGCCAAATCTGTGCGGCCTTTAACCCCCGGGCACTCCGGGATAGGAAGAACAAGCTGATCCTGGCGGGAAAGCTCCCCCAGGAGTCAGCTTCTTCTTCCTCTCCCGTTCGGGCTCCAGCTGCTTCAGCAGCTTCGGCGCCATCTATCCCCTTAGCTCTACCCAGGACTCAACCTTCCTCATCGGGTTTGAGCTCTGGGGAAACTAGTGCCTCTTCCCTCAGAGAGAAGAGGCACAAGGATAAGGATGGACATAAGTCCCATAAAAGGCGGGCCGAATCTCATCCTTCTGCTCTGCCAACAAAACTATTAAAATCTCCCTTGAGGGTCTCCGGATCCCCCTCCTCTCGGCGCCGTTCGCCCTGTTTTTCACCGGAGGAGGAGGATAGGTCTCCCTTGAGATCTTCGAGATGGCCCTCCCGGCCTGCCTCTACTACTTCATCTAGGTCGACCCGAAGCATCTCCGAAGCGGATATGGATAGGATGATGCATCAGTTCTTACAGACCCAAATGCAGATGGGGATGCCCTTGCCTCCCCCCCCTCTGGGGGGGAGTGCAGGCCCCATATTTGCCCCGATCACTCCTTCTCCGACTTGTTTTCGGGTCTCGGAGTATTCGGATCTAGGCCCTTTCGGACCCGGGGAATTGTCGGCGCCGATAGCGGTTGTCTCTTCGACGCCGACTATACCTTCGAGCTTGTCGGACCCGAGCTCTCGGGGCCAAGGGCTGAGTGTCGGATCCGAGGGAGTTGCTGTATCTTTGGCGCTGTTGGCGTCAGAGCACACCTCTGCCTCGGCGCCGACTGCATCGGCTCCGACCCCGATCCCTTCCTCGGATCCGAGGAGATTGCTCTCAGAGGCTGGTGAGAGTGGCTCTCCTTCGGCTTTTGAGGTAGTGGAGAGGGTACTGTCGAGGTCCTCCAGATCCCCGACCCGGGCTTCGGATCCACCCATACCCCCACTGTTTGAGGGTCTCTTCCATCATCCGTCCATCTGGACAGCCTGCCCAAGCCCTCCAGCTAGTTCCCATGGAGGAACAACAACCTGTGGACAAGTCCTCTTCGGACAGTCCCACCGAGGAGGTCCCTCGAAAACATCAGTGCAAAAGGAGGCACCTGGACTCCCCCGAGTCCATTACCACAGACACGGACTTAGATGATACGGAGGGTTCCCCAAGGTCACCGCCTGAAGATGTCTCCTTTGGAGACATCATGGAAATGCTGCATATTAGAGGGGGGTAGTCAGCCCAAAAGCCTTCCCTTGATGAGTCCATGTTCCTGGAGGCCTTTGAGGCAGGCCCATCTACCTCCTGGGTGTCCCCTCCGGCCGACCCCCTGGTGGACTTAATTACCACCAGGGCTTGGAAGGAGCCCGACACCGTGGAGCCAATTCCAAGGCGCCCCGATAAAGTCCTCAGCCCACCCACAGATAGACCATCTTGGGCCAAAGGAACCCCCGTTGATGCTATGTTGGTGGTGGCGGCCACCAAGAAAGAACTTGCACAGGAGAGTTCTTCGGTTCACCCGCCGGATAAGGAATCTCGAGCGCTTGACCGGATTGGGAAGCGGATGTTTGCTTCAGCGACCTTTTCCATAAGGGCGCTGAACTATATGGCACATACTATTAGGCTACAGCGAGACTTGATTAAGGAATACGCTGCAGCCCCCCCAGAGTCCATGTCGGTCCCAGACAAAAAGGTTTTTGAGACTCGAATGGCCACTCTAAAATCCATCTCAAATACTTCTATGCGGCTTCTCTCCCATGCAACGGAGGGAGCCGCTAGAGCTAGCGGAGCCGGGGTCATCTTGCGACGTCTCTCCTGGCTCCATCTGTGCGACTTCACGGACCCCTTCAAGGCGTCCTTCACGAACGCCCCTTTTGACGGTTCTGCCTTGTTTGGCAAAACTGTTCGCGATACACTGGTCCAAAGCAAAAAGGACAGGAAGACGCTGTCTGCCGTCGGAGTCCGCTTCTCTAGTCCCCAAAGATCCTTCTCCAGGAATCAGAGGGGACAAAAGAAGCTGTGGTTCTGTAAGTCTCAGCAATCCCATCCTGCTGCGGACCACTCATCCTCCAGAGGCAGAGGAGGACAAGGTGGACGCCAGCCCAGAGGCAGAGGGGGGCCACGTAATTTTGGGTCTAGAGAACCTTTCTCAGACAGACCCGCACAACAGCCCTGAGGGCTTGCCCGACTGTCCCTCTCTGGAGGCAGTCGGGGGGTGATTGTCGGAGCACCTGTCAAACTGGGAGTCCTTTACAACAGATCGATGGGTGCTCCGGATCATATCCAGAGGTTACTCTATTCCATTCATAAACCTTCCCCCCAAATCCAAACGCCTCCCCGATGTCCCACCCGATCAGAGGGAGGCAGCGGCTTTGGAAATTTCAAAGCTGCTAAGAAAAAGAGCCATCCAGCCCGTCCCCCCAGACCAGTCCGGATTGGGTTATTACTCCAGGTTCTTTTGGTGCCAAAGAAAACGGGGGACCTCAGACCCATATTAGACCTTTCCGCCCTGAACCTGTTCATACCCAAAGAAAAGTTCTGGATGGTCACTCTCCTATCTATTCTGCCCCTGCTACGGGAGAACGACTGGATGTGCTCGCGAGACCTCAAGGATGCGTATTACCACATATTAATGGACAAACGATCCAGGAGGTTTCTCCGCTTCCAGCTCGGAGCCAGTCATTATCAATTCAGGGTTCTTCCATTCGGCCTCACCTCAGCCCCCAGAGTGTTCACCAAAGTCATGGCAGTGGTTGCAGCCCACCTGAGACTCCAGGGCATTCAGGTCTTACCTTACCTAGACGACTGGCTCCTCACCGCGACCAACAAGCATCAGCTCTGTGTGGTGAGAGATTATGTTCTCTCTCTGGCCCACAACCTAGGCATCTCAGTAAACGAGCAGAAATCCTGCCTGTGCCCCACTCAAGCCCTAGAATTCATAGGGGTCAGGTTAGATACACAAATCTCCAAGGTTGTTCTAACGTCAGTCAGGCTGAACAGCTTGTCATTCCAAGTGTTAGCCCTTCTTCGGAGCCATGCTCCTCCAGCGGAGTTGGTCCTGAGGGCACTGGGGTCTATGTCAGCAGCGATCGGTCTCTCTCTTCATGCTCGTCTGCGCATATTACAATGGACCCTTCAAGTCCAATGGTCCCTGTCGATCCACCCATTATGCATGCCAATCCCCCTGAGCAGGGTGTGCAGGGACTCCCTCCTGTGGTGGTTACAGGCGCAGGAACTCAGAGAAGGGAGACCCTTTGTAATTCCTCCGGCCAAAGCCACGTTGACCACAGACGCTTCTTGCCTCGGGTGGGGGGCATTGTTCAGGCAGATCCGTTCAAGGCACGTGGACTCCCCTAGAGACTGCATTACATATCAACGTCCTAGAGATGAGGGCAGTGCTTTTAGCGTTGCAAGCTCTCCACGACCTTCTTCCCATAGGGACTATTGCAATCCAGACGGACAACATGTCAGTAGTCTGGTATATAAACAAACAAGGAGGGACCAGATCTTATCCCCTGTGTCGAGAAGCCATGAGAGTGTGGGAATGGGCGATTTCCACCAACCGCTTTCTGATAGCAATGCACATTCCGGGGCGGTCCAACATACTAGCGGACAAGCTAAGTCGAGTGTTCCTCACTCCATATGAGTGGTCTCTGAATCCATCTGTTGCAAAGCAGATCTTCCACAAATGGGGTCAGCCTCCCTGCGACCTTTTCGCTTCTCCTTTAAACACAAAATGCAGCGAGTACTTCGCGATAGTTTCCCCCAGAGGGGAGACCCCCAGAGACGCTCTAGTCCATGCTTGGCCTCCCGGACTCCTTTATGCTTATCCCCCACTCCCACTTATGATGAAATTCATCCAGAAAGCCTGTCGGTTGGGGAGCAGAGTTATCCTCATAGCCCCATTCTGGCCTCGACAGATCTGGTTCCCCTTTCTGCGGTCTCACTGTGTGGCTCCCCCATGGATTCTGGATCCCAGTCCAGACCTAATCTCGCACCCAGCAAGATGCCATACCCCAAACCTGGTCAATCTCAAACTTGCTTCTTGGTTGATCCAGTTCCATTAATGGCTAGGACTCCCGGTATCTCATCCCCTGTTAAGGCCATTCTGGTGGCGGCTCATAAACAATCTACCAGGAAACTTTACAACAGTAAATGGAAACGTTTTTCCATCTGGGACAAGGATAAAGAATTGGACCCTTTTACTGTCCCTTTTCCGACTATTCTGGACTTCCTTTCTCTGCTTTTTAGACAGGGAGCAAGTGCCTCCACAGTCAAGGTGCAGTTGGCGGCCATCTCCCATTTTCATGTGGGGGACGGCATAGGCTCCTTAGCATCTACTAAGTTGTGCAAAACCTTCTTAAGAGGCGTTTTTCTTTTGAATCCACCTGTCAAGACTGTGGTTCCCCCGTGGGATCTCACTCTGGTCTTACAAGCCTTAACGAGACCACCTTTTGAGCCGGCGGCCTTGGTTCCGTTAAAGTTCTTGTCTTGGAAAACTGCTTTCTTAGTGGCTACTACTTCGGCCAAGAGAGTTTCAGAATTACAAGCTCTGTGTATTAAACCTCCGTACCTTATTTTTCACAAAGATAGAGTGTCCCTCAGGACTAACCCATCTTTCTTGCCTAAGGTGGCTACAGAATCAAACATTAATCAATCAATAAATCTTCCTGTATTTTTCCCAAATTTTCACAACAAAGGAGAAATATACATTGCACAAATTGGATGTACACAGACAACTGTGTTTTTATTTGCACAGGACTAAAGAGTTTCGCAAGTCGGACCAGTTGTTTGTTTCTTATGCTAAATCAGCCATGGGCAAGGCAGTTGCTAAAGTGACTGTAGCAAATTGGATCTGTCAGTGCATTATGCTGGGATACACCTCATCTGGGAAGCCAGCTCCGATTGGCGTCCGTGCTCATTCCACAAGATCTGTAGCTACCTCAGCAGCCTTTTGGTCTAGGGTTCCAGTAGACAATATTTGTTCAGCAGCTTCCTGGCCCTCATCTCATACCTTCATTTCTCATTACAAACTGGATATTATTTTCAGAAGTAGGGCTTCTTTTGGCTCCGCGGTGCTTCGGAATATCCTTCCGTAAGGACCACCCAGGTTCTATAGGTTAGCTGGGGACTCTGTCCCACAGGTTGCAGATCAAATGAAGTAACTACTTCAGATATAGAAGTTATGTACTCACCACAACGTTCCATCTGAGTAGATACTTCATTTGTCTGCAACCGACCCCCCCCTGCCATCCCCCAAACCTCGGGAAAAGTCTCTGATCATTTGGAGTTGGTTTCTGTCTCGAGTTGGTGAGGCAAAAAAAACGATCTGAGGTAATGTGGTTGGTACTAGGGGATTATGGGTAGGGGGAGGAGCTAGGAAAGCTGCCGGGTCGGATCCGACACCCACAGGTTGCAGACAAATGAAGTATCTACTCAGATGGAACGTTATGGTGAGTACATAACTTCTATTTACATAATGTCAGTGATATTAACTCTCCCATCGAGACAGCAAGACTGTGTACCTGGATAAGGTAACAAATGTCTGCTATTATACCCTTGCAGGAAACACATTTTCATTACAAGTTGTTAAAGTTGTAATCTGGGGGATATGAACTGCTCACCCACTCGGTGCATGCATCACAAAAGCGAGGGTGTGGGGTCACTGTATTTCATAAATGGGACTGTCCCCTAGTACAAATTCTTTCTAAGTTTGGTATATCAGATACTGTGGTGGCTAGAATTACAATCTGTTTGGAAGGATGCATTTTAATATTGATCATGGTCTATTTTCAACCAGCTATGAGAGCAGCCAGAAAAATTCTTGAATATTTCGAAGACAAAATTAAAGGTTTACTCATAATTATGGGGGATTTTAATTGCATTACAAGCTGTGTTGATTCCACTGCTCTTCTCTCTCCCCATTTATCAGCTTGTGCCAAATACCTCAAAATATGGGCAAATGAAATGGCATTGACTTTACTGGGAGAAATCCCAACACTTCCAGTGTGTATTTTAAACATCATTCCTCTAATGTTGGTATATCTAAATACATTGAATGTACATTGACAATATGCTAACATATTCTTAGCCCAATTCAGTGGTCTTATTTAGACCACTAAGGCCTTGTTTTTTTAATTTGCACCATTCCTCTCCCCCCAGCCCCAAAAAGAAATAATAATAATTCCAGACTTTACCCTTATTATATGTGCAGGTCTGATTTTTTTTCCCCACAGTGTCTTCATAAAATTACACAGACGGTCCTTTCAGTGCAAGACATAGTAACCTTCTACTTCCACATTCTCAGGGATACCTACAGGTACTTCTTGCATGCCCACTTGCAAGCTTAGTTTAATGGCCTTTGGAAGTCCTGGAACTCGGAGATGTCAGTTTTGGAAGAAACACACATATTAGCCGAGACAGCAAAACAGAAGAATCAAAATATATTAAGGGAACTAGTGGCCATTAAGGCCAGTATCCAAAAGATAACAGATAAGAAAACTGAAATAGCAAGGAAAACCTAAGGATTTAGTATTATGAGTACTAATTTCATAATAAGATATATTCACATTCAGGCACCTAGGGTAGGTCCAATTCTCAATTCCTCTATTTTATTAGATAAGAATTTTGTTGTCTTAGTACAGACCTGTTATTAAGCAAGGAATAATACAAGCAATTAAGAAACCAAAGCATGTTACAGAGATAATACAAAATGTAGGCTACCTACTATGGAGTAGGTTCCCGTATAGGTTCTCCAAACCCAGTGAAGTGGCTGGTTTTCCACTGGACCAACAAGTAAAAACTTCTTTGCTTGAAGTCATCCACTGTTTTATTCTTGTGGGTATTTTTCAGGCAGACAGCTAACCAGAGTAGAATATACATAATAAAAACATGATGCAATCTGTATTTGAGCTTTAGGTTGTATGGTTTGTTCACAGTATTGAACACTTTTATCTGTCAGACTTCATCAGATACAAACATTCTCTGCCTTTAGCTGCAAATTTCTTGACTTCCACTGAATATTTGTTAATGGGGAAAAAGGCAAGTGAATACCTTTGCAGATGTAAGAAACTTAGCATTTTTCATGGCTTTAATTATTTTGCCCTATTTCTCAAGCATACTTGCTTACAAAAAACACTTGTTTATAGCTTCAGCCAATGATATTAATGTAGACAGTCACCCTTGTAAAAATGAGAGAAAATATCTTTATTGTACTGTAATCACTGCACGTTTACATCCCACCCCCTCCTCAGCAGCCCAAGATTACAGCATATTAACATTAAAATTGCTTTTGTCCAGCTGTTTTCATGTTATACTGTAAAGGCTATATTTCTTAAAACTAAAAAGTACTTGTTTACTTAAATATCTGCTGCATGTATAATGGTCGTTGGAAAGACAACCCCCCCCCACACACACATTTAAAATACTTGTGAATATACACTACACAAAACTGCTTCATTACATATAATGTGCAGTTTATATTATAAATTATTTATACAAATACTAATGAGAACAAAAAGTATTTTGCTTGCAATTACTTTTTGCCCTTTTATTGCCCTCTTGAACATTAATGATATAGTGAGGCATATACTTTGTAGTCCACCCCAAGTTTAAAAAAGTCAACAGAAGTCCAATCTTTCTCAGTCACTCTTTCTTGCAAAGCCATGTTTCACAAATGTGATCAATGCTTTATAGTCTCCCATTTATTTACTAATTTCAGTGCTGCTGGTTTTCTTCCTGTTCATCTCGCTCTCTCAACAACAGTCTCTGGTTCAAGTCCATGGTACTCCTGATTCTTCTAGTCAACTCCTCTGCCTTTTTTCCCCTGTCCATAAAACATTTCCATATGGAAAAGTGGAAAAGGTTTCACTGACCAAGTTTCTCTATGAACTTTATCGTTAGAAGAATGAGAAGCAGATTTGTCTTCTGTTTGCTGGCTCATTTTTTTGTTGGATAAACTTTTTTTTATTTCCTCCTAAGCCTGTTCTGCATCCAAAAATATAATTGATCTTCCAGGAAAATATATTCTGGAGACAGCAGGATATAGCAGCTTGAATCTCACATCTGTCTTTTGACATTCCCTTGTTACTGGAATAAATTTGCTTCTCTTCTGCCTGGTGTACAGTGAATAATCATGTCACACATTCTGCTGTCTCCAGTTTTTACTAATTTTCCCTTCTGCCACAGTTTTGACAGGATCAACTCTTTCAGCTGGTGTGATTGCATCTTTACTAATATTAGTCTTGGCTGCTTTCTCACGGACAGGTTTGGAGCATATGATCACTGTGTCTTTTCTGTTAAATCCTGTGGATGTGATGATGGGAGGTGTTGCCAGCTATGCCAGGAGTGGTGGGGTGGTAGATGTGTGGCATATGCCAGCACGGCTGGCTGAAGTTTTGTGGAGAGTTGTGTATCAAGCTGATTTGTACAGATACTTGTGTTGAAAATGTATTTGTGAGGCTGCTTGTGTTGAAGGTGTGCCAATGAAGGGTCCTGCTGAACAGAAAGGTGATACACCTGTATGTCAGACTGTATTGTAATTGTTGAAATGAATATAGTGTAACAGATAATTTGGAAGAGGAGAGGTTAATCTCAGTCCAACTAACTTTGAAAACTAGTCTGAAATTAAATTACCTGGTTTAGGCCATAAAAATTGTATCTTACAGTTCTGACTGTAGTTAGAGATGAAATGTCTGTGAAAAACAGGACTAGGAATCCTACTGCATTGCCTTTAGGGGTGAACTAATTGTTATCCTGGAAGGGTGGAAGTTTTGAAATGGTGTTATAGCTTCCAGATGCTATAACACATCTCAGAAAATCTCCATCTCTGTATATGGTAACACATATGTGCTAAATTCTGTTTCAGTTTCTAGCAAAGGTTGTAGTGTGGGAACCAGAGTTAGATGACCACATGTATGTGACATCATTCTGTAAATCGGGCACTGAAATTATGTTTTAATACTAGATGAGACAGAAGTCTCAGGGCAGTCTGTTTATGGAGCTGACAAGACCACTGACCCAATTCATCTTGCCTTGCTTTATTAAATAAGTAGGAAACAGTAATTCTTTAGATCAGTCAGGAAAATCTAGTGAGATTAAGAACTGGTTTTTGTATCTCTCTGATTCTGTCCAACTGTGTTATTTTTTAACATTTCCTGTGATTGAAACTCTGGTGTTTATTGCAAATGGGTATTTAGTATCTTCATGTTCTTTTATTAGTAAATATATTTAAACTTTTCATTGTGGCTTTTCTTCTAGAGAATATTTTAACTTTTGAGAGTACTTATATTTATTTGGTGACACTGTGGCCACTCCCAAAAGCCTTGTTGCATTGGTCAAACACTACCATTTGTGTTAGTATTAATTTTACTCAGTATAAATGGGTACTCTTGTAAGAGCCTTAGAGGAGGTGATTCTGGAGTGAACATTTTAGTTTTTTCTTGCCTCAGTATTTTACGGGATGTCAGAAAAGTGAATAATAACTGTATGTGGGAAACAGATACGCAAAGGATTATCATACCTTGTGTATACCTTGTTTAGGTGCTGTTTAGGGCCTGTTGGTTTGGTTGCTTTGTGTGCTAGGTTTGTGCTAAGTTTAAAAGAGGGAGGTAGGTTAGACAGGCCAGGGTGGATTTCTCATTTTCAGAGACTTTGCATTCCATGAGGCAGCACTTTAAATGGGAAGGCCAAGGATACTCTGACTCAGGAAAAGAGTTTAGGGAGTTCTTGTTTTACCCCAGCATAGGCCTTTTAGCTATTCTCCTGTGTTGAATGTGGTGGAAGATGTTTTGCAGAGGCTTCCCTGACCCTGACTCTCTTGCTCCCTGCTCTGTTGCCTGATAGGTATTATAGGGTGCTGCCCTCGGCTCATAATGTGTTTAAGAGCTAGGGCAGACCAGACCCAGAAACTATTTCTCAAAAGGCTGCTAAAGGCTTCTGTGGTTAAAACTGAAAATCCTGCAAAGGGCTTTTGGATAGGTTATACTTCTTCCACTCTAGCCATGAGCTTTTGAATTTGTCAGTTTCACATGCTAAAATATCAGAATTATCTCCTTTCACAATTGAAATCTAAGGTGGATGCTTGGGGAAGGTATTGAGTGTGGAGAGTTGCTGGTTGGTTCATGTGTCTTGGGAAATTGTGGCTGGTTGAAGGATCAGAATTTAGCTGAGCATGTTAAGACAGATTTTGGATGAAAATGGAGGACAAAGCTAAGTCTATGCAAACTGTTAAAGATTTTTTTGGTGCAGCCACCAAGTTTAGTAGAAATTGGCCTGCTAAGGTGAATTGGACCTATATATGATTCTCAGTCTAAAACAGACCCAATGACCTGTTTTTCAGCTGCCAGCAGATTCACGTTTGGCAGCTCCTTTGAAGAGGAAGACTGTCTCTTTTTCAAAAAAAATTACTTTTAGACCTCAAATGTTGAGGGGGTTCACCATATTTACAGATTTTATTTCCATTTTATGCCCTACAATGCCCCCCATGCCAGGGCCTCTCTCCTCCCTCTAAAGAGGCTCACAACTCTTTTTGGACATTCCCAAGTTCAAGATGTTGACGTTACAACAGCTTTACCTCTGCTGGGCAAAGATCACTGGACTTTAGATCTCATGTGCCTATAAGGCTAAGTTGCAGGAGGTATCTGCGGTTCGAGCTGGAAATTTTTTCATTCAGTTCTCCACAGAACTCCTTAGCAGATGTGTTTAGCACAAATCATGGATCCCCACCGAGTGGAAACTGATCTTCATGTATTTCAGACTGACAAAGTCATGTGAACTCCAGACTCCAGACTGTCTTCTGTTAAACTACTCACTAAACCACCAATTGCAAAGTATTGCTCAAGGGTTTCATCACACAGCTTGGAAGAGATGTTTGTGAAAAACCTTCATGTGTAACCCTTCTGTGTATGCCCTTCCACCTCTACCGCTTCTTCAAGGTACTGTTAAGGTCAGACAAGACAGGCGGATTTTGATGATTTGCCTCGGCCCTCGGTCGCCAACACTACACTAATCTACTAACTACCTGGAAGCCCAAGGCATGCTCCTCTTCTCTCCTATCTGTCTCATCAGTCATCTCATCTGCTCAATCAATGTCTCATCTGCTCAATTCTCTTCAGCTTCTCATATTCTGTGTTTCTGTGCCCAGGTCTCGAGCCTAATTTGAGTGTGGCTCTCAAATTCTTACTGAATTATTGGACAAAGGTTTGTCCTTCTCTTCTTCCAAAGATGCTGCAGCATTTTCAGCTCACTATGATGACCCACCAGTACAAAACTGTACTTTCTGGTGGCAGTACCTACCTATTAGTCTGGGCATTGGGGGGCATAGATAGTAAATCTGTACCAGCCTTTCCCGTATGTGTGTGAAAATCAAATCTCAGTGAGTGTGTGTGTCAGCTACTTGGAGCAGGGACAGATGGCAGTGGTTTCACAGTGTGTGTGATGGAGGACTTGGCGTAGAACATTTGGCTGAGGACTCAACCCTACAGCTGTGTCAGTAGGGAGTCTTATTTGGAGTCCCAGGACTGAGTGTCTTCCCTTTATGGTCTTAAGGGAAGTTGTGTTTGGTGCAGACAGCTATGTCTGGAAATAATGTGTGTATCCATTTTTTGTTCTAAGTGAATGTCCCTCTCCAGTGTCTGTGGTCAGGAATAAGGCTGCTTGATTATTGGCCCAGAGCAGTGGTGTCACAGTGCAATACCAGTCCAGTTACTTATCTGTGCTTTCATGAAATTAGTACAGTCTCTTCCTTCCAGTTTTTCTAGTGCAGCAGAATATCTCAGGTTTTCTCTGTATGCTCTGTTTTCTAACTCTACCATTTTTTGAAATGGGTATTTCTGAGAAGTCTCATATTTGGTCAGCCTTTTCTTTATTTCAACCTCTGATTTTTGCAGTTTTATCAGTTCATCTGAATAGCTAGTTAAACTATTTTTCTAGCCTTTTTATTTGAGTTGATGTACTCCTTAAATGTTTCATTTATTGTAATCCCCTCTGTAAATTACGGAAGCCCTCTTGGGTATCAAAGCTGAAGCTGTTTTTGCTGAACAGCTGTGCAATTCTTTCCAGCCAACATTTTCTCATCTTTCCTGGCTTTGTTTTCATTCAGGTTCTCTAAATTTCTTGGATGACATCCAGGCAGTGCATTTACTGCATTTTAACTTAACTGTAACTGAATTTTACTCAAGTTGACAATATCACTGGCTCTTTTTTCCTCATTTTTTTCACACTGGGATAGCTGAAATAAAGGTGTTGATCAATGTGCACCCATCTTGGAAGTCCAAATCTGTTACATTTCTGCCAAAAATGTTGGGAGACCTAGGCTAATGCGTTTGATTGTTGTCATAAAGAATTTTACCACAGAACTTAACTTTGTTGTTAGGAGGTAAGATCTGCTCTTCAAAGCTCAGGTAGCCACATGGCAGTCACTTTTTGTGGCAAGAACATGGACCTTGATCCCAGTAACTTGATTGTTCCCTCCATTAGCCACAAGAACAGAAAGAAGAGTTTGTTCAAAAGGCTTCTGTAATGCCTTCAGCTTTCACATTGCCTCAGCTACTGATGGGTGACTTTACATTGGCCATCTGTTTTTCCTTGGACCACCTATCACTTTCAGTCTGTTTGTTGCTGCTCCATGGGACGCCAGTAGGGACCAGAAGGCAGGCACATTCTATGTAGCTGTTGTAGGGTAAGAGAAAATCACTCTTGCCAGCATAGGGGAAGGGAGCCTTTATTCTGGGGGAAGAAACGGTCAACAAATGTAAAATAAATAAATAAGAAACTATCCTTCTAGCCACTTTTTATTTCTTGGAGGGGGGGGGGTCACAGGAAAAAAAGAAGCATTAGGTTAGATGGGTTTATGACATTTCATCAAAGTGTCATAAACTTGAACCACAAATAATCAAACTCAAGTGGTCGATTAAAAAATACAAAGAAAAAAAAATTGATCTTTGCAAGGAAGCATGCCCCCCTTCTAAATATACATATAAGCTGTGAGATTGCACTACATTGACGAAAGGTCAAATTTCCCCATCCCTGCTGCTTCCTGACCTTATTCAGGAAAAGCTGGTAGTGTTCCATCAGCTGTACTGTCTTTTCACAAAATCAACAGAATATGTACCCAGTCACACCTATTTAACACAGGGACAGAACTTAAGCTGCATTTTTCAAGTTCTTTAGTCCCTACTCAACAGAATGGGGAATTTGAGTCTGAGTGAGGTTATCCTTCAGATGGACTTTCTGAAGAGCCCTTTTTCTGATACAGTGACAGAATGAACAATTTGCTTCAGTGAGAACAAAAACAACTGCCAGAATCCCAACAAAGATTGTACTATTTTGTTAAAGTATTTTTTTCAACCTGCAAATGTTCTGTTGTGCTTCCAGACTTAAAGGATTCTTTCTTTGCAGCTAACAATTTGCCTGACAGTCAGCTACCTGGTCACAGAAAGTATGTTAAATTATGTAAGGTGCTGCAGTCCCACAAATTACTTTTTTTCAATTCCAGGTCATATCCTGCAGTTACTTTTCTGTCTAAGTCAGCTTTGGCTAGGCTCCTTATGTCATTCCTTCTAGTAAGTTGGGGAAATGACTTTGATGGTTTTGGGAAGAGAGTTTCAGAATACTGAATTGTCAGGGTTACATATCTAAGTTTCTGATGACATTCTTTGATACTATGAGAAAGTTAATTACTGACCTCCCTTCAGACACTAAGGCATCTCTGATTTCGTTAGTATCCTCTGTCTCAGGTATGTAAATATTTTCTAAAATATTCTTGTAGCACTACTAATAATGTTTCTAGAGGATGTCAAAGCTGAGATTCTGAATGCTGCCATGGATAAAGAGATATCATCTGGTCCTTCACCTTCTGAGGTCCTTAAAAAGTTTGATGAAAGGGGAAAGTTAATTCAGAGGTTAACCAGATTGTTCACCTCTCTTTGCTAAAATGAACCACAAAAGCAAAAACAGCTAAACCAGTCCAGATAGCCTCCACCACTTGGTCGTTGCTCACAATAAGGTACTACAAGTTCCAGCCAAGTTTTATTTTAACGTCACAAGCACACACGCGTTTTCGTCGATAAAACGACTTCTGATAAAATCTTGTGCAACTCTGCTGTTTAAATACATTCCATACTTAATTAAGATAGCACAATTAGACAATAATCCAATTAAATAATTAAAATATATATAATATTACCTTGTGCTGTATTTAAAACACAAATTTACTAACTAAAATTACTTGTTAATTAAATACACAATGTTCAAAAAATCACATGTACATCAAATGCGGTAGGCTTAGGAAACATAAAACCACTAATAACCTTACAATAATAAAAAGTGGTTGAAATAATGTTATATTTAAATATGTGTATATATATATATGGTCATAAATAACATTACATTACACTGGTGTTTCTATGGGTGCCAACTGCGCCCCTACTTATGCTGACATTGTATTGTCCATATGGGAAAAGAAATTTGTTGTTAATAGTGAATTTTCTATCTATTGGAACTACTACTGCAGGTTTCTGGATGATATATGTATTTTTTGGAATGGGCCGGTTGACCGTATTGATGATTTTATTAATTATATCAACACAACTACGACCTTCCTAAAATTTACATACCAAATATCCCACAATAGTGTCAACTATTTGGATGTGACTCTTACTAAGGATGGTGACAGGGTCAAGTCCTGTA
This sequence comes from Protopterus annectens, assembly GCF_019279795.1. Lineage (NCBI taxonomy): Eukaryota > Metazoa > Chordata > Ceratodontiformes > Protopteridae > Protopterus > Protopterus annectens. The sequence goes on along the minus strand of NC_056725.1, from coordinate 703,348,384 downwards.
TATACAGGAAACCCACATTCTCCAACAGCTACATCCATTATCAGAGTTCACATCCCAGATTCCAGAAAAGAGGAATTTTGAAAGGACAGTATGTCAGGGTGTCCCGGATGACCTCCCAGGATCAACAATTCAGAGATGAGTGTGATAAACTCACATCCCTATTTCTGGACAGGGGATATCCCATTAGCCTGATACAATCAGTTCAGGAAGAAGTTGAGGCTGCCCGTACTACTAGATTCAGTCCTATTTTGGGCAGGGACACTGGAGAAACTGATGGCCAAACCCAAAGTGACATAGTTAGTCCATTTTCTAGCAATTTTGCCTTTATAACGGATTTTAGTACTAATGCAGTACACATTAGGAAAATTGTAGAAAAGGAATGGCAGTCTTTTCAGGATTTTACGGACCTGAGTCACCTAAAGGGTAAGAACTTGAAAACAGTCTTTAGGAGAGGGTTAAATATCAAAAGGGTGTTGGAACACCATGATCAACCTGTACGGTCTTACCGTACGAGGAAAGGGACTTACAAATGCGGTCGTTGTTCTTTATGCAAATATATAATGCATGACCACCATGTATATTTAGAAAGTAGTAATAGGGATATTAAAGCCTCAGACTATTCCAACTGTTTGTCTACTGAGGTAGTTTATTTGGCAGTTGTGCCAGGCATTTTATATCGGTAAAACCGAAAGACAGTTGAGACGTCGCATATATGAACAACAGTATGACATGATTAAATCAAACAGTAAAAACGCATTGTATAGGCATTCTATTGATTGTGAGGGGGCAAGGTTTTTGTTTTTTGTGTTGGAAATTGTTCCTAAGGACATCAGGGGAGGACCCTGGGAAGCCAAATTAGCTCACAGAGAGACCTTTTGGCAGATTCTTTTAGAATCTAATAAATTTCCGGGTCTCAATGATTTTATTTCCATTGTTCCCTGCCTTAAACTTAAGGCAGGACGTATATAATGCAGGGTTTGAAATCAAAGTGATCTAAGTTTATCAATTATTTATGTAATTAATTTTTAATTGATATTCTGGACTATGACTATTAAATATTAATTGATTCAACCTATTAAATTACTGTTATTTATGACCATATATATATATATATATATATATATATATATACACATATTTAAATATAACATTATTGCAACCACTTTTTATTATTGTAAGGTTATTAGTGGTTTTATGTTTCCTAAGCCTACTGCATTTGATGTACATGTGATTTTTTGAACATTGTGTATTTAATTAACAAGTCATTTTAGTTAGTGAATTTGTGTTTTAAATACAGCACAAGGTAATATTATATTTATTTTAATTATTTAATTGGATTATTGTCTAATTGTGCTATCTTAATTAAGTATGGAATGTATTTAAACAGCAGAGTTGCACAAGATTTTATCTGAAGAAGTCGTTTTATCGACGAAAATGCATTTGTGCTTATCGTGACATTAAAATAAAACTTGGCTGGAACTTGTAGTACCTTATTGTGAGCAACGACCGAGTGGTGGAGGCTAAGTGGACTGGTTTAGCTGTTTTTGCTTTTGTGGTTCATTGTGGTATCTCTTTGCTAAAATACAATAAAAACTTTTCTTCCCATTCACGTTTCTTTGTCAGCAAACAGAATAATCAATCCCAGAAAGGTACAGGCACACAAAATTTCAAAAAGCAATGGGAGGGAGGTTCAAAGAAAACAGGATGGTCTTCCCAAAACAAAGGACAGTTTAAGAAAACAGAATGCCAACCTGGCAATTATCTAAAGCTTTCCCAAAGTCTAGGTCTTCACTTTCTTCTGTGGCACCAGGTAACATCAGACACTTTGGTTATGCAAATCATTTTAAAAGGCTGCAAGTTGCCGTGAGATTACTCTTTATCCAATCAAATTCCCCTTTATCTCATATCATAGCTCAGATGCTGTTTAGATCAAAGAGGGAAAGTATTTTATTCAAGAATCGTTTCTGCTACCATAGAAAAAAGGAACCTGGAGACCTGTCTTAGTCATTTCTTTTCTAAACTTTCTATCAGTTGATCCCCACATGTTTATTTGCATCTCTATACATTCCCCTTCATTGCTAATGTATCTCCCTACTCTAATCTGTGCACAAACTGGCTACTAATAAGCAAGTCAATGTGAAGACACACTCCCAACTTTAATAAACTTAGCTGTCTCTTCTCTCACTTTACAGGTAGAGTTTGAATTATTACTCACCCCCTCTGTGGCCTTCACTGATAGATTTCCACTGATTGCCTCTCTGGTTTGGCTGGTTTCTTTGCATTCCACCTGGTATACACCCCTTGTACTATCCCCATCCCCCAATACTAAGTCTATATTAGAATCCTGCTGAGCATGGAGCCATCTTTAAAGTACTAGTCACCCACCAGGACACAAGTGCTCTTCAGCAATTTAATTCTGCTTGCTGGTAAGCCATTAGACCTCAGGAATTTGTTAAAGTGTTCAGATTTGTAAAGTAACACTTTTTGCTGCCCATTACTCTTGTGTTGGTGGGCTCTCCCCCACTCCATTTGCCCTCACTAATGCTCGAGCTCTCTCCGCTCCCCTGCCCTGACCCCAGTTTCCTCCCGCCCCCACTACCTCTACATTTATAGTAATTGCAACCACACCCACAGCTCAACCTTACATCACCTCCAACAATCACAGCTCCTCAAGTCAGATCACATTACACCACACCCACTTGCTCCACCACACAGTACTACCAACAACTCTAATTTCCACTAGGCATTATTACATCACCTCACACTACTTACCCATCCACATACAGTGCAACCCTATAATTCCTATCCACACCTCCACCTAGAACCAACTTAAACTTTATAACCATGACTATCACACAACTAAATCTAGTCTGTCTTCTCATAATTCTTTATAACTCCACAAGTTATCACTCTAGCAATATCCCTAAACTTAGTAGCACAACACTATATTATGCACTCTCATATACAGACACTGCACATTATAATAATATCTGCAAACAATTGTTCAAGAACTACATAACAGACCAATTCAGTACTAAAAACATATGCTCTCATTCCTACTCCAAAAAACACACAATACTTTCTCACACTCATTACCAAACTCCAACATATGTATCACCATTTTAACACCAAGCTCACCATAAGTGGGAACATCCACCCCAACCCATGCCCAAATCCATCATCTCCAACACACACTGCTATAACACAGTTGTCAGAACATAATACTCCCATCTTCATCCCTGGGCAAATCAGCAACAGCAGCAAAACCAACCATCTTTTAATGCTAAATATTAATATTAGAAGTATCAAAAATAAAATACCTGAACTCCAGGTCACAATAGCACACTACTCCCCAGACATAGTTGCTTTAACAGAAACCTGGCTAAATAAAAACATAAACTCAGAAGTTCTCCCTACCAGCTACAATATCATTAGACAAGACAGACCACTTTGTAAAGGGAGTGGAACTGCCTTTCTGTACAAGTCCAACTTAACTTTGTCAAATACCAAACTCCTACCTTTCCCCCAATAATTGGGACATACTTATCTTACAACTTCACCTTCACCCTAAAAAGGTCATCACCACAATTGTGATCTATATTCCACCTGGTAATACACCTGCTAGCCTTAAAGACTTCTTATCCTTGTGTTCTTCTACATACTCACAAAAAAAACCTTAATCTGGGGGATTTCAACCTAGATTGGGTCACCTGTATATGAAAACCACCAAGTAATCTAATAAAGCTCCATGGCTACCTGCAGCTAGTCCAATTTCCAACTAGATGTGATAAAAAAAATCTAAAAGGGAATCCATCCTTGACTGGGTCCTAACTAACAATCCCACATTTTACCCCACACAGGCAGTCTCCCAGACACCTTAAGTGACCACAACATAATATAATAAGTTATGCATAGAACAAGCATATGCAAAACCACTAACTATAAATCCAATAGAAATGCAAAAAAAAACTTCTCTCCTGAGGTCCTCAATACTTTACTCTGTAACTGTGACTGGAGCCCCCTAAAAACCCTCCCAATTGACCAGACTGTAGCATATTTCAACAAAACATTTCTACAATACCTAGACACCATCGCTCCATTGCGCAAAATCAAGATTAGAACCTCTACAAACCCTGGCTCAGTAAACCAAACAAATCCAAGTCCAGAGACACTGCCTGGCTTTACTATAAAAAAAAAAAACAAAGAAAGAAACACAAAGCCTAAGTACCAAGAACTGCGCAACCGTGCAAAAAAATGCATTAGGCTGGACAAAAAATCCTACTACATGACATTACAAACTAAATAACAACACAACCCCCAAACATTTTGGCAAAATGTAAACCAGCTACTGAAACCCACCCAAAAGGCTACCCCCAAACCAACCACCCCCGACACTAAAGTTCCCATTGAAACACAATTCAGCTCCTACTTTGTGAACTCAATTCTATCCTTAGTATTACAGGACAGTTCCAACCTCACTATACCCCCAATACAAATAACACTAATGCAAGCTTTACCCTCAAAACAGTTTCCACCACTTCAATCAAAAGCATGCTCTCCAAACTAAAAACCTCATCAGTAGCAGCCAACCTACTCCCCAGCTATTTCTTGAAACTCACAGCAGATGCTATTGCTATCCCAATCTCCACTCATAAACAGATCAATTGTTGAAAACTATGTGCCCAAACTCTGGAAAATATCCTATGTTACAACCATACATAAAGGCGGGACCTCCACTGAACTTAATAACTACAGACCCATTGCTATACTCTTCCCCCCTGGCCAAAATCGTAGAAAAATGCATCCATACCCAGGTGCTAAAATATCTCCTAGACAGCAACATCCTGTCACCTACTCAACATGGTTTCAGACCTGCCCATAGTACCACTACAGCCCTCCTCTGCTTCACAGACACAGTAAACTGTCTCAAAAACAAAGGCCTGCAGGTGTCAACTCTTTTTTTTTTTTTTTTTTTGGTTATGTCCAAAGCATTTGACACAGTCTCACACCAAATCCTGCTAAACAAACTAAACAGATATCACCTATCAAATTCCACTCTTACCTGGTTCCAAAGCTACTTAACTGACAGGTACCAAGCTGTGAAATGGGAAAATTCTTTCAACTGCCCATAACTATGGGAGTCCCACAGGGTTCTATCCTAGGACCACTGCTATTGGCAGTCTTCAAGATTACCTCCATACCTCCACAGAGCATGCATCTATCATTCAGTATGCAGATGATGCTACCTTAATCTGTGCTGCACAAAATATTCCCACCCTCCTACAAACAACAACTAGCATTCTCTGACGTTGAAAACTACCTTACCAGAGTCCAACTTATCCTCAGTCCAAATAAAACTCAGCTTATGATTATAACTAGTTTTAACAAAAACAGTGATAACAGTCAATTCACTGTCTACTCCACAAATGCTACTCCAATCTCTCCAGTGGCACAGGCTAAGCTATTGGGAATAACCATAGACTTCCACCTAACATTTGATAGTCATCTCAACTTAACCATTAAAAAAGTACATGCCAAACTGAAGGAAAAACTGCCAGTCCACAAAGGACCATACAAACAAAAATAAAAATAACAATAAACGGACCCTTCAGTCAATTGCTCTTACTTTGAGACACAGACCAAAAGAACTAAGCGGTTTCGCCAGGTACTAAGCCCAGCATCATCAGAGTCATTTAGTCAGACAATTTTGCATATTTATACACATAATTAATAATTTAAACAGACCAATGACTGATGCTCAATTAATGACCACACAATCTGATGTCATTGCATATTTAAAGACACATTGTATAAAAATTCATAACTTCAATTTCCACTTTACATAGAAAACTTTAAAATATTATTAATAACCATTTAATACATGACTGCGGTGGTGGTGCTGCGATAGTGTTGTCACCTCACAGACGTTGCCCGTTCGATTCTCAGAGCGTCTTCTGTGTGGCAACATGCATGAATGGGCGTTCCTTCGTTGAAGGTTATGCGTTAGGCCTGGCAAGCCAGTTTGTAAAAATCTACTGCCAATCATTAGCGGACTGGAGTTCTGCTGTGGCGACCCCTAACCGGGAAAAGCCGAAAGACACAAACAAACAAAGCTATATTTAATACATATTAAAAAACTACACTAGAATCTGTAAAAATAATAATAAATATATAAGTGAATATGCATATAGTTCATGTATAATTCAAACATATTAAACCTAAAAATATATCTACCCTAAACTATATTATGTTAGCCCTGTATTTTAAAATGGGCATCAAGGTAATACCATCATTGAGTCCAGGTGCCTTCAAAGCATTTAGCCTAAATTGCCGTTGTAGTTCTTTATTTTCCACTTCAAGGTTAATGTTCCCTTGAACGAAGTGTTGAAAGTGACTTTAGAAGTATACTAAATCACGATAGACAGAATATTGACAACCTTACTTGGGATGAAAGGGTAGTTTTGAGGGAATTGGTTAATAGAAATTATAGGTTTATGAAACCAGACAAGGGTGGTCGGATGGTGGTAATGACAACTATGGATTACAGTTGCAAGATGAATGAAATATTGAATGATGAAGTAACCTATTATAGGACATCTAGAAATGAGATGAATAGGGCTTATTTGAAAATTTACATGTATTTGTATGATGCACTTTTTTAAGGAATGATTAATGAAGTAGAATTTAATTATTTAACAGTTAAGAATCCAGTTTTACCAGTCTAAGGTGCATAAGGTAATTCATAATCTACCTTTTAGACCTATCGTAGCTGCTGGTGGTTCCAAAATGGAACCTTTAGCATATTTTGTGGATACATGGTCTAAAGTGGCATTTGAGGAAGCTGTACATATTTTAAAAGACTCTTGGCACTGCTTGGAAAGACTAAAAATAGTCAAAAATGAAACTAATTATGCATTTTTGACTGTTGATGTTATTAATTTATTTACAGTGATTCCCCAAGATGAAGGTCTAAACATGTTCCATGAGAGTCTACTAATAGTAAAAGGCTTGATAAATCTAAATTAAATTTAATAGTTGAACTTATGGAATTGGTATTAAAAAATAATTTTTTGAGTTTTGAAGGAGAAATGTACCAGCAGAAAACTGGTGAGGTGATGGGTGCAAGGTGTGCGCCAGTATTTTCTAATTTGGTGTTACTGGCCTGGGAAAATCTACATGTTTTTTCATCTAAATATTTAGACAATATTTTGCTTTATGATAGGTTTTTGGATGATATACTCATCCTGTGGAGGGGGGATGTTATTATTATCAGTGAATTTATTGAATATCTGAATGAGATGACAAATTTCTTTAAGTTTACTTATGTGTGGCATAATGATGAGATAAATTTTTTGGACATCACTTTAAAGAAAATGCCACAAGGGTTATGTAGCAACATATATAGGAAGGATGCCTATTCAAATTCATTAGTACACTTCGATAGTTGTCACCCTTACCATCAAAGAAAAGGTATTATAAAGGGGCAGATGTTAAGGACATCGAGACTGGTTAGTGACAATGAGGTGTTTAAACATGAAATCTTTAAACTGATAGGTATGTGTATGGAAAGGGGTTATCCCCTTAAGTTGTTACCAAGTGTTAAAAAAAGAAGTTTTGAGGAAAAGGTGTACATTCCAATATTAAGAAGTGAGGTATCGGTGTTTCATAAAGTAATTGATGAAAACAAGGCAGGTGATGTCTTTGTGTTAAAATATAATCCATTAGTTCCACAACTTACGACTACTTTAAGACATGCGTGAAGATTTTGTTTAAATAAACCTACTAAGGACATTTTGGGTACTGAACCCCAGATAGATTATGATAGGGGTAGGAATATGAAAAATATTCTTGAAAGTTACTCCACCAGAAAGAATTTAAATGTATCATCTATGACAAAATGTGGTTCATGTAGGTATTGTCGTTTTATTAATGATGGTCCCTATTTGTGTATTAAGGACTATCAGTTTTCAATTGCATGCCCGGGTAAATGTACCTGCCAATAGTACCAGATTGGTATACGTGGCAACCTGTACAGCCTGTGATGCTTTCTATGTAGGAAAGACTATTCACAGACTGTGTGATAGGATTTCTGAACATTTGAGAAGTATTAAAAATAGGAACGAGCACAATGCACTTTATACTCATAGTTAACGTTGTACGAATTTTAAAAAATGTTTATTTATTGTTGTAGATACAGTTATGACTAGCGAAAGGGGGGGACATTAACCTTGAAGTGGAAAATAGAGAGCTACAATGGCAACTTAGGCTAAATGCTTTGAAGGCACCTGGACTCAATGATGGTATTACCTTGATGCCCATTTTAAAATACAGGGCTAACATATAATTTAGGGTAGATATATTTTTAGGTTTAATATGTTTGAATTATACATGAACTATATGCATATTCACTTGTATATTTATTATTATTATTTTGCGAAGGCTAAGGATAAGGCATATGAAGAGTTGTATGAAAGGTTGGACACTAAGGAGGGAGAAAAGGACCTGTACCGATTGGCTAGATAGAGGGACCGAGCTAGGAAAGATGTGCAGCAGGTAAAGGTGATAAAGGATAATGAGGGAAACATACTCACAAGAGAGGAGAGTATGTTGAGGATATGGAAAGAGTACTTTGAGGGTTTGATGAATGAAGAGAATGAGAGGGAGAGAAGGTTGGATGATGTGCGGATAGTGAATCATGAAGTGCAGTGGATTGACAAGGAGGAAGTAAGGATAGCTATGAAGAGAATGAAGAATGGAAAGCCTGTTGGCCCAGATGACATACCTGTGGAAGCATGGAGGTGTTTGGGTGAAGTGGCAGTGGAGTTTTTAACCAGATTGTTTAATGAAATCTTGGAAAGTGAGAGGATGCCTGAGGAATGGAGAAAAAGTGTTTTGGTACTGATTTTTAAGAATAAGGGTGATGTGCAGAGCTGTAGCAACTACAGAGGGATTAAATTGATCAGTCACAGCATGAAGTTATGGGAAAGTGTAGTGGAAGCTAGGTTAAGAAGGGACGTGATGATTAGTGATCAGTAGTATGGTTTCATGCCGGGAAAGAGCACTACAGATGCCATGTTTGCTCTGAGAGTGTTGATGGAGAAGTACAGAGAATGTTAGAAGGTGTTGCATTGTGTTTTTGTAGACTTAGAGAAAGAATATGACAGAGTGCCTAGAGTGGAGTTATGGTATTGTATGAGGAAGTCAGGAGTGTCAGAGAAGTATGTAAGAGTGGTACAGGATATGTACGAGGGTAGTGTGAAAGCGGTGAGGTCTGCGGTGGGAGTGACGGATGCGTTTAAGGTGGAGGTGGGGTTACATCAAGGATCAGCTCTGAGCCCTTTCCTATTTGCAATGGTGATGGACAAGTTGACAGACGAGATCAGACAGGAGTTCCTGTGGACTATGATGTTTGCAGACGACATTGTGATCTGTAGTGAGAGTAGGGAACAGGTAGAGGAGACCCTGGAGAGATATGCTCTAGAGAGAAGAGGAATGAAGGTCAGCAGGACTAAGACAGAATATATGTGTGTGAATGAGAGGGAGGATAGAGGAATGGTGAGGATGCAAGGAGTAGAGGTGGCGAAGGTGGATGAGTTTAAATACTTGGGATCAATAGTTCAGAGTAACAGTGAGTGTGGAAGAGAGGTGAAGAGAGTACAGGCAGTATGGAGTTGGTGGAGAAGAGTGTCAGGAGTGATTTGTGACAGATGAGTACCTGTAAGAGTGAAAGGGAAGGTCTGCAAGAGAGTAGTGAGATCAGCTATGTTATATGGGTTGGAGACAGTGGCACTGACAAAAAGGCAGGAGTCTGAGCTGGATGTGGCAGAGTTAAAGATGTTATGATTTGCACTGGGTGTGACAAGGGTGGACAGGATTAGGAATAAGTATATTCATAGGTTCATAGGTAGATACTAGGCTATCTGCCCTAAGGCATTTATAAACCTAGCCAGAGTGTATTTGGCTTCCGCCTCCCTATTAGATTAGTCTACTGTGCCTCTGTAAAGTAGGTCACAGAAGGTACCCTTTTAAGATTAGTTTACTGTGCCTCTGTCTAGCAGGGACACAGAAGAGATCCCAGGGGTGAATTTGTGATTTCCCATCCACGCGTCCAGATTTCTCTTGAAGACGGTCAGCGAGGGGCTATATCTAACATGAATTGGGATTTTATTCCAGAGTGAGGGGAGCCTCTGGAAAATGAATCTGTCCCTCCAGCATGTCCTATTTATTTTTGTGCTGAGGTTTAGGTCCCTGGAGTGTGTAGCTCTAAGGGACTTGGATTTTTTGAGGTGGAGCATGTCCATTAATTCTGGGTTTGACATGGCTTTGTACGTCAGGCATAGATCGCCTCTGAGTAGGCGGTAAGCAACTGAGTAGAGCTGGAATTTCTTTAGTCGAGCTGCATAGGACATCTGTTTATAGCCCATGATTCTCTTGGTAAGGTACTTTTGGGGTCTCTCCAGTTGCTGCAGGTATCGGGTAAGGTACATCCCAAAAGGGGCATTGTATTCAATTATGGGCTTGATGAGTGAAGAGTAGAGGGGCACAATGACCTCTCTTGATCTAGATGCGAACCCTTTCATGATAAGGTGGGCTATATAGAAGGTCTTTCTAACCACTTTGGCAACGTGATTATGAAAGAAGAGATTACTATCTACGTTGGTCCCCAAATCTCTAATTACTTCTTCCGTACTTAATGGATTACCACCTTTGTGGTAATTTGTGGGCACCTTGTTTTTCCCAAAGGGGATGACTATGCACTTTTTAGCATTTTAGTTTGAGGCCGTGGCTCTGGCACCAAGCATCCATCTCTCTGAGACCCTTTTGGAGGATGCTTGTGTCAGCTGGAGATTCGATTATGGCCCCCAGTTTGCAGTCATCTGCAAACTTTGTCAGCCATAATCCCCCCATGTTAGCCTGAACCTCAGAGAAGTATATACCGAACAAGAGAGGTCCCAGAACTGAGCCCTGTGGGACGCCACTTGTAACAGGTTTGGATTCGGACATGGCCCCTGCGATTCTGACCATGTGGGTTCTAGCTCTGAGCCAGTTTGCAACCCATCTTGTGATATAGGCGTTGATATTTAAGCTGGTAAGCTTATTTATGATGCCCGAGTGGGGTATTGTGTCGAAGGCTTTTGCGAGGTCCATGTAGGCTGTGTGGACTACCTTGCCCTCATCTATGGTTTGGTAACTGTTTCAAAGAAATCATCTAGGTTTAAGAGGCAAAGATCTGCCCTTAACAAAGCCGAATTGGGTAGGGTCCAGTGTCTGGAGGCTCCCAATGTCTTTATTTATGAGTTCCATGATAATACGCTCCATAGCTTTACAGACCAGACTAGTCAGGCTTATGGGGCGATAGTTTCTGGGGTCAGTTGTGGCACCACCTTTGTGGAGTGGGACCACTGTAGCTGTACGCCATTCTTTGGGTACATATCCTGTAGTAAGGCTAAGTTTGAACAGTGACTTAATGTGAGGGTTCAGTTCTTCTTGGAGCTCATGTAAGACACAGCCTGGGACACCGTCCGGTCCCATAGATGCTGTGTTTTTTGCTTTGGAGAGGGCAGCTCTCACCTGTGCATCTGTGATGTCAGGGAGGTTACATTCAGTTGGGATAGGCATTTGCTCCTTTGGGGGGGAAGAAGTTTGCACTGAATCTGTCTGCCAGGATGTTAACTATGTCTGTAGGTTTGGTATATTTTGTACCGTTATGCAACAATTCAGAGCATATCTGGGAGTTTCCACCCATGTTCCTGACATAACTAAAGAAGGCCTTGTGATTATCTTTAGTGTCTAGGGCAATTTTTCTTTCGAAGCTGGCCTTTGATGATTTTATGAGGGATCGAAGTTTCTTGCTAATACTGATCAGAGATGCCTTTCCTTTTTGGGATTTTGCTCTGTCATGTAGTAGCTTCTTCCTTCTGTTGTATAGCTTATTTATGGCTGGGGTCCACCAGACCTTTCTCCTGTTTTTGGAGGAGTGAGTCTTGGTTTTATTTGGGATAGCACGATCCATGCATTCCTGCAGGTGCTCATAGAATGCATTTGTAAAGGATTCTGCAGATTGGGCTGTATTATCCTCTGGCCCAGGGGCTTTGAAGGATTCTACCTCAGTCTTGAGAAGTGCGAATTTGGCTTTTGAGAAATTCTTTACAGTGATTTCCTTGGCTGGGGGTGGGGACGGGATATGGATGTCCAGGGAAATTTGTTTATGGTCTGATCTTACCAATGAGGGGTTTACCTCTGGTGTGGAACATAGAGTCCCCATGTTGGTGATGACCAGGTCCAATATGTTGTTCCCTCTTGTGGGAGTGGTGACCAGTTGTTCTATTGCGTTAGAGTTTATAAATTCAAGGAACTGTTGGGCGAGGGTGTTTGGGCTTGAGTAGTTTTCCCAGTCAATGTTTGGGTAGTTGAAGTCATCCAATAACATAGTGTTTGGGGAGACCTTCATATTCTCCAGTGTTCTCAGGAATGCCAAGTGGGGTTCCTGTAATAGTGAGGGTGTTCTGTAGCAGGCTACAAACTGAAAGGCAGTTTTGCTCGCTGTTAGTTGCACATGGATGGTTTCTGATGCTTCGTGCAGTGCCACTAACCTGGAGGTGTAGGTATCTTTGATGAATATAGATACTCCCCCTCCTTTTGTGCTTCGGTCCGAGTTTTGGGGCCGAAATGCATGGTATGAGTTATAACCTGGTAGTGCTGGGGTGCTCTCAGGAGCCTTGAACCAGGTTTCTGTTACTGCACAGACATTGATTTTCTCCATACTGAGGAGAGCCTCGAGTGCGTGCATCTTGAGGTTTAGACTTCTGGCATTGAGTAGCATTACCTTTAGTTTTTTTATCCTTGGGTTGTCTGTGAAGGTGGGTTTGTCCTTTGAGCCTTGCCTAAAAAAGACACTATGGGGGTGGCAAGAGCCTTGGCCAGTATATGAAAGCCTAAGGGTGACAGGTGCAAGCCATCCCTAGTGAAGCAACGTGGCTTGTCGAGCATGTCATCCCAGGCTGACAGACACTGGATCCCCTTTGAATGACACCAATACTTTAGCCAATTGTTGAAACTGATCATTTTGTCTTTATACTGTAGCATCATTCTTGGTGAGGGCAAGATGCTACTCAAGGTCAGGGCATACCAGCCTGGGCTACATGGTCAGAGAGCTCCTCTATGTCTCTTTTCATGTAGTCCAGGGAGGTACATTTCAGGTCATTCACACCAGCATGGACAATGACGGAGTCATACTTGTACTTGCTTTGGAGAGACCTGAGTGCTTGCGTTATGTGGCGGATCCTGGCACTCGACAGGCAGCTTACAGTGACCTTCTCCTTGTTCAGTCTAGTGAACGGGACGTCAGTGTGCCGGACAATAGAGGGTCAGCCCAGGTTGGACGGTTTGGAGACAAAGCCAGAGAGGCAAGATTACATTGGTTTGGACATGTGCTGAGGAGGGATGCTGAATATATTGGGAAAAAGATGCCAAGGATGAAGCTACCAGGTAACAGGAAAAGAGGAAGGCCTAAGATAAGGTTTATGGATGTGGATGAGAGGACATGCAGATGGTTGGTATGACAGAGTAAGATGCAGAGGACAGGAAGAAATGGAAACAGGTGATCCGCTGTGGCGACCCCTAATGGGAACAGCCGAAAGAAGAAGATTATTTTAAAGATTTTAGTGTAGTTTTTTTATATGTATTAAATATAGTTAATGGTTATTAATAATATTTTGAAGTTTTCTATATAAATTGGAAATTGAAGTTATGAATTTTTATACAATGTGTCTTTAAATATGCAATGATCAGATTGTGAGGTCATTAATTGAGCATCAGTCATTGGTCTGTTTAAATTATTAATTATGTATATAAATATGCAATATTGTCTGACTAAACGACTCTGATGAAGCTGGGCCTAGTACCTGGTGAAAGCGCTTAGTTCGTTTGGTCTGTGTCTCAATAAAGTAAGAGCAGTTAACCGCAGTGGTCTGTTTATTGTATTTTTTATACATGCCAGACTGGTATCACTGTACCATATCAAACCGTTTCTTACCAACAAGACAAGATCAGCCATTGCTCACTCCCAGCTTCTGTCCACCCTACTCTATGCATCTCCCATTCTGACTAATCAACAAAACTGAACTAAGCAAAATGGAAGCCTGCTATAACAGAATTTGCCCGCTTTGCTACAAAATGCTCATATAGAAGTCATCACTGTACTGCTTTGAGACAGCTCCACTGGCTTGAACTACACAACCTCCTAACCTACAATCAGCTCTGCCTCCTTCATTCTATCTATTATCTCCCCAATAAGTGTCCTGCCCTCAAAAACCTAGTACATCACTCAGCCAAAAGGCCTCTTAGATCACTAGAAGCACTATGTAGTAGTTCACTGGCTGAAAAATGGAACTATCTCCCCACTAACATATAAACACATCGTCCAAAGCCTCCTTTAAAAGCCTCATTAGGCAACATCTCATGCAAAGCTGGCAGTGCCATGACTGCTCCCCAGGCTAGTGAAAGCGGATAAGGTACACATACTAAACCTAGAGTACTTGATAATAGTTTTCACTCTTACTCACAAACATTGGCTAATGTACAATGTATGTACTGTACCTGTGTACTATGTATGCATTCTACCTATGTTCCAAATTTCAGCTGTTCACCACAAATTTTTTAATTACCTTTATTTTTAAATTAATATTTTCTTGTTTGTTCTCTCCACTGTAACTGTTGATGTGCTGCATACCACTGTAAAAACATGTCTATTGTAATTTGTGTGTATACTGATCATGTCTAAATATCTACATGTAACTGTAATTTTTCTTTTTGAAACTTTTCTCCCCGGGCCACTGCTGAAAAAGGGCCTTTTCGGCTCAGACACCCCCGGTTAACAAATATAAAAAAAATAAATAAATAAGCATTCACATTAAAATCATAAAATTCAAAATGCTGTCTCACGCTACAGTCTGTTACCTCTCATTCCACCTCTCAGTTCTCTAGTAAATGTATATTTAAAAGATGCTCAAATATTTCAGTCCCAAATGTTTTTGTGTCCGATTTAAAATTTCAGTGATTCACTTTGCCAATAGGCTCCTGTACTAGAGCATTACAGGCTGTGGGGAATTCAGATTTTCCCATATTTCAATGACTGCCTTATTTTTGCAGATTCTTTCACAAACTATCAAGAATCTCTGGCTTGGATAAAATAACTTTTTTTTCAGCCTTGGTTTTCAGGTAAACATAACAGAAATTTCTCATCTCCTGTCACTGCTTAGTGTTTCTGGGATGTCTAGCATACACAGCCCTAATGATAGTTTTTCTTCCTGAGGAAAAAAGTGGAATGTTACACTTAATAGTTCGTGATATCTCAGAATTGTAGATTTTATAGCCTGTACTTTTCTCCTTATTCCTTTGCAAGACTTCACATGAGGAAAATTCAGTGGATCATCAAATCAGTTTGGGCCTAATAAAAGCACCCATGTCATTTCCTTTCAGACTTCAGTTTTAGGCTTTGCAAAAAAAGCAGATAATCTGGTAGGTAAATCTGTTGTCTTTCAACCCAGGTTTTTCCTTTATCCCCTTCCAATCCCTCCTCAGTCTCTAACCACAGATGCATAAGATTTTGATAATCTAGTGCCTTTTAAGCAAATAGGACAAATTAAGGCACATGAATATCAAATGGTATCTGTAATAAGTGCCCTCAAATCTTTAACTGTCTTTGGACTCCAGGCCCTATAACAGTGATCGCAAACAACACCACAGTAATGTGATATGTAAATAATTAGAAGGCATCAGGTCCTACCCTCTTTGCAAACTAGCAGCTCAATATAGTCTGTCCCTGTAGGTTACCTACAGTCTGTCACAGCAAAACAGTATTGAAGACAAGCTGAGCAGGACCAGGACAGACCCTAACAAATGGTAGTTGCACCTGGAGGACCTTCCAGGAATTGATTAACCTGTTAAATTCCCCAAGTAGATTTGTTTGCCTACAAACACGGCAGACAGCTAAACAAGTTCTGCATCAGGAATCCTTGCACACAGGTCTGGAAGACAGATGCCTCTTCATTCCCTTAGACTGGAATGGTCCTTTATTCTTTTCCACCCTTTCCTGTGATAACCTGGAGTCCTCTAAAGATTCAGAAGGAAGACTCAAAGATAATTGTGGTGACTGTCTGTTGGCCTATGCACAAGTGGATCTCCCTTCTTTTGAATATGACCAAGGGCACTTCCACAAACCTCCTCACAGAATGTACTTACTTGGACAGTGGTTGATATACCTCAACTTCAAAGTTCTTCATCTGACTACTTGAATGATAGAATTGTAGTACCTTTCAGGCACTTATATTTTATGAGTACATGCATCAAATATTGAAGTAGACAGAAACCTTATACTAAAAAAGAATATGGAAAAGATTTTGCAGTTGCTGCCAAGACAAGAACCAGGATCCTTTTATGGTTCAGTCTCATTTGATTCTACAGTATTCATAGGATCACAGGAGGTGACTAGGCTAATGACCCTAAAGCCTTTTTCAGCCTAGCCTTCCATGCCCCAGTTTTCTCAATTATCAATGCCCACTGGCTAGAATGGCTTTAATTTATGCCTGTTTGCCCAAGTTATTATCCTGTGGCTTTTCTTAGTCTTCTATTAAGATTCACATTTTGTTCATCCTTAGTTTACACTGAACCAGGCAATTCATCTCCTTGGTTTATTTCCATAACCTAAAAATGAGGGGGAATAATTGCACACATTCTGGATGTCTACAGGCAACTCAAATACCACATTTACAAGATAAAAACCTTCAGGACCTCTGATCAACTATTTATTTCATATGAAGGTGAGAAAAAGAGACAGTGTCAAAACAGCAATTTCTAAATGGTTTTCTCATAGTACAGCTTTTTGTTATATTCACCATGGCAAGACACTTCCATACAAAGTCAGGGTCCACTCTACCAGGGCTCTAGCTTCTTCTGAGACTTTAGGGAAAGGGCTGAAGACTGAGTATACTAGAGGCAGCAACTTGGTCATCTGTACACAGTTTTATCAAGCACTCAAAACTAGATTCCTTTTCTATGTTCAAAATAAATTTTGCTAAGACTGTTCTCCAGGGCTCCTCCCTTTCTTTCTAAACTGTGGTAGTCATCTCATGCAGCTTAGGCTACTGCAACAGTGATCTAATGATGAACATAGAGTAGCTGTATAAGTAAACTTAGCATGACTAGATGTTTGATTAGATCACTGTTGAAGTAGATGCACTCTCCCTCCATCTCTCTGTGTTTTAAGCCAGGGTGTAGGATTTTTTTTTTTAATTTCTTTTCCTATCTGACAGGGCTGTAGCCTCCCTCTCCAGTGGTAAGAATGCCCTGAACTTCTGGCATCCTAGACTTTGATTTTATACTGGTTTCCTCAAGCTGTATACTGGCTAAGGATTATGGACAGTAGCCTAAAGATTTGGAAGCTGTCCCGCTGATCCTGTCTTTGGCAGGATGCATCCCATACAACTTAGGCCACTGAAAGTTTTACAACTATTAAAAACACTATCTGACATCACCAGAGGACGGTGGATATGGAATCCTGCCCAGAGGAGTGCTAGCTAGACAAATTCCTTATTAGTAGTGCAACTTGTAATACTCAGAAATTCAAGGTGCATAAGCTCGTGAAGAGTGTATTCTTTCTGGCTAGGTGGTGTGGGTATTCCACCAAGCTTATTGCCCATCTGTGAGACAGGTACATCAGAAAATATTCATGCTTTCATATGTTGATGGTTGCATTCCTTGGCTCTTAACTCAACCATGGCAATGTACTAAGGAGCGGAATGAATAGGAATATTAGGGAATGTGGGCTTGATGGTACTAAGGAAGGAGGAACTCCAGTGAAGTAAGCACCAGAGAATGTAAAGTGTTTGCCATACACACAGGAATTAAGCATGTTTACATGATTTAAGCATAAATGTGTGCAAATCCACATTGTAAAAATATGTTTGAAACAGCAAACATGTTTGGTTGCCTCATAACACAAACTGCATAAATTGGTAAGCCTTTTTCCTGGGATATGAATACTTGATATAATGACACTTTTTAAATCTTTCTAGTAGTAGTGTTCAGGATCTGAGCTTGCAAAGTACAGTGGTTTGAGCCTCTGATGTTTCCATCGTCATCCTCGGTCTCCTTTTGTTGTCAGGAGCAGCTGATATAAAAGTCAATAAGAGCACAGTACAACACTGTGGCAGGCCAGTCGTCTTGTACAGGTAAATACATTAATAGTGGGTCTTGTATATAACCTGTATTTTGAACTGACACTAAAATAACAATAGGGAAAATATGAGCTGTTTTTAGTGTATGTTAAGTGTGAAGAAAACAAAACACTGGCATCTGTGTTAGCATGTCTGGCAGGAGATTTATGTATATTCTCAGATTAACTTGTATGCCAGCACATCTGTGAAAATGTAAATAAGTTTTTAAAATGTTGAGTATCTCCCTGCTTATTAAAGAATCTGTCAGTGTTTTGATACATTTCTAATTGCACATGTTTGTGAGGGAGATTCTAAAATACAAGCTGTCTGTAGAGAATCAGCTGAACGGTAGGTGATGTCATTAGAAAGTTCCTGATTGCAAGGTGATTATTTGACCAGCTGATTGACAGGACAAAAGAACTTTTTTTAAACAGCTGACTGTTATTTTTAAAAACAAAACAGTTAAGACTGTTAAGATGAGCAGTTAGTGAAGATATCAGTCAGTTCCAGTGCTGTGCAGAAGATACCCAGAAAAAGGACTCACTAGAACTGTACACCTGCCTTTGCCTTGCTGTTATGTTTTAGATTACATTAGATCAGGGACAGTATTCTCTATTAGGATTAGAAAAGTTTAGTTATTTAGATTTAGTTTTTCTAAGATGATGGACTTCTATCCTACAGTTTAATTTTATATTTCTGGTGACTGAATTCTGGTGTTTATTGAAAGTTACTGATTTACAATTTTGTAATCATTTTACTTATTCATTTTTTATTATTTTACATTGTGGCTGGACAAGCAGTGGTTCTTTAGAAATCAGAGTGTGTTTATACCTGTTTGATACTCCCCAGGTCACCTTGAATGCCTGGCTGCTTCTGGTCATAGATATCATTTATTTTCATATTTAACTTTTAATAATTGGTCATCCTTTGAAGGGCGTATAGACCTGTCTGACTCTGGCTGCAGCATTACCATTTTTATTGGGGAGGGGGCACACCTGGAAATCTGTGTCAGGCTTCCCATAAGTGTCTGAGTGTGTGTGATTTAAATTTGTTTTGAGTGCAAGTGAGTCAGAGGTCTTAAACTGGAACATATTGCTTTTACGTATATAATAAGGGATTACATTTGGGGTGGTCAAAGGTATATAGTCCAGTCCAAGGAAATAGAACATGTTCTTTGTTGTGCTCTTATGGGAAATTGTGGAATTTTATTCTTGTGTGCTCTTTGTTCTGGTGTATTCTGTGATGCTCCTACACTGGAGTTAGTGGTGAGGATTGAGGTTCCTTAATTACTGGCCTGGGTTTGAAGTGGGGGACGTCACATTATTGTTGGCAGTCTGGTGGGATATTGGCCAGATGTCATATGAGAAAGAAGACAACTAAAATGCAGATAGCTGAATAAAAGACAGGGTAATGATTGATGTTCATCGTGTTTCACTGTTGCAGTCATTACTCGGGTTATCCTGCTGGCAGGCTACCCGCAGTCAGCCTGAATTCCAAAGTCTTGGTCCGGCATCGGTTGCTGTCGCCTCTTCCCTGGCGTCAGTGCACCAGGGGTATAAAAGATGCAGCCGAGGCCATTTTCTTCAGTCTTTCTTGCTGCTCGGTGCCCAAAGCAGAAGCAGTTCGCAAGTGCCGGTCGGCTGACTCCTGAGATTTTCGTATTCGAATTTCAGATCCGATGTCTTCATTTAAAGCTAAGTACCCCATTTGGGAAACTTTTTTCTTGTTCCAGACCGATGTCAGAAAAAGTTAATAATTGTATTTCTTGTGGGAAGCAAATACCTCATAAGGTCTTTCATTCTGATTGTATTCCTTGCCTAGGCCCTGATCATGATGTAGCTAATTGCACATTTTGTGCTAGATTTAACCAATGCACTATTAAGCGTCAGTACAATTATGCATTTCATTACTTTGGCCGAAGATTTAATTACATGATGTCGGATAGCCATCCAACTACCGCAATTCACAAGAAACGCAAGGAAAAGGACAGGCCTCCAAGGTCCAAAACTGACGACGAGGCTTCTTCTAAGCCAGTCTCCGGTTCTCAGTGAGGTGCTTTCACAGCCCCTGACACCCGCTACCTCAGAGCCACAGGCCGCTTCTGACTCCCACGTGGAGCAGGCTAGGCCTCTTGAAACTCAAGGTATTGGACACTCAGAAAATATTCCCTCAGATGGGTCCAGAGCCGCTAAGCAGGCATCGGCTTCTGAGGGTATTTTCAGGCCTACACAGTTATATATAAAACCGACTACAGCTCCAAAGGCAAAGACTAAAGCACCACTAAAGACAAAGAAACAAGTGCAGCAAACCCATGGACAGGCCTCCGTGCCTAAAAAACAGATGCTCAAAATGGCCGAAGACCTAATTACCTTGATCAGGGGTTCCCATCCTCCTCCTGAGAAGAGGCCTAGACACAAGACAGAATATGAATATTCAGATCAGGTTTCCATTTCCTCTGGGTCCTCTTCTGACCAAGAATACTCTCTACCTCCCTATGAGAATTCCGATGCTGAAGAATCTATCCCTTCAGCCTCCCCTCCTGAGGAATTTTCTTTTGGGGAAACCCTGCATACCATGAGGGAGCACTTCCACTGGGAGAGCCAAGACTACTCAGAATCTAAGAAAAGGCTTAGAGATTTTCTTTTACTACCTCAGCACAGGCCTCTTGCTATCCCTCCTGTTTTAGTCATAAGTAGATGATGTATTTTCAGAGTCCGGCCTGTCCCCTGACTCTCTACTCCCTACTCCTGTTAAGCCAGACAGATACTACAGGGTTCTAGATTAACATAAATTTCTTTATAAAAACCCTGCTGCTGACCCAGAAACTATTTCTCAAGGTCCCAAAGGGGTCAAGGCTTCCACTGCAAAAAACCCTATCCCCTCTGATAGGGATTCAAGGGCACTGGACAGGTGGGGAAAAAAGGTTTACACTTCTGCTACCTTGGCTGTGAGGGCTTTAAATTGTCAATTTCATATGCTTAAATATCAGCAGTACTTATTGTCACTGCTTAAACAGAAAATGTTAACAAATTCTGAATGTGCAGAAAACAAAGAAATGCAGGATTTATTGCATGCAACTGAACAAGTGGGAAAGCATACTTTGCAATGTGGTTTTCATTCTCTGGAGGCCTCTTGCAGGGCCGCTGTTACAGGTTCTGTCATCAGGCGACATGCTTGGATAAAGGAACAGAATCTGCCTGATCATGTTAAAGCAAAATTATTAGATGCTCCATTACAGCATGATACTTTGGTATTAAAACAGAAGAGGTGCTGAAGAAAATGGAGGATGAGGCAAAATCTATGCAGACAGTTAAGGATTTCTTACAGTTGCAGCCTCCCAGATTTAGCAGGAACTGGCCTACAAAGAATTGGTCCTTTCCAGTGTCAGACAGGCTCACAAAGAGGCAGATACAGACGCCCCAGAGGCAGATCCCAGCCTCAAGGCTCCTACAGGCCTAAACAATGGGGTGCTTCTACCTCCAAAAGCAGAGAAGACAAATCACAGCCATTCAGGAAACAGTCCCAATGACTTTCCTCTGCCAGAACCAAGCACTTATCTTTTTTAGGGGGAAAACTAGCACTTTTTTCACAAAATTGGCACATGATCACCCAGGACAAATGGGTCTTGAACATAGTGTCTCAGGGCTACAGGTTCCACTTTCACACTCTGCTAAGGGCAAAAGGTATGCCAGACCTGCCACACAATCAATGGGCAGTGGCACAAAAGCAAGTTTCATCCCTCATGGACATGATGGCCATCCAGCGAGTACAACAACAAAAGCAGGGACAAGGATTTTACTCAAGACTTTTCTTGGTGCCCAGAAAGGACAAAGCCTGGAGACCAATACTGGACCTGTCTATTCTAAACACATTTCTGGATGTTCCAAAATTCAAAATCTTGACTCTGCAGCAGCTACTGCCCATGCTGGGAAAGAAGGCTTGGCTTGTAACTTTGGACCTAAAAGAGGCATACCTGCATGTCCCAATCAGACATTCTTGCAGAAGATACCTCAGATTCAGAGCTGGCTCAATGCACTACCAATTCTCTGCACTGCCCTTTGGCTTATCTACTGTGCCCAGGGTCTTCACAAAATGGCTGGCACCAGTAATTGCATTTTGCAGACAAAGAGGAATTCAAATATATCCTTACTTAGACGACTGCCTTATTCGAGCAGAGAACAAAGACATTCTACTAAAGCATCTGGCATTTGTAAAAAGATTACTAATTTGCCTAGGGTACACTGTAAACGAAAATAAATCAAGAGATAATATTCCTGGGTGCAAGCTTAAATACTACTGCCCAGATGGCTTATCTCATGCCAGACAAACAAAGGCAACTGACTTCTTACTTCAATATGTTGGCAACAAAGACCCAGTTATCTGCAAGAAAAATTCTTCAGGCTTTGGGTTTCATGGCATCCTGCATCCTGCTAATTCCATATGCCAGACTGCATATGAGGAAACTACAATGGTATCTAAAAAGTGTTTGGACTCAACATTGCCACAGCCTGGAAACAATTACCCTCATTCCCTGCCTCCAACCGGAGTTTCAATGGTGGGCATGGGCCTGTCACCACAACAAGGGACAACCATTCACTTTACCCACAGCCAGGCAGATAATAACGGATGCATCAGATTATGCCTGGGGGGCCCACATGACAGGAAAATGTATTCAGGGCACATGGCCCGCAAGCCAGATGCATCTTCATTATCAATCAAAACGAGATGCTAGCTGTTCAGAATGCCCTGTCAGCTTTCAAGGATTTACTTCATCCAGGACAACTACTGATAAAGACAGACAATACTACAGTCATGTGGTACATAAACAAGCAGGGAGGCACACATTCCTACCCCCCTTTGCAGACAAGCCATGACTTTGTGGGACACAGCATTGACCTTTCAAGTTCACCTGCAAGCACAATTCCTGCCAGGAAAAATAAATACTCTGGCAGACGAATTAAGCAGAAACCTCATGGATCCCCATGAGTGGAAACTGGATCCACAAGTCTTCAGCATGATAACAAGGAAATGGGGATGCCCAGACATAGATCTATTTGCTTCCCCTCACAACTGCCAACTACAGAGATTCTGCACAAGGACTTATCACAAACAAGCATGGAAAGTGCATGCCCTATCCTTCAGCTGGAAAAACCTAACAGTATATGCCTTTCCTCCACTGCCTCTACTCCCCAAGGTACTCCTAAAGGTCAGACAAGAGAAGCCAAAAATGATACTGATTGCCCCAGACTGGCCATGCCAGCGCTGGTACCCAATCCTAAAGAACTTGTCTCAAGGCCCAGCCTGGACATTACCTCAAACTTCTCACTTACTGACCCAACACAACAATCAGATCCTGCACAGCCAACTCAGGACCTTAAATCTGGCAGCATGGTGGATAATGTAGCCATTCAGAACACTCCTCTCTCCAAAGCTGTAATGGATGTTATTTTGGAGGCCAGGAGGCCCAGTACCAGAAAATCTTATGTACAAAAATGGAAGAAATTCTGTGCTTGGAACCAGAAACAAGAAATTGACACGTTTGTACCAAATATTCCTCAGATTTTACAATACCTAATTGAGATGCTGGACAAAGGCCTATCCTTTTCATCAATTAAGATTTATGCCTCTGCCATTTCAGCCCATTACAATATGGAACCACCTATCTTTTCTCATCCTTTAATAAGGCAGTACCTCAGAGGGGCCAAAAACATAAGACCTCCAAGGAGAGCAGCAATACCTACATGGGACCTCAATTATGTCTTGGAAAAACTCACACTGCCTCCTTTTGAGCCAGCCCCAACAGCTGATATAAAATTCTTATCCTGGAAAACAGCTCTACTCCTTGCAATAACCTCTGCAAGGCGAGTCTCTGAGTTATATGCACTCGTGGCTGTGGAACCTTTTAATATTTTCCATCCAGACAGGGTTTCTCTGAGGATGAATCCTACATTTATGCCTTAGGTGGTGTCCAGTGTGGCCCTTAACCAAACCATTCACTTACCTTCCTTTTATCCAAACCCACAGAACAAGGGTGAGAGACTTCTGCATTCTTTGGACATACACAGACAGCTATGCTTCTACTTGGACAGAACTAAAGCTTTCAGAAAGACTGAGCAACTTTTAGTGGCATATGCTGCATGATCACAAGGAAAGGCTATCACAAAACAGACTATTTCAAAATGGATAGGCCATTGCATTCATTTCTGTTACAACATGGCAAATCAGTGCCTAAGGGCATTAGGTCACATTCAACCAGTGCAATAGCCACTTCAGCAGCTTTCCTCAGGGGAGTACCAAGCAAAGACATCTTAGAAGCTGCAACTTGGAGTTCAGTGCACACTTTTACAAAGCACTACCACTTACCTCTCTACTCTAAATCCAGAGCAGGATTTGCCACTGTAGTTCTGCAGGGCCTCTTAGCTTCTCCTAATCCTATTTAGCCCAGCCACCCATCCTCAGCTTTGGGATTCAACCCAAGAGTAATGACTGCAACAGTGAAACATGATGAACATAGTACAGTTGTGTACCTACCATAAATGCAGATGTTCGAGTGTATTCACTGTTGCAGTCCAGGTTACCCTCCCACCATCCCCCTTTCTTTTGCTGGGTGTTATCTGTACTTCTCTATTCTATACAACCTATGTGGTGTATTTGCTTGTAGATGAAGGAAATGTTTACTTTAGTGCATGCATGTTTATTGGCATAATTTATTTAGCCTACCCTTTTGGGGGCACCTGACATCTGGGGCAAGAAAAACTGAAGAAAATGGCGTTGGCTGCATCTTTTATAACCCTGGCGCACTGACGTCAGGGAAGAGGCAACAGCAACCGATGCTGGACCAAGACTTTGGAATTCTGGCCGACTGCGGGTAGCCTGCCAGCAGGATAACCCAAGAGTAATGACTGCAACAGTGAATACACTCGAACATCTACATTTATGGTAGGTACACAACTGTACTTCAGTCATATGGAGCCAGTCAAAAATGTCAGCTGGGTTAATTTTTTGGGGGAAATTCTGTAATTTGGTTTGTTGGCACCTACCTGACAGCCTTGCTTTCTTCATTTGAGGATTTTCTAAGTTAAATAATCCTGTGGCTAAATTTGGTTAAAAGAAAATTATGTGTATTAAACTGTTAAACAATAATTTTGCCAGCACTGTTGTCTTAGAGGGATAAAGCCTAGTCTGTGAGCCAAATGCATCCACTGGAGATGCATGAGGAAGGATGAACTGGCTTATCCAGGGAGGTCAGACTGGGGTTCCAATGTCACACCCCTCAAAGAATTGGCAGAATTCAAATAAATGAGTCCTGGTTCCAAAAGGCTCATTCTCAGTGCAAGTCTGCCCTGATTCCAAAAGATTTGTTCAAGTTGTAAGGTTTGTTTAAATAAACAAGCTTACACAATGGTGC
Source organism: Protopterus annectens (assembly GCF_019279795.1). NCBI lineage: Eukaryota > Metazoa > Chordata > Ceratodontiformes > Protopteridae > Protopterus > Protopterus annectens. The sequence continues at coordinate 703,322,761 of NC_056725.1, read as the reverse complement.
CAAATACCAAATGTCATGCTTTTAGAATAAGTGAATTTTTTGGAATCCAGACCATGGTCCAGAGGCATTTTGATACTAAGCTGCTTTGATGGTGGCTCTTATTGGGAATACATAGAAGTGTGCACTTATTGGGAAGAAAGCACTTGTCCCCGCTGTGATGCATATCGTTCATGCATCTCTCTCATCCCTGTGCCTAGGCGAGAGGTTTTGGGACAACCATAAATATGTAAAAAAAAAAAAAAACAAAAAAAAACTTGTAACCGAACACAATACCAAAAAAGAGGCATCTGGAGAACAGCAAACCAATCGACACTTTAATGATAAAACCATAAAATGAATACAAACAAATTGTTAACCTAGGTTTCGTCCACACCTTCAGGACTTCATCAGAACAATAAAACTTCCACAAACACGCCTATTTAAATACCCACCCAATAAAATAATTAATCACTTAACCAATATACTATTTAAAGAAACACAACCAATTACAAACATATTTCATAAAACACCATTTGATATAGCTGTCTATCAACTCCGCAAAAGCTTTAAAAATCTTTAATAAAAATAAATTAAGTAGTGACTTGCACTACCTCCTACCTAATATGTGTTTTAGCTTTAAAATAGGGACAATACCAATACTATCATTTATGCCAGGAAAGTTTTGGGCATCCAACATTAGCTGCCATTTTAACTCACATATATGTAAATGGACATCAATCAACTTACCCTGAATGTCATGCTTAATATGTTGAATTACACAAAATTTGAAATTATGCCCCAAAAGCTCACCAATATGACTAGCAAGGGCATTAGTGGACCTAAGATGCTTAATGTCCAAAATATGCTCGATCACTCGCTCCCTAAAACGTCTGGAAGTTTTTCCCACATAAAATGCAGGACATGCTTCACACTTAGCCAAATACACCACATTCTGAGTGTGGCACTTGTAATGCCCCAAAATGGGAATGAAATAATTATTCACCCTAATGTTTTTACCTGTCTCCATAATATGCTTACATGTAATGCATCTCCCACACTTAAAATTACCTACCACTCTCCCAATACTTGATGGCTTATCATGGGACCCCTTCTCCTGGATCTCCTTGAAGGATCTATCCTTCCAAAACACAAATCTGGGAGCATCACCCATCTTTGTCTCAACATTCTTATCCAGCTGTATGATGCCCCAATTTTTCCTAACCATCCAAATAAACCATTCAGCATCCTGATTAAAGGTAATGACAAAAAATGACCCTTCAACTTTATTTTCCAAACCAATTCCTTCAACATTAACTGCTGGCCTTTCCACAGCACACCCGGGACCTCCCATCAAAATAGCCCTATAAATACCATCACCCCTTTTGCGAATAATTTCATCCTTGATATCTGCACCCAAGGCCTTGGAGTATCCCCTTCTTTTAAACATCCTGGTAATAAATTCCAATTCTCTAATGAACTCCTGATCATTGTTGACCATTCTGGCAGCCCTCACCATTTGACCCTTAACAGTGGATCTTTTTTGATGGTAAGGGTGCCAGCTACCATAGTCCAAATAGGAATTGAAAAAAGTAACTTTCTTATAAATCCCAGATCTCAAACATTTCAACTTTCTATCTATCACCAAATTGTCAAACAGGTATGATATTTTTCTGCACTATGCTCGTGGGTAAATTTTAAAAATCCCACAGTGTTGTTAATATAATCCAAAAATGCCTTAAGCTGTTCACCATTGTCTTCCCACATGATGAATATATCATCAAAAAAACATGTGTATTGCTGATTGTACTTATTGAAGGCACTTGGAAACACATATTCCTGCTCCCAGAAGGACATTATGTAATTAGCATAAATGGGGGCACAAGCGGCCCCCATAGCCACTCCAGTAACTTGTTTGTAAAAATGTCCTTCGAAGTACAAAAAATTGTTACTCAACACTGCCTCCATCAAAGTAACAAACACGTTAACCTGGTCTTGATCATACAGGCCAGTTTTAGTCAATTGGCATTCAAGCCAAACTAAACCCACCTCATGAGGAATAACAGAAAACAAATTGCACACATCAGTCGTAAGCAACATAGTATCTTCTGTAATAGTTATCATGTTTAATTTCTCTAAAAAAATTCCACGAGTCTTTGGTTATGTATGTAAAAACACCTAACCCTCTTTGCAAATGATGATCTAAATATTGACTTATAAAACACGTTTTACTACGCTTCCCATTCACTATAGGCCTGAATTTGACATAATCCAGGCCTTTGTGCAACTTGGGAATCCCAAAAATACCGCTAACCCCTGGATTTGGATTCCTTAAAAAATTATGCTCAATTTCAGATATTTGTCTCTGAAATAACAAGTCATCTATCAATAGGTCAAGCTTCAGGTGCGCTACATTGATTTAATTGATACTACTTTCCTCATAGGTGTCCTTCATTAACATTCCCATCATAGCATCTATGTAGTCATTTGTATCCATGACCACAGTGCCATTACCCTTATCAGGCTTCATTATTCATATCCCTTTGTTATTAGCTAAATCACTTAATTTCTGCTCATCAACAGACATATTACAAAACCCACTTCTCTTTTGCTTCCTAAAATGTTCCGTTACATCCAACTCGCAAGCTTTTTCAAATAAAGCAATCGTGGTTAGCTGGAGGATTAAATTTACTGGGCTTAACCAAAACTTTATGTTCATAATTCATCCCTGTATCAGGAACTCACAACCTTATATTCATCTTATGAACAAATAGTTAAAGGTCAATTAATGTTTCTGATAATGTTCTTTCCTACATGGCACAAATGTGAATCCTTGTGATAATAAGTTGGCATGCCCTATATTTAGCTTAGTTTTGGAATAATTGTAAACCTTATGATCACCATGAGTGTTAATTATGACCTCAGGGTTGCTCAATACATTAGGGTTAAAAATTCCCTGTACCTCTTCAACAAACTGATGGGAAAACATACAATCATCATTGTTGACAAAAATTCTGAAAAAAATCTGGACACTAACCAGTCACCAGCTTCATAAATAGGAGAAACACATTGCTTATGTGCCATACAATTGCCCCTTTGAAGCTCCGTCCCCATGAATGCTTCTGTACCCCCACAAACATTTTGGTTAAATTCCGCACCACACACAGTTACATCATTACATAAAAATCGCCCCCCCCCATCTCCTTTAAACTACTTATCGAGTAAACACTCAGCTCCATTAAACTACCATTTACAAAATTCATACTGTGGGACCTGTTTAGCCTATGTGCCACCTCCCCAAAACTAGCATGTTCAATATTAATGTCCAGTGGTCTTTCAACATTCCAGCACCCCAAATTAGCATCAGCACCAGATTCCACTCTTCCATTTGCTAAACATTCATTATTCAAAAAAACACAGTAATAGTCGCTCTTTAATGGAGATGAACAAACTTCAATGTTCCACGTTCTTTCAATCGCTAAACGCACATTCCCCCTCAAGAAAGAGCCCTCAACCATTTCAGCTGAATTCAAGGCCAAATTACTTTCAACATTGTCACCATTGGCCATATCGACTCTGTTCAAACATAAACAATTGCAAAGTTCAAACACTGGGCCCACACAATGCCCAGATGTATCACTTACTTGTAACAGACTGCCATCAGGCACTTTCTCCTCCGTTTGGCTGGATACTCATTGAACACCTTCTTCGGATAATTCCAAATCTTGGAACGAGCACCCTGTTGAACATACTGCCTCTCCTCTTCCCTTCTCGAGTTGTAGCCATCCTGCCCTTTGCTGCACAGCCTCTCTGAATGCCTGGGCCCCTCCTCTAAAGGGATTCCTGCCTGCTGAGAATGGTTAACAGTTCCTTGCTGTGATGTCATTTCCTTGTCTTGCTCTGCTTCCCCATTGGTTGAGATCTGGTTACCACGGTAACCCTGATTACCTCTGGAAAGTGGATAGACACTGTCTGATGAATATTCTGCCGTGTCCCTTTTGATTTTATTCAACTTTCTGGTGAAAATAACCCGACAACTGTTTTCAACATTATCCAATATGTTGTTGTAAGTGGTATAATGCTGGTTAAACAGCAAATCCTTTACAATGTGCTCATTGTCCCATTCTAAATCAGCCATGTATTGCTCAATTTTCTGGCCATTATATTTTACCATTGTCTCCATCAACGCAATACCTGTGTTGTCAAATAATTTGTGCAACTCTTTAAGCATATCAGGATTTCTGTCTACACCATTCGGATATCGCCACACTCACCCTTTTGGAACTAAACCCAATGTTCCTGAGGAGATATCCATTTTCTAACTGGATTTTCCTCATATTGTACAATTTGGCCTCAAAAGCTTTTAACTGCTCAGTAAGGGACATGACACCAGGTTCCTTGTCTTTTTCATGAATATTAAAATCGTAATAAAAACTAAATTTATTACATTTCCATTGCTGTACATTGTTCACCACAGTTTTACCCCCAAGGGTTTTGGCTCCATTATTGCTAGTACTAGCCATGATCAGTACTGCACCTTCCCCATTAAGAGTTGATCTGTCCATATTCTGGGTGGGTTGGGTGAGGGGTACACCCAGACTTCCAAACAAATGGTTAAACTGACCAGACTGCTGTTGCTTATCTGCCAGAGATTTAATTTGAGCTGTGTGCTCTAAAAGCTGCTGGTTTATCTGCTGCAAAAGTTCTGTAATGTCTGTATTGGAATCCATATTCTCCATACCGAAGTAGCCAACAAAAAAACTTGTAACTGAACACAATAATACCAAAAAAGAGGCATCTGGAGAACAGCAAACCAAATGACACTTTAATGATGTTGTTGTTGTTGTGTCTTTCGGCTTTTCCCAGTTAGGGTTCACCACAGTGGAACTCTGGTCCGCTAATGATTGGCAGTAGATTTTTATGTACCGAGTTGCCAGCTCTGATGCACAACCTTCAATGAAGGTACTCCCATTCACGCATGTCTCCACGCAGAGATGCTCTAGCTGGGTATCGAACTGGACAGCGTCTTACTGTGAGGCGACAACGCTACCACAGCACTACCATCATGGATCAATTGACACTTTAATGATAAAACCATAAAATGAATACAAACGAATTGTTAACCTAGGTTTCGTCCACACTTTCAGGACTTCATCAGAACAATAAAACCTGCACAAACACACCTATTTAAATACCCACCCAATTAAATAATTAATCACTTAACCAATATACTGTTTAAATAAACACAACCAATTACAAACATATTTCATAAAACACCATTTGATATAGCTGTCCATCAACTCCACAAAAGCTTAAAAAATTTTTAATAAAAATACAGTAGTGACTTTCACTACCTCCTACCTAATATGTGTTTTGGCTTTAAAATAGGGACAATACTAATACTATCATTTATGCCAGAAAAGTTTTGGGCATCCAACCTTAGCTGCCATTTTAACAATTTATTTTTATTAAAAATTTTTAAAGCTTTTGTGGAGTTGATAAACTGAAAAATAGACCCAGGTGCTCTGGTTATATTTCTTAATTTGTTTTTTTTCCATTTCTTTATTTACTTTTGAAACTGTGTGCGTCTTCTAGATCTACATTCAAGATAAGTTTGTTCACTTTCAATTTTGGAACACTTTTTCCTGTCAGAACATGTTTGTTTAGTCAATATCCCCTGCACTGCTTCTTTTGACACCATCTTCAAGTATGTTGTCCCTAACTTCTTCTTGTTACAGATTTTACTTTGTAATTAAAGTTAATTTGGAAAGAAAAATTTACAGGGCACATGTATAAGGTTTGCTGTGTCTCTGGAAAATGGTATTTAGATTGGTTACATTTTTTTGCTTGGCTTGCTGTTTTTTTTTCTTTAATTCTGGCTTGTCTTGCAAATGTGCCTGACTTATGTCTTTTATTACCATGTCCACAGTTACCTCAATCCTTCTTGTAACTTCTCTCCTCTGAGCCAGTGATCACGGAACCTCAGTCCTCACCACTGACACTGGTGGTGAACGTTCCCTGAGAAAAAAATAGCCACAAACAATATTTTCAAATGCAGCTCTCTACACCTCAAATAAAGGTCCCAGATAAGACTCCTCACTGACAGTTATAGAGTTAAGTCCATAGCCAGGTGTTCCAAGTCAAGTCCTGCTCCACAGAGTCCTCTGTGAAGTCAATGATCTTAGTTTTTCCCTGTTCAAAGTAGCTGACACATTCTCTTTGAAATTTGATTTTTCACACATATGCACACACACACCTAGGAAAGGCTGGCACAGCTTACTCACTTTGCCACCTCCAACCAGACTATATGATAGATTCACTGCCACCAGCCAGCTACTTTAAGGCTCTTACCCTGGTACCCAATTACTCTTAGTAAAATTAATACTTGTACAAATGGTAGCATTTCCAAGCCAAGCTGCAAGACTTCCAGAAATGTTTAGCCACAGTGCCACTAAATAAATGCAATTACTCTCAAATGTTACATATTTTCTAAAAGACCAGCCACAATGAAAGGTAGAGATATATTTAATATTAAATAGTAAAATAGAAAATATGAAAATACTGAATATCTATTTACAATGAACACCAAAGTTTCAGTTCACAGGAAATATAAAAAAAAAAAACTCGGTTAGATACAGAAAAGCAATATTTAGCTAATCTCGATATATTTTCCTAGCTGAAGAATTACTGATGTCCTTCTATTCATATGCTGCTGTTTTCATGACATCAGGGAGTTTGCCTCTGGTAAACTCTCGCACGTTCGGCCGTTATACAAAAGTTAAATGCTACAGCTAGGGTGTGCATGATGTCCTGTGCCTCTCTCGGACATTGGTCATAAACAGATGTTGAGTATAAAGCAGATGTCAGCACACACCTCTCCAGAACCTTACTACTGCCTTTGTGACTGCCAGCTCTGGACATCACGTTAACAGTAGAAGTGTTTCTACTGTTTTGGGTTACATGTCAGTTAGGAAGGGCAAGTGTAGGTGTGGAAGGCAAATTCCACATAAGGATTCTCATGAGCTCTGCCTATTCTGACTAAGGGGTGAAAATGACCATACAACTTGTAGTATTTGTCACGCCTTTGTCCCCAAGACCCTCAGAAGCCATCTTGCAGCCTTAAAAACTATACCTTGAAAATCAGAGACTCAAACGTCTAGCTTCCAGGATGGCCTCGACGTCGGAACCCTCGGATGAGCCCCAATTTAAGAAGGCCAAAAAAGAGTAGGCCTGAACAGAATGCTGCACCCTCCACTCCAGCTGTTGCTCTCAAGGCCAGTGAAGGCCCAGAGTCTGAGCCGGAGTCCTCGGAGCTTCCTTCGGCAGAAGCCCTAGAGGAAATCTCTCCTTTGTCAATGGTCACTTCCTGGAGGAATCTCAGGCCTCTGATTTGGTCACTGAAGGGGAACCAAGGCTCATTATATCCGAGAGTCCATGTGGTCTCCCAAATCATAGTACGTGAGGACATAATCTCTGATGTAGTGGAGTGTCAGCCGGCATCTGGCCCTCCAACCCTCCACCACATTTCTGAATCCTCTCCTCCAGACACCCATAAGAAGAGGAAACAGAAAACTAAACATATTTCTCAGCATCTGCCTGCTTCACCTGTCGAACAGAGTCCAGATTGGCAGGCCTTCACCCAAGGCCTGCTCAATGCCTTTCTCACCTTGCATCAGGGCCCGACGCCTGCACAGACCCCCATGCCCTCTACCCCAAGGGGCCTGCTCCGGACATCTCTTCCGCAGAAGAGGATTCATCAGATGATGAATACCTAACTTATACATCTCAGATTGCTTCTCCTCTGGGATACGCTTCCCCAGAGAAGTCGTCCAGTGGCACTGACTGCCCTGGTGAGGACCTAACCTTTGGTTAGACCATCACTAAAATGCAAACTTTTTTCAAATGGGACAGCAGTCATGTCACTGAGAGCCAAAAGAGATACTATGAACAACTGGAGTTTCCCAGCCCTTCTGCTGTGCCCTCAGTACACCCTGCTTTCTGGATGCCTTTTTGGCTGCTTCCAAAAATCCTGACTTACAGCCCCCAACACCCAAGAATCCAGACAATATAAGGTTGCACGAGGAGGCAACCTTCCTGTATGAAACCCCTTCTCCAGACCCTGCAGTTATTTCTGTGACCACTGACCAAACCTCAAAGTTACAGCCATCCTCCTCTCTACTGCCCTCTGATAAAGCAAGCAGAATGATGGAACATCTGGGAAAGAAAGCTTATAGTTCTGCAACCCCAGCAACTGGGAGAGTTCCCTGACTCTCCTGCTAAATGCAAGATTTCCTCTCTCCTAAACTCCTGCCCACAAGTGACCAAACACTCCCAAGTGCAGCTATGACACTGTAGGAGCATCTGCAAGGGCTGTTGGATGCTGTAGGAGCATCTGCAAGGGCTGCTGTCTCTGGATCTGTCATCAGGAGGTACTCCTGGTTAAGATTGCAACCTCCCCCTAATTACACAAAAGCCAAGCTGCTAGATGTGCCCTTGGATAACAAAAACCTGTTTCGGTCAGCTGCTGCTGAACTCTTTAAGACCCTCTAGACCAAAGACAAGGAACTGCAAGAATTAAGACATACCTTTGTCTCCCCAGTTCCATGCTTTCAGAGGAACTGCCCAGCTAAAACTTCTTTTGTTAAGTCCTCAACCAAGAGAATGCAAACTAAACTTAGAAAGGACCACAGGAAGCAGTAGTTTTCCAGGTCTCCCTCCTCTGCTCCATCCTCTAAACAGTCCTTTCATGGAGACCCTGATAGTCTGACTACCAGGCCCTCCATCCAGACACCCCTTTTTCCATGTGCCTCTCCCTCTTCCTTCCCACTTGGAAGCAGGTTACCCTGGACTCCTGGGTCTTGTCTATCATAAAACAGGGATACGTCATGACCTGGGAGACCAGACCCTCTCCCAAAAGCATCCCTCCCCTGCCCAGAGACCAAGTCCCTCTTTTCCCCCCAATCCTGCAAGAACTTCTGGCTCAAGGAACCATTCAAGAGGTCCCACCCTCTGTAAGAGGGAAGGGATTTTACTCAAGAATTTTCCTGGTCTCCAGGAAGGAAGGTCCATGGAGGCCTATCCTGGACCTATCCACCTCAACACCTTCCTCCGAGTCCCTTCCTTCAGGATGCTAGCTCTCCCTACCCTTCTTCCACTTATTTTGCCTCCTCAGGCATTCCTACTGTCCTTGGACATAAAGGATGCCTACCTGCACATTAGAATTCATCCACTGTTTGAAAAGTACTGCTGTTTCCCAGTGGATTCTATCAGTTTTGTGCTTTACTATTTGTTTTTTTCTACGGCCCCAAGAGTATTTACAAAATGTCTGGTCCCAGTCATGGCCTTCGCCAGGATGAAGAGAATACAGCTTTTTCCCTATCTAGACAACATCCTTATCCAGGCTACGTCGTTTCATGGCCCTGCAACACCTGCAGTTCACCATCTCCCTCCTTACAGGCCTGGGATTTACCATAAGTCACAAAAATCCTCCCTAACACCCTCTCAGGATCAGGTGTTTCTAGGATGTTGGATTCTGACAAGGGATATGATGGCTTGCCTGCCACCAATAAAGACCCTGACCCTCAGATCTTTCTTCCAGGGAATCCTTCCCCTCAAATCCATCTCAGCCAGGGAATTCCTCAGGATCTTAGTATTCATGGCCCCCACTATCCCCATGGTCCCTCTAGCAAGGCTACACATGAAGAAGTTTCAGTGGTATCTGAGAAATATCCGGAAACAACACCTACATCCTCTAGAGTTCACAATCCCCATACTTCCTTGCCTGTCCAAGGAACTGAAGTGGTGGATTTCCCAGATTCAGTCAAATCCAGGCCTGTCCCTACAGCCCACTCCCCCAAACCAAGACCTGTTCACAGATGCTTCAGACACAGGGTGTGGGGCAACCCTAACACATTGGAGAGTAAGGAATGCATGGACCCCCCACTCAACAAAATGATCACATCAATATCAAGGAAATGAGAGCCTTGATACTAGCTTTGGATATTTTCAAGGGTCAACTTCTCCCAGGTACCTTGAGGTGTTACACAGACAACACCACTGTGCCGTGGTACATCAACAAATGGGGGGGGGGGGCAAGGTCCTACCTCCTTTGCAGACTATCACTGCAGTCTTGGGAAATAGCACTGGAGAAACAAATCCTTCTCCAAGCAGTATATATCCCTGCCACAGACAACATGATGGCAGATTCCTTAAGCAGGACTATGGCCCTTTCTCATGAATAGATGCTGAACAGGGAAGTGTTTCTGGACCAAGTCCAATGGGGTATTCTGAATCTGGATCTCTTCACCTCCCGCATGAACCGACAGCTCCTGACCTTCTGCTGTAGGGCACCTCACCCAGAAGCTTGGAAGGTGAACGTTCTATCAATCTCATGGAAGGGATGTACGCATATGCATTCCCCCTCTTCCCTCTCATTGAAAGAGTCCTTCTGAAAATTCAAAAGGAACAGCCTCAAGCCTTGCTGGTGACTCTCTACTGGCCAAGGCATCATTGGTTCCCCCTATTATTTCACCTAGCTAAGGACAATCACAACAAGTTACCCTAGAGAATGGACCTGCTCATATAGGGCAAGGGAACACTCTTAGACCCTCAACTGCCCACACTGAACCTCACATTGTGGGTGATAGGGCGTTGATTCCCTTCAGATACCTATATACAGAGGACATGATCCAGTTTCTGCAGGAGGCCAGAAAACCAACTACTAGAAAATTGTATCTCTCAAAGTGCAAGAGATTCTCCTTATGGCGTCAGAAAAACAACCTACAACCAGTGATGGCAGAGCCCCCAGTGGTCTTGTCTTACCTGTGTGACCTTATGAAATCCAGACTATCATATTCCTCCATTAAAATCCACTTATCTGCCATCTCAGCTTGCCTACCACTAGTATCAACTTTAGCATCTAGATTAAAGGATAAACTCTTCCTGAGAGGGGCACTACACCTCAGGCCACCAGGGATGCCCATTCCACCTCCTTGGGACCTTAATTTTGTCCTAGAAAAATTGATGCTGCCACCATTTGAACCATCCAAAGACGGCTCCCTCCAATACTGCACTTGGAAGACTATACTTTTGGTGGCCATAACCTCTGCCAAAAGGGTCTCTGAACTGCAGGCCTTTATGACCTATCCCCCCTTCACTGTCTTCCATGACAACAAGATATACTTGCATACTAACCACACATTCATGGCTAAAGTGGTAAATGATCAGTCCCTAAATCAGATTCTCAACCTGACAACTTTTTTCCCCTCTCCTCAGAACCAAGCAGAGAAGATCTTGTACTCCCTAGACGTGCACAGACAGCTCAGGTTTTATTTGGCCAAAACCAAATCCTTCCAAAAATCTGACAGGCTCTTCATCTCCTGTCACCCTAGAGCCCTGGGTCAACCTGTTTACAAGCAAACTATGTCCTCTTGGATATCAAAAAACATTTGATTTTGTTACACCAACCATGGTAAGTCACTCCCAGCACCAGTTAGGGCACACTCAACCAGGGTAGTGTCCTCCTCAAGGGCTTTCCTTAAAGGCTTGAACACAGCTGCTGTCCTTGAGGCAGCTACTTGGCCCTCAGTTTACACTTTCACCAGACACTACAAACTGGACATGGTCTCTAAAGCCAGGGCAGGATTTGCCAGAGCCATCCTCTATGGGTTTGTGGAAACTGCTTCTGGTCTTCCTCCCCTTCATTAGGACAGGAACTTTTGCTCTCTCCCTGATACATGAACACAGCAGCATCTGAATAGAAGGACATAGTATTGTTGTGTAAAATCTTAGCATAACCTTAGATGTCCTTCTCTTCTATATGCTGCTATATAGTTTCCCACCCAGCCTTCCCCCTCACAGTTGCCCGAGTCCACTTTTCTGGAGTAGCCACTCCATAGTCTCCAATTCTGATGGCATTCAGTTCTAACATCCACTTTATATTTGACGTCTATTTACGACAGACATCCGAGAGAAGTGCAGGACATCACGCGCACCCTAGCGGTACCATTTAACTTTTGTTACATGCAAGAGTTCACCAGAGGCAAACTTCATGATGTCATGAATAAAGCAGCATATAGAACAGAAGGACATCTAAGGTTATGGTAAGTTCTTACATAACAATACTTTATTGGTTACTTACTAAAGCAAGGCAAGATGAAGTTAGAAGAGTGTCTCTTGTCAGGTCTAATAAAGTACTGAGTGCTTCTATTGTACCTCTCACTAGTATTTACATACAATTTCAGTGCTGACTACATAATGACATCACATCTGGTCAACTGACTCTGTGGTTTTAACACTACCCACTTACTAGCAGATGTGTCACAATACACACACAACTTTGCTAAGGCTTAATACAGCATCTGGAACCTATAAAACAATTCCAACACTTTTACCCTTCCTGCAGGAAGGCTTTTCATCGACATTGCTGCTCTGGCTACATTCAGACCTCTGAGACAGAATCCTTATGGCCTTAACCAAATCATTTAATTTCAGGCTGTTTTTCTTAAGGTTAGCTGGGCTGAGCTTAACCCCTTCCCCTTCCAGTGTCCTCTATTAAAATATATACATGTCAGCAGTTACAACAATACAGCCTGACATACATGTATATTTATTTTCTGCCCAGCAGGACCCACTGTTGATACATTTTTAACACAAGCAGCTTTACAACTACATTTTTAATACAAGCATCTGTACAAATCAGTTTGGTATTCAAATGGCGTATAATTCTTTACAAAAACTCCAGCTAGCTATGCTGGCATATGTTACACATGCACTGCCCTACATCCCCAGCACAGCTGGCACTACCTTATATCATCACACCTCTCATCAGCCCTGTTCTATCTCACTGTCAGAGGTATATGCTTTTTCTGATTATGGTTGGTTTTCAGGTGTTTTTGCTTCTGATTCTCTCACCATCCCCTTTTAAGCTCCAGTGGTAGTTTGGTCCTTTATGCCTGGCATCAAGTTCTGTCTTTTTTTGTACTGGAGTTTCAGGGTTGATGCCTTACTCAAAATTAAGATCTTCATATGATATCATCCCAGTCACCATATGCTGATTTTTTTTCTTATTTCCTTACATCTTTGAGGAGCTTTCTAAAACCCATTTCCCTCTAAGGGTCATTTCTGGATCAACCCTTGTTTTGTGAAGGTTGACTTCCACACTGTTGGCTTTCACCATGATTTAATTCAGCCTGATGCCCACATTGTATCTACAGATTCCTTAACATTCTGCCCTGACCTTAATGGGATTGACCTCAATGATTTTGGCTTCAACCTCACCTCTTCTGACCCCCAAAATCTGTTGAGGTCACCAAATTCCATTAGCATCAGTCTCATCATTTCCAGGTTCATCCTTGGTAACACTGACTTCTGCATCTCTCATTCCTCAAGATCTCTCCTTGCAACTGACAGTTTGAAGTCAGTCTTTGCCTCAGCAGGGTTAGCCTTCACCCATATGTATATTAATTTCTACTTTCTTAGCTCCAGCATCCACACAAGTTTGACAGGTTTCCACAGAGGTGGACTTTAGTAGCTATAGGATCAAACTTGATTCTATCTATGTTCTTTTGGGTCAGTTGTGACCTTTACTTTCCAGTTGACTATGATGTTCTTTTGGCTAACCAGCTTTTCATTTCTCTCACTTGTTGCTTTTTCCTTCTGCTCATTCAGTTTGAGGTACTGCACGTATTACTTCTCTCACCACTGATCACCTTTTTTTGGCTAGTTTTTTTTTGTTCTACTAAAGGTTACTAATGACTGGGTCTCCCACTTTATATGCTGCTGGTTCCCCTCTCCTCCTCCATTATTCTCAATTATTTTCAGAATCCTGTGTCAACAGCTGTTAATCCTAAGCTGCCTTGTTAACTTGTGATGTACATTTTTGGAGAGGTTTTGGTTTTAACTTTGTGATTCAATGTTGTCTATTTTCATCCATTTCAGTTATGGTTGTCAGCGCCGATTGGATTGACCTGAGCACTAATTCTAAAGCTGTTTGATTCCAGTGCTCTGAATCCTCACCTACCCATAATTCCCTCTATTCTAGCTCAGTACCTCAGATCTCATTTGCTGCATGAAGACTTCAGTCATGTTTACAAGGACCCCTCAGTGCTGTACCCTTTTGATGACAGCTGTCTTGGCAGTTTATTCCTCCCTCTACCAAGAGTTTTTTCTCTCCAGTTTTTGAGTGTATAGCCTAGGGTAGCTTTTAAAGTTTAGAGTTAAAGTTAGGTAGTTGCTTAGTCTTTTAAGAGTTATAGTAGTACAATAGCTTGTTATTTCACTTTTATTTCTATAGGTATCTATAGGTATTTCTATAGGATTTTATAGTGATTCATAGGGCTAGTGATAAGACTGCTTTGTGATAGTAATGCTCTTTCTTAGAGTGTGTGTGTGTGTTAATTTTGCACTTACTTTTCAGTCTAAGGGGTCAACTGTGGCATATTGCCAAGGTTGAAAAAAGTGTGCTTAATGTGGACATACAGTGGATATAAAAAGTGTACACACCCCTGTTAAAATGCCAGGTTTTTGTGATATGAAAAAAATGAGACCACAATAAATCATTTCAAAACTTTTCCCACCTTTAATGTGGCCTGTAACCTGTAGAATTCAACTGAAAAACAAATTTGTTAGTGGAAAAAATATAAAAAATGTACAATAAGCTGGTTTCATAAGTGTGCATACCCTTAAACTAGTGCCTGTGCTGAAGCCCACAGTCTGAGTTACTTCTACTCTGACAGCTTCCATTCTGCTTTTGGCTCCAATATGCTGATATCTGGAACAGACTTGGAGCCAAGGCTTCAGGGCTGGGCCTCGGAGGGAGGTGATTGGGTCAACACCAAAGTTATCAGAGCCATCCCTTTCTCCCTGGTGCCTTGACACTCGATAGCTCTGCAATGAGGTCATCTTCAGGGTTGAGACCCATCAGTTCTGAGGTTTTATTTATGTCTGAAGATAGGAGGGGGCCTGTGGAGCCAATGGTGCCCTCAGACTTTCAGGCTGTTGAGGCTGAGGGAGAAGGCACATCCATCCACTTTGGTTCCATCTGAACCTCATCAGGAATAGGGTTCTACTTCCCATCAACCTGTCAAACAAAGACAGTCAGTACCACAGTCCTCTCAGACTGGATGCTACATTACCTTCCTGTCTGATTTGGAACCTTCCAATCTCCCACCAGAACTAGTTCTTAAGAAATAGACATGCAAGCAGAAGCCCAGCGATTCTTCCCCAGAATGTTTCACTGAAGATACAGACTTGGATGAAGGAGAAATTTCCCTAGATCCACCTCAGAAGACATCACTTTCAGTGAAATCCTTCACTTGATGAGACAGAGAGGAGGATGGTCCACAGATAACACTTCATCAGATAAGTCTGTTCCAGGAAGTCTTTGGTTCTGGGTCAGCATCATCCTGGGTGGAACCACTCATTGAGCCGTATGGCTCAAATGGCATGGAAGGACCCTGGCATGGTAGAAGCCATTTCCAAATAGAAAAAAAAACTGACAGGATTTTGGCAGCTCCAAAAGAGAGAGAGCATTGAAGCAAAGGCCCACTGATGGATGCAGTGGTGGTTACAGCTGCCACTAAAAAGGAATTGTTGGAAGAAAGTTCCTCTGTCCACCCCCCTAACAAGGGAGTCTACGGTGATAAGACTGGTTTGGGAAATGGAAGTATGATTCAGAGACTTTTGCACTTAGAACATTGAATTACTTGGTCCACGTCACCAGATTTCAGACAGACTTGACCAAGGAGATTTCCAAGTCTCTCTCAAGTAACCTACCTGCAGATGTTCAGAAGACCATGGACTCACAGCTTTTTATCCTTCAGCCTACTTCCAATATGGCCATGCAAATGCTTTCTAATGTATATGATGGCACAGCTAGAGCAGCGGGCAAGGGCATCACTATGCACTGGCATGCCTGGATGCTTCTTTGCAATTTGGTGGAAAGCTTTAAGACTTCCTTTGTCAATGACTCCTTTGATAACTCCACTTTATTGGGCCAAAAGTGAAGGACACACTAACCAGGAATCAGCAAGATGGTGATGGTAAGACTCTCTCTGCAGAGGGAATACATTTTTCCACCCTTCAGACAACCTATGCTAGGAATTAGTGGCCAGAAAGAAAATATGGTTCCATAAATCACAAAGCTTTTATCAGGACAGTCCTATGGATAGACCTTCTTGTGGCAGAGTAGAAGGCAACTACAATGGACATCACCCTAAAGGCAGATGATGACTGTATAACCAAGGCTTTTGCAGTCATTTTATCAAAAAGTCCTTTCAGCTCTCCTAAAGTTTTGCCCAACTGCTGCACACTGGGGGCAGCCAGAGGTGCTTGTCTTTGCACCCACAAGCTTGGGAAAAAATAACAATAGATTCTTGGGTGTTAAACATTATTTCCAGTGACTATACTATACCATTTTTTCCTTCTGTGAAGAAAATGAAGAAGAAGAAGAAAAAAATGTTCCCAATATTCTAACCAGTCAATGGAAACTCACAGCAGCAGACGTTTCCAAGCTGCTAGAAAAATGAACCAGTCCCTGAAGACCACTTAGCTTTGCAGACAACACATCTGATGGATAAAATATCCTTCAGTTACAGGAGGACATCCATTCCAAAAGGATCCACCTGTGGCTGTAGTAACCACAAAATGAAACCAAAGAGAATCCTGCACATAAGGCAGCTGCACGGCTCAAAACCAAAATCCAAACATCCAAATGAAGAGCCAGCAGACTGTGATGAGCTGTAAAGATTATTTAATGTAAAAAGCACATAACAGACCGGTTTCGGCTTGACAAAATTTAACAGCCGTCCTCAGTGTTAATATTGAACCATAAAACAGTGTGCTTAAATACCTGATGGCTATACCCATAAGCCATGTCATTGGTTAATTAATTATAAATATTCATTTAGTCCAGGTGAGAATAAAGCACCTAATTTTATGATCCACTTTTTTTCTTTAGAGTCCAAAAGACTATGCCAACCTCCTTTACTTGTCTTGTTTCCTGATATTTTATAAATAATGGTAAATCTGAAAATAGCATTTGGATGATTAATGGTATGTTTATATAGGGCACTTGTGGGTTTCCTGTTCCTAATGCCACTTAGGTGTTCAGAGATATGTATGCGCAGGGGTCTGGATGTCTGTCCTACGTAAAAGGCATGTGCAAGTTGCTAAATATAGGAGCCAATCTGACCCACAATAGGCAAAAAAGTTATATCATACACTTGTCCGGTGTTGGCACTTGTAAGTTCCTTAGTTTTATTAACAGACTTAGTGTGTGCAATGCCCTCATGGCACACATCCTGTCAGTAAATCCCCAGTCATGGTCCTCTGGGCCCTATCCCTATTTGGCTGATGACTGTGTTTATAATGGCTCAACTGGGAATTCATATTCCTACCTCTACTAAAGGAGAACTGACATCTTTCTTTTAAATTAGATGATAAGAAGTCATCTACCCTCAAAATAATCCAATGTCTCCTAACTATATTCAATAAGATGTCTGTATTTCAGCCATAAGTAGTCAAGAGCCAAAGACTGGGATTTTTAATAGTAGGTTTAACTTTATACTTAAGCATATCCTGCCTATCCATTTTTGATGCCCAGTTGCTTGCACTTAAGACATGGCCCATAGGATATCCTCTATTGAGGAATCTGATGGTGAGGTCATCCCTATAGTGTATGAAGTCCTCCGGCTCAGAGCATATCCTCTTCATTCATAAATATTGGGACTTGGGGATATTCTTGCATATGTGTGGAGGGTGAAAGCAGGAGGCATGGAGAAGGGAGTTGTACTGGGGGTACTTCCTATATACTTGGGTAGTTAAGGTATGGTCAGCATTCCTGCTGACCAGCACATCCAAAAACGCGATGTGCTGTGAATGAAAAGTGACTGTAAACTCCAAGCCCCATTTATTTTCATTTAATGGGGGTGGTAGCATTTTGAAGGGAAGACAGTCCAAGGTACTTGGTCACACACAGAGGTCAGCCTTCACATCAGTATCTTGGAGATAAGGGCAACCCTCCTAGTGTTGCAGTCATTTCAGGATGTCTTCCCCAAGGGTGTGATATCTGCACATTCAGACATATCATAGTATGGTACATCAACAGAGAGGAAAATGCTGCTGTCATCTATATTGAGAGGCCATGAATGTTTCACAGTGGCAATGTCTTCTCATTGCTTTCTGACTGCAACACACATACCAGGGGCATCCACTGTGCTAGCAGACACATTGAGCAGAACAATCTTGTTGTCTTATGATGGGTCAATCAATCCAACAATGACAGCCCTGATTTTTCATCTCTAGGGCCAACTTGCAGTAATCTTTTTGCATCTTACCTGAACAACACATGCAGCAGTTACTTTGCCCTGATCCCTCCACAAGGACAGTTACCAAGGGATGCTCTAATCCACAATTAGCCCCCAGTTCTCTTCTATGCTTTTCCCCATTTCCTTTAATGAACAAAGTCATATGGAAAGCAAGATTGTGCAAGGCCCTAATAATAACAGGATCCAAACCTATTAACACACCAGTCCAGACTGTCTTCTCCGGAACAGAAATCCATGAAGTTAGCTGCTTGGCTCCTCCAGTTTTTAACTTTAGCCAGAGATGCCCAGCTCCCTTCCTCCGTTTTCCAAATCAGATTGCCGTCGCAAAAACAGTTCACTAAGAAGATTCCTTTTGGGTGATAGCAAGAGGTTTAGATGCTTTCTCTGCCCCTGTCCCTTCCATTTTGGAATTCTTGTCTGAGCTTTTCACAGCCGCTGTCGGTGTTACACTGTCAAAGTACAAATGGCTGATATTTCCAGCTTTTACATTGGGCAGAATAACTCTATAGCTTCCTTTCAAATTTTAAAGGCCTTTTTGAAGGGAACATTTCTCCTGTGACCACCTTTTGGAGATCCAGTACCTCCCTGGGATGATGATATCATGCTACAGGCATTGACTCGGCCACCCATTGAAGCAGCAACTGCAATTCATTTTGAAGTTTCTCCCTTGGAAGACAATTTTCCTGACAGCTGTTATTTCAGCCAGGTGAATTTCAGAGATATAAACACTGTCTTGCAAACATCCCTATCTGGTGTTTCACAAGGACAGAGTTTCTTTGAGAACAAATGCATCTTTCCTTCCTGAGGTCTAATGGTCTGAGACTAATTTAAACCAGTCTATAAACCTGTCAGTCTTTTTTCCTATATTTCCAAACAAAGGTGAATACTTGTTACATATGCTAGATGTTCATCACCAGCTTTGGTCCTAATTTTATAGGACCAGGCATTTGAGAAAGTCTGATCAATTGTTCATTGACTTCTCAAAGCCTAAACTGGGTAAAATAGTTGCTAAGGTTACTCTCTCCAGAGATTTATCAAACTGAATTTCTTTCTTTTATGATAAAAAGGGCTTATTTCTACATTCTAAATTCAAGGCTTATGACACAAGGACAATGGCCATGTCAACAGCATCAACAGTGTTTTGTAGCAGATTACCTAATGATGTTATTTGTGCTGCAGCAAGTTGGTCAGCAGTTTACACCATGTCTCACTGCAAGCTGGATGTACAGTCAAAATCATGCACTTCCTTTGGTTCCACCATTCTCAAGAACATCCTTCCTTGATACCTCCCAGATATAACAGCTTGTGATCTGTTCCATAGTTGAATCGGATGAAAACAGAAAATATTGGATATAAAATTTATGTACTTACCATAATGTCTGATTTTCATCCAGTTCAACTTCCCTCCCAGTTGTTCCAGAGTCCCCTCATCTCCTTCCTGTTCATTTCCTGCCTTGGACAGGTACAGGTTATTCTTTAGATGTAAGGCAAGATCTTTCTTTTTATCAGATTTGCCTTCTTTGGAGACTCCCTGTCCATATCCTTTACTCCTTTGTGTGGGTATATGTATTTATATGTCTGTAGGGGACACCACTCCTGTCTTCCCTCTGGGCAGTTCCATAAATGTGATCTGCACAATCTTCTTCTTCTTTCGGCTTTTCCTGGTTAGGGGTCGCCACAGCTGATCACCTGTTTCCATTTCTTCCTGTCCTCTGCATCTTGCTCTGTCACACATGTCCTCTCTAACCACATCCATAAACCTTATCTTAGGCCTTCCTCTTTTCCTCTTACCTGGCAGCTTCATCCTTAGCATCCTTTTCCCAATAAACCCATCATCCCTCCTCAGCACATGTCCAAACCAATGCAATCTCGCCTCTCTGGCTTTGTCTCCAAACTGTCCAACCTGGGCTGACCCTCTAATATACTTATTCCTAATCCCTTCTACCCTCGTCACACCCAGTGCAAATCTTAACATCTTTAACTCTGCCACATCCAGCTCAAACTCCTGCCTTTTTGTCAGTGCCGCTGTCTCTAACCCATATAACATAGCTGGTCTCAATACCCTTTTATAGACCTTCCCTTTCACTCTTACTGGTAGTCACCTGTCACTTATCACTCCTGACACTCTTCTCCACCCACTCCACCCTGCCTGTACTCTCTTCTTCACCTCTCTTCATATCTTCCTTTATCCTTGCATCTTACCTTTCTGCCAGAATCATTCAACTGTTTGTATGCTTCCATTTCTGTCAGCTGCTGATACACACTGTATTAATTTTTCTGATTTTCTGTTAAGAACTCACCATCAACAGCCTTTTTTTTCCCCCATTGTCTAATGGGGTTGGGGTTTTGTGTCAGCTGTAGCCATTTTTCTCAATTCAGTGCTACTGTCATAGCTTTTTCGATGGTCATCCCTGACTGTCACAGGTCTTTTGTCATACTGTCCATCCATCAATCTCTTTGCTGGACATCCTCATTTCCTCTTGTCTTCTTAGTGTCTCCCAAATCTTCTTTGCTGGAATGTCTTCTGTTTTTTTGCACATATGCCTGCACCACTGTAATCTGTTCTCTTTTTACCTTCTCTGCATTTGGAGCTACTTGGTCTTCTGCTCTGATATCCTCATTTCTTCTTCTGCCTCTCAGTGTGCAGCCTATCACCCATCTCAAGAACTCCACTGCCTTGGTTTCTGTACCATACAGCAGTGCTGGTTGCACCACTGTTATGTACACCATACTTTTCAGCTTCTTTGGCATTCTGCTGTCACACATTACCCTTGTCACTCTGTGCCAGATGGCTGCAGCACTTCTCATTCTAGCTTGACCTTCTCACTCGGACTTCCATTCTCCTTAACCACCCTTCCCAGATACTTATAGCTGTTAACCTGTTCTGCCGTTTTCCCTTCTATCTCATTTTCCAGCAGCTTCTGATTTCTTCTATTTGTTGCCATTGCAACTGCAGTATTTGTATTCAGTTTCATCCTTTGTGCCTTTAGTTTTGCATGACATTCCCCCATCCTTTGCTGAAGTTGTTGCTCAGAGTCTGCCTGTAATGCCATACATGCAACTTTATCTGTCCAATCTAGTTTGTTTGCTAATGTAGTCCATTCCAAATATGAACAGCAATGGGCTCAGAGCTGTACCCTGATGCACACCCACTCCCACTAGAAACCTCTCTGCAAGTCTGAACACTGTTCGTACCTTGTACATGACCTGCATTAATTCTACCAATGTTTCTGAGACTTTGAACCATCATTGAACTGTTCAAATCAGTTTTCTTGAGACCTTGTTATATGCCTTCTCCAAGTCTAGGAATGCCCAGTTGGACTCTTTCCTGAGCTCTAGCTTCTTCTTCACCATCTGTCTCAATACAAATATCAGGTCTGGAATTTGAGCTGTGGCAGTGAAGATGTGTCCGGTGGCCCAGAAGGGAAAATATAAAAAAGGAGGGTAGGTTTTTGAAGAAATGTATGAAAATATTTGACATGGAAGATGTGAGTTCAGTAATATGACATCAGAGTGAATTTTCAAGTTATTCTCATTTGTTCATAATTATTATTTAATATGTATACAGAACTCATTTTATTTTTCTCACAGTGATCTTCACCAAAATGTTTGTGTTTTTTTCTTTTTGAACCTGCATCTACTGGAAAACTGTACTTAATACTTCTTTGTATACAGTAACTAGATTATGTGTATTCTACATCTTACTGTATGTATACTATTGTATTATAATTATTTTATTTTGCTTATATTTCTGTGGAGCCTTTATCGCCAGATCTCCGCTGAAAATAGGCTTCTGACTCAGTTGGACTTTCCCAGTAAAAAAATGTAAATAAATAAATAATATTCCCCAAGATATAAAAAGTGGGCTATGCTAGATAGAATTTAAATTTCACAGGAACATGTGCATTTAATTGAAGGTCTTGATACTCACCCAATAACTATTTTAGACCATGCATCAATAATAGCTAAAATAAAAGCAGCGGGTAATGAAATGAAAATAAGACACTGGCACTTTCCCACCTATCTGATGAAAAGAGAGGAATTTAAGGAATGCGTAGTGGAGATTATTCAGGAGCTGTTAGAGAAGATAGAAATTTCTTCTGAAAATATAGCTAGGGAGTGGGATAAAATTAAGCTGGAGTTTAAAAATAGGGTGGACATAAAAGAAAGGGAGCTATGGTTAAGCAACAAGAATTATTTAGAGGGACTGACAAATGTTAAAGTATTGCATAATAGGGGGAATCTCACAGAACAAGAAGAGGATCAACTGCAGAATGCTAGGCAGAAAATAAGGGATTACCTCGATAATATCCACAAGCTTAGAAAGATTGCAGTTAAGCAACTGGTTTTTGATGATAACACTAGAGCACAAAAACATTTAGCACAACAACTGAGGCAACAGAAAGTAGAAAGGGTTGTTGCCAAACTTAGGGAGGCTATAACAAGGAAAGTAATAAGAGATCCTGTGGAGGAATAAGAAATATTTTGGAAGCTCTATGGGAGTCTCCATAAAGCAGAGAAATATGAAAATCAAGGAAAGATACAAATGGAAATGTTTATGCAAGAATTAAATATGCCAAGAACAGAGGTAGATGATGCTCAATTACTAATGGTTAGGACAGGAGGAGATGAGACAAAAATTGTGATGAATAACCAATCTGCAAGAAAGTCTCCAGCAGAGATGGTATTCCTGTGGAAGTTTGGAAGCTAGGAGGAAAAAAAAACTGATAAAGATTTTGAAGGACCTAAATAGGGTAAACATCCATCAGCTTCATACAGGGCCATTTCAATCCTAAACCATGATTATGAAATGTTCATGTCCATAATGGCTAAAAGAATTGCAAAAGCAATGTCAAAACTGACCAATATGGATCAAGGTGGTTTTGTGGAGGGGAGGCAAATATTTGACAATGTTAACAGAATAGTGATGATCCAGAGGGAAGCAGAATGTTAATAAAATACCACTGTTGTTGGTGGGTCTTGATACAGAGAAATCATTTGACAGAGTAAGCTGGGACTTTATGAGCAGGGCAATGGAAGCATTTGCATTTCCTGAAAAGAATTATAAAGTTGATTCAAAGAATATATAAGGGATCGAGGTGAAAATTAAAGTGGGTAGGAAACTCTGATAATTTCTGATTGAGCAGAGGAACCATTTATTATATTTGGAACCACTGGCAAAATATAAGGGACACAGACATTTAGGGATATAATTGGTATGGTAGTCAAGAAAAGCTGGCTTTATTTGCAGATGATATTTTATACCTGACAAAACCAGATAAAGAATTGCAGTGTTATAGAACATTTTGAAACAGCTTCAGGTATTTTTGGGATACGAAATTAATGAAGCTAAAACAAAGGCAATAGCATTAAATTATGTACCCACACATGAACTGCTTCAGGAATACCCAGATTTATGGGGACATAATAAAATGAAGTATTTAGGAATATGGATTAAAAATTATTCTAGTGTTGCACTTAAGTATATGTGGGAAGAGAGTAAACAAAAGATAACACAAAAATCTGAGAAAATTGAAGCTTTGTGATATGGAGATGGATAGTAAAATACAAGCAGTTAAAATGTTTTTAGTCCCTTTAGTCTTATACACGTCAGGCATATTTTTATCAACCAGAAGAGAAGTTGTGGGTAGCAGTTAATAAAGAGCTGAAGGACATTATCTGGGAGGGGAAGGCAGCAAGAGTCAAATGGGATAAGCTGATTCTTCCAGTAGAACAGGGAGGATTGAGATTACCCAATTTGAAGGAGTATTTCAGAGCTATACAGCTAAGATTCCTTTAAATAGCACAAGCAGAAAACTATAATTCAAAGTGGAAAGGGATGATGATGAAACAGGGGGAAGCTCATGAAACGAGAGACTGGGATTTTGGATGCAAGCTTTTAAGGAGAATAACAATAATCATACAGAATATTATATTCATAAAGTAGCAGAAAAAAATTCTAAGAACTAAACCAAGATGGGAATGGAGAAAGGAGCTTCTGCCATAGGGATGACTGAAATTAGGGATACAGACAATAGGCAAGAGGGGGCTGAAATTTATTGGAGAAAACTGGCAAAAGAGCCAAGGTATTGGGAGCAAATAATTGGAGAAGGAAAGATGATAGAATGGGAAGACACCAGTAATTTATTTGGACTGCAGGTTAGAGATTGCCTTCCCCATCAGGGATTGATATGAGAGTATAGGTAAAGAGAAAGAAGTAGGGGGTTCTTAACAAAAAAACAGCACTGGTACCGGTTTTAATAGAATCTAGAACATAAGCTGACATTAAAAAAGGGAAAAAAAATAGTAGAGCATATAAAATATTACATGATAACTATAAGAATCAATCAGAGGAGGTTAGAAAGGATTGGGAAGAGAGATTGGATAAGCAGTTCACAAAAACAATGGGAGGATATATGTACATCTCCCAAATATGCAACAAAATTTAGAAGATTTAGGATTTTTGCCTGGAAATGTTTACATAGATATTTTTATTCCCCAAGTAGACTCCAGATAATTTTTCCTCAGACAGACAGCAATTGGAGGTATAAAGGAGAAGAAAGAGGTAGTTGGGAACATATTTTCTGGGAGTGTGTTGAGTTGGCAGACTTTAAGGATTCCTTGCGAGATGCACTGTTGGAGATGCTGGGTGGGTAGATTGGTCTGATGAAGGAGATGATTTTTCTGAGTTATGATCCAGAATAGGAATTGCCTAGACATGGTAAGGCCTTGCTGTGTCTAATAATGGTGGCTGCCAAAAAAGCAATTACTAGAAAATGGAAATCAAAATCTAAACCAGCTATACTGGAAGTAGTGAATATAGTAATAGAGATAAAATAACTGGAATTGATATCTTTAGAAAGGGGTAGGAGCAAACTACATAGGAAAAATGAGAGTTGTGGGAACAATACATACAAGGGAAGAATGAGGTTTAGAAGATGGCAGGACTTAAATGAGCTATGTAATGTTTGAGAAATGTTTGCAAATGGGAGTGTGCCTGTTTGATTTGTGATGTAAAATGCTTGCAACTAGGATTGTGTTGGTGTGGTTTGTTTTCATTTATATAAATGTATGATTGCCTATGTAGTAAGTGATGTTTAATAAAGATGATTCTTATGTAAAAAAAAAAAAAAAAGGCAGGAATTCAATAATTTATGTAATATTGCTTAGGTTATATAATATATTGCAATATATGTGAAGTATAATGTTTGTTATATTAATATAATCTGATTACTTTTATATTAATGTAAATTTGTGTATGTCACAAGTGATAATTCAATAAAGGTGTTTGGGAAAAAATGTACAAGAAGAAAGAAGAGGAGAGAAAAAGAAAAAAAAAACAGCAGTACCTGTTTACAATCCCCATTACACTTAAAAATGGCATGCAAAGAAAACTGTACACCACAAATACAGTACTATTAAGAAAACAAAATGTTTCCATTACTTACATTTAGCGTACTCCCCTCTCTTCCCCTCCCCAAAGCATTTTTCCAAACATTAATGACATGAAGTAGGACATATACTTTAGGGACCCCCAGAAGTTCAACATATTTTGAAAAAGTCCAATACTTCCAGATTTTCTTATTTCATAAATATAATTATTGCTTTGTAAGAAGCTATATCAGGTTGCAAGGCAAAGACAGAAAGATAAAGAAGACAGACACGTTTCATAAGGGATGCCAGCAACAACCTGCTCACCAGTCCAGAGGACATCAAAGGCAGATGGAAGGAATATTTCCAGCAGCTTCTGAATGAAGAAATCCTCACAGAAGCTGGACTGCCCCAGAAACAGCTTACGATAAGAGACATAGAGGAGCCCACCCTAGAAGAAATAAGAACAGCACTAAGGAAGATGAAGACAGAGAAAGCAGCAGGCTCAGATGAGGTCACAGCATCTATGATAAGTATGCTGGGTGAGATAGGGGAGAAATAGCTCCTGAGGGTACTAATAGCAGTGTGGTGAGAGAGGCATATCCCAGTTGACTGGAGGATAAGCATACTCATGCCAGTGTACAAGAACAAAGGGGATATCCACAACTGTGGGCAGTACAGAGGCATCAAACTCCTATCACATTGCATGAAAGGTCTGGAGAGGGTGACTGATAAACGGATATGCAGAGTAGTAGAATGTAAGATGGGAGATGAACAGTTTGGATTCAGATCAGGATGCAGCACAATTGGCCCCATGTTTGCATTGATACAGATTCTTGAGAAGAAGCTAGAGAAGAAGACAATCCAACTGGTCATTCCTAGACTTGGAGAAAGCATATGACAAGGTCCCAAGAAAGTTGATCTGGGCAGTACTGTGGTGGTTTGAAGTCCCAGAAACATTGGTAGAATTAGTGCAGGCAATGTACAAGGACCCAATGACAAAGGTGTTACCAGTAGGAGTGGGTGTACATCAGGGTTCACCTCTGAGCCCACTGATGTTCATACTGGTGATGGATTACATTAGCAAACAGTTTGGAGGGGGTGGATCAACAAAGCTGCTGTATGCAGACAGTGTGGCAGTACAGGCAGACTCTGAGCTTGAACTTCAGCAAAGGATAGCAGAATGGAATGCAAATCTGAAGGCACATGGGCTGAAACTAAGCACAGATAAGATGGTGGTAATGGCAGCAAATTGGGGAAATCAGAAGAAGCTGAGAATAGAAATAGAAAGGAAGATAGTGGAACAGGTAAACAGCTTCAAGTACTTGGGAGGGGTAGTTGAGGAGAAGGGCAGTCTGAATGAAGAAGTAAAAGCTAGAATCAGAGGGGCTGCAGCCAACTGGCATAGCATATCAGATGTAGTCTATGACAGAATGCCAAAGAAGCTGAAAAGTAAGGTGTACAAGACAGTGGTGCGCCCAGTACTTTTGTATGGTACAGAAACCTGGGCAGTAAAGCCAGAACAGTTAAAGAAGCTAGAGGTGATGGAAATGAAGTACCTGAGAAAGGTGGTAGGATGCACACCGTGGGACAGATGAAGAAATGAGGACATAAGAGCAGAAACCAAAGTAGCTCCAATTGCAGGAAAGATCAAAGAGAACAGATTACACTGGTTTGAGCATGTGTAGAAAAGCAGAAGACAATCTGGTGAGGAAGATTTGGGACAGACAGAAAGAAAGTAAGAGGAAGCGAGGATGTCCAGCAAAGAGGTGGATGGATTGTGTTAAAGAAGATTTGCGACAGGCATGAGTGTTGAAGAAGGCAGGACTGTAGCACTGAATTGAGACAGTTGGCGACAGTTAATATGATACCCCAACCCCATGTAGAAAAATGGGAAAAAGGGGGCTGATGATGATGAACTTCACAGTAAGTTACTGGTTTTATTTCTGTCCTCCATCACCCAAATCCTGTCTCTGCTTCATTTTCAACGTACTGTTGATTCTTCTAGTCAGCTCTTGTGCTCCTTTCCTTCTCTTCAGCATTTTTTGTTGAAATACTGGAAAAGGTTTCACAGGTACAGTCTCTCTGTGGTCTTTATTACCAGAAGAACAAGTAGCAGAATCTCCTTCCATTTCAGAGCTCACTTTTTGTCGGACAAACTTTTCAGTCTGTTTCTTCCGCACATTGTGTAGCTTATTTTTTTCAAGGTCTTCTGTATTTCTTTATTCTTGGCATGCGGAGAGTGGACTTACTAACCATTTACTGAAATTTACCCATAAACACAAGTCTACTGGCCTTCTCAGCTGAGTTTCTGTTTTCACACTGGGAGAGCTAGAAACAAGCTGTTACTCAATGTGCAGCCATCATGGAAGTCCGACACTTGCCTAACTTCTCCAACATCTTTTACTTTGCCTGACTTCTTTTCCCTTAGTACTGTTCTTCTTCTGTTGTAGGCTCCTCTTCTTTCACTGCAGGCTCTGTCTGGGGCAGTGCAGCTTCTGTTGGTTTTCTTCATTCAGAAACTGCTGGAAGTACCCCTTCCATCTGCCTTTGATGTCTAGTGGACTGGTGAACAGGTTGTTATTGGCATCCCTTATGAAAGGTGTCTGATGACTATCTGCTTTTCCTTTCTGTCTTTGCCTTGCATCCTGATAGAGTTTATTTGTGCCATCTACTGAATCACTTTCCAGAAGCTGGTAAAGTGCCTCTGATTACCTGTTCTTTCCTATTGCAACTCCTGTCTTAGACTCTTTATTAGCCAACCAGTGTTCCTTCTTAGCCTTGTCCATTTTTTCTATGTCATACTTTTCCCTCCACTCCTTTCTTTCTTTTGATGACTTACCCGACTTCTGCATCCCACCACCACCAGTTTTCCTTATGTCCTTATTTCCGCACCTGGCTCAGCCACATAACTGTTCTATAGTCCTTTCACATGCTGTTTTGAGGCACTGTCATTCTCTTCTTCTGCAACTCCATGTATTTTTTGTTTTTCCTGATGTTCTAGACCCCTGAGTAATTCCTTGAACTCTTATACTTTCACTTCAATCAACTTCCAGGCCTTCAGCCTAGTCTGATTGTGGCAAACAGAGTTTTGTGCTGTGGACCAACTGATTCACTGGGGATGACTTTCCAATTACTTATTTCACCCCAAAGGCCTTCCCTTACTATGTGGAAGTCTACCTGAGTTGCATGTTGGCCACTCTTGTATGTGATCTGACTGTCTCTCTTTCTGAACCATGTGTTGACCACCACCATGCCATTTGCCAGACAGACATCTAGAATGACCTCTCTTCCATTATTCTTGTTGCCTCACCTATGTGGGCCCAGACAGTCCTAATAGCCTGTTCCATCTGTCCCAATATGTACATTCAGGTTCCCCATTATCAACACCATTTCATGTTGTCCTACTTTACCTAACAGCTCCTGCAACTGTTGCCCGAATATACGCTTTTCTTTGATATCACAACTCTGATGAGATTATGAATAGTGCATTATCCTTACTTGAGTCTATTGCCATGAGTCTTTTACTAATTCTAATGACATCCCTTACTGTCTTATGAAGCCTATCCCTGACTACAATTCCCACACCATTTCCAGTCTGTCCTCCTCCTGAGTAGTAGACTCTAGATTCCAAGCCAAGTGGCTTTTCTGCACTGCCCTTCCATCATTTCACCTGGCTACAGAAGATGTCCAGCCTCCTGTTTGTCATGTAATCTACTTCCAAGTTGTGTCCTGTCAATAAACCTATACGGAGTGTAGCAATCCTTATTTCATGTTTGACATGTTGATTGATTTTACATACAGCTTTCACTCAACAGAACTACCCCAGGTAACTCAAGCTGGGCAACTGGGCCCCCAGCTAGTAGCTTACTAACCCAAGGCTGCTAGGCCTTATGATGGGTACATAGACCCCTTCAACCATTATCATGGGACCCTGGTGTAGGTTAGATACTCAACCCACTTATCACTTCGCAATAACCTTGCCCATTTTCTGGCAGTATTAGTCAACATGATCAAATCACCTAGTGCGAATTTTTACACTCAGTGGCTAGCCCTGACATGCTGTACAGTCTGTGATCCACATTTTCCTATCTAGAAGATACTGTGCACCACAGCTTATGCCCAAAGTGTTTGGTCTATACATCTGTTTCCCCAGTAGGCATCATTTAGCATTTGTGCTGCTCACAGCTCCATTCCTGAGTGATGTTGAGGTGGAAACACTGCATGTTTTTGGGAGGTGGAAGGAACCCTACAGAGATGCAGGGAGAACATGCAAACTACATGCATGCAGACATTGGACATAACTCAGGATTGAACCTTTACTCTTGTGCATTAAAGGCAAAGAACTTAACCAACTGCTTCTTTTCTTTCAGTTAAAAAGTCACACTGGCCTAGTCAATTGTCTCTCCTCCTCCTTTTGTGACATCCATTTGTTCTGATACTTTTTCCAAACCCTTGTCATTATCACCTTTTTCTCAGACTGCCTTGATTGCGAGCAATTCAGGTATACCAGACTGCCTTTATTATGAGCAATTCAGGTATACCTTCTAAATCATTCTCAGTCTAGTTTACTGGATTATTTATTGACTTGGATGTGCACCTGCATCTGCTTTAGACATTAGCAGCAGGCCTGAAATGGACATTCCCTCTCCTGGCTGGTATTTATGCCAACTGTTGGGTGTTTTTACATGGAGTGTAGCTCCATTTCAACTTTTGAATGCTTTTTAATCTGACAACCTTTCTCTTTTTTAACCAAACAGTACAGTGCACCTTGGTACTGTAAGCAATTTCTTAGTCAGCTTATATATTTTTCTAGTATGCTATGTTCCTTTGGAAGGTCTTTGATAAATGGTTTCCCAGAAAGCTAATCCCTTTCCCATGTGATCTAGCATCTGTATTTTGGCTGGTTTGGTAACGGCTTGTGGTGTGTTTCATTATCCTAATCCAACATACTCACAGCCTTGTATTATTTGGCTGACAATTGCTGTTCAGTCCTTTCTGGTGTAGTAACTTGCTGTGTTGAACATTTTTGTACCACAGACATCCTGCAGCTCCTCTAGTTGATACAGGTGAATTTACTCCTCTAAGACCTCAGTAGATATTATCTTTTGGAAAGCTATTTTCTTTTCTGGTTTATTCCTTCTGGCAGTTATTTGCAAAGGCATCTCCAATCTACTTGCAGATACTATGGCCAAGGTACTTAATTCCTAGTGATGTCTGCCTCTGTTGAAGTACCCTTCCTTGAAGCCATCTACGATTTCCTCACAACTTTCATGTTCCTTTTCAGAGGCTGCAACCTTGGTCTACTTGTTCTGTAAACTGCTTGGTAAGAAGTGCTATGCAGCTTCAGTCTCTCAAAGCTACAGTACTGTTGCTGAAGCTTAGCAATCACTTCTTGATTTAGGACAGAACTTGGCATAGCCTGAGCTCATATGCCTTTTATTTCCTGTGACTTTGGAGATCGTGAGGCCACAGTCAGTAAATGCACATCTAATGCATCTTAGATTACCCTGCTAACAGGTCTTGTCTTACAAGAGTGTTCTGTCCAGGAGGCCACCCTTTCAGAACTCTTCCCCTTGGAGTTCCACCCATGAGCAGTCAGCTTTGGATTCTATTCTACAGGTGAAGCATTCAACACTACCAACATCAGATATGAAAGCTATGTACTTATTGTGATACTAGCACTGTGTTGGAATTTTCACGTCCTTCACCATTTCCTCTCTCCTTACCCTGGACTGTTGGTCTTGGGGAAGTTATTTTATTTTCCTTTTGTTTGCTTTCCAAATTCTCCTTTTCTATTGCTCTGTTTATGCAGGCTTCAGAGATCTGGTGTTAGGTCCTTAGGTATAGTACACTGTAAATAAAGGGGAGGGTCTAATTTGGCCTGGCAAAGTTTTATGACCCAGGCTAAGCACCTGCCAATCATGAGCCTACAGGTGAAGGATATGAAATTACCATAGCTTATCTGATCAGATGTTGCCTTCATTTGCTCTTCAACCTATGGTTTTGGATCTGAGTATTGGATCCAACTCGGCCACATACCAAAGCTGAAGACTCCAAAATCTGAGCTCTTCCCCTACCCATGATGCTTCTGTCCTCCAAATCTCTCAGATCTCATTTGCCACACTTCGCTAAGCATCAGGTTCTCACACTATAAGCTCCTCAGGGCTGTATACGAGTCAGTGAGTGACTTTTTTGCAGTTTATATAATTATTTTTGTTAGTAGTTACTTTTTCTAGTATCTGTTGGTCTTAATTCAGTGTCAGGAAAAGAGCTTTTTTGGTGTCTTTCTTTCCCTGTCTTCCATAAGCTTCCCTTCCCTTCTGGTTGTCTAGTTTAATAGCTATATTATATTTATGTGTGTGTGTGTGTATATATATATATATATATATATATATATATATATATATATATATATGTATATGTAAATATATATACATATGGGTCTACTTTAAAGGCCCGAAAACGCTATTCACCGACAGAAATTTCACCGACACGAAATGACCGACAGTTGCATTTCCCGAAAATCAAAATCCCCGACAGCAAATCCACCGACAATGCAGCATAACCGACGCTAATACTTTAACTCAAAATAACACGATAGATATCCTCGTGCAACAACAAAATAAAAAGCAAACTCAAAAATTGAATATTTAGTAGTAGTGCACATAACAAAGATTCTCTTGAAAGTAATCGAAAACACTGTGATACATCTCACAAATAATGCCCCCGAAGTGTAGATTATTATTTCAAAAATGCACAACTGCATGTCGGAAATCAACTGTTAATATATCTCTTCAGTTATTTAGAAATAAATTTACTTTGCACTTTAATTTTAAGGGCACTACATATAATGACATTAAATGAAACTCTTTATAATTTCAGTAGTCTTGCAATACTACGAACAAAGTCCACTCCTTCATAATGCTCTCTGTTACTAAGAACAGTCCGGAATTGTTCATGACGTTTCAGCAGTTTACGCTTTTTAGGAGATGGTGGAAAGCCAGATGACATGCGTACACGTAATTCATCAACCCTATTCTGCTCATGCGTTAGCGCCTGCATAAGTATATGTAAATCCACCTGCTTAGCTCCTATTAAACACTTTAATCTTTTATGCCAAGCTTCCACAGAATTCTGCGTACGGGGTAAATTTAAATCATTTAAATCTGACACATACCAAAACGAAATTGGAAATAAAGGAGGAAATCTGACAGATGTTCTCATTCTAGTTGTGAACTTGCGTAACTTTCCATGAACATACCAGTCATTGAAATACTTTAATAATTCACGTCCTTCTGCAGGAAAAGATAATTGTACCTCCTCAAACACACCTTTAACTTCGCTTTCCGGTAAAAACGCTAATGACACTAGTGATTTTACTTGCAATTGAAATGAAGCATTAGTATTGTACAATACTGTTAGACCTAAGGACTGAACTTTTCTCCACACGTTCTGTCCAAAATGGAATAAACACCCTTTACACTTAGCTCCGTCAATGTTTAATCTGACACTTTTTATAGCCGCTACTTCGAAGTCACAGAGCACAAACTGTACTTTGCATTCCATACCATTACTATTTAATAACTCAAACACACTGTGCCATAACATGTTATAACATTTCAATGATTTTTTTATTCATAAGAGCGTATAGTAATGGAACTACTTTACTATAGTTTCCACAGTTGATAAATCCATGTATACTGTATAACTGCCGACAATCTACTTCTTTATTAAAGTATGTCCCATCCATCAACCATATCGTAGCGCCACTAATATCACTTAAATTTGTTAGGGTTGTAAACACGTACACTATAGTATCACTACTTTTGTCAATTGCACATTTTGCAATGAAATTACCCGACTTTAAAGGATAATCTTCTATATTTATATTGTGCAGATTAACGTTAGCATCCCTGTTGACTACTTTCTCTTTCCTACGTACTCTACCAATGGTTTGTAGAAGTGACTTTCTACTTGGGATAGTCTGCACCGCTTCTAGAGACGTGGACATCATAGTGATATCCACTATTGAGCAAGGGTTATCTCTGCTGTATTTAGCTCTTAGTCTTACTTCACTGTTTAGTTGATACCGTTGTGACTCTGTAGGGTCTGCGGTATGATCATGGCATACAGATTTCACTAGTTGTTCCCCTTCTGCAACTAAAACAGTTACTGCTCTACCTTTGCATTTTTGCATTTTCTTTTCTTTGCATCCCCAATATTGGCGATTCCCTCTGCTTCTTTCCAGGTGATATAAGTAACCGTCCAACTCCAGCATAGCCCTACTCCTCTGTGACAACACCGGTGTGTATGTATTTCCCAGGATTCCAGGGCAATCATGTAACGTGTCCGCCATGATTACTACGTATTGTAGTACAATTGTATACACACTCGTTATATTTATGTGCTACTTCATAATATGTTTTGAAGAAGTAAGTATTGAACTTGTCGGGCTACTGATAGTCGGCAATGTAAACTTTCGGTTATGGGGAATGTCGGCATTTTCATGTCGGTAAAGCCGCTGTCGGTATATAGCATTTTCGGGCCTTTAAAGTAGACCCATACATATATATGGTTTGTTATTAAAATGTTAAAATTTGGTTCAGCGAACTTGGAAAGTCAAACATGAGGTAGTCGACTTTCCGTGTTGCTGAATGCCAGGAGATTGAAATTGCATATCAGTGAATGCAAGTGTGCATTCGATGATAGGAACTCGATGTTGTGAGTAGAGTTGCGGTACAGTGTGGAAAGGGAAATGTATCCCTTTCCTCACTGTAGTGCAATCTTGGAGTTAGAATACTTAATATGCAGGGGGCCTCCCACAGGGGGGTGCAGGGGGGCTTGCCCCCTTGCTAAAACCTGATTGACAGTGTAGGTGTTTCATTTACATTTGCACCTACACTGCCATCATGGCCAATTTTCAACATTAATGTCGAATCTGTTAAATTCCATCAACAGATTCGACATTATAAGTTAATTAGTATGCCGGAAGTGTGATGTCATTTTCGTTGTATCGAACGTTCAAGTGTTCTGAATGTCGATATTTTGATAGTAAACTATATATATATATATATATATATATATATATATATATATATATATATATATATAAATAAATAATCTTTTGCTGGTTTTCCTTCCTCAAGCATGGCTGAGTCAAAACCCACTGGGTTTAAAAAATGCAGCACTTGTGGGTGCAAAATCCCACTATCAGATGCGCACTCTGAATGTGTAATATATTTGGGGGCAGCTCATCTAGATTCTGCCTGTACCATTTGTGCCGGCTTTAATCAGTGGGCATTCATCGACGACCATAATAAACTTATTTTAAAGGGACTCCTCCCTTGTTCCTCTTCACCCACTTCAGGGGCTCAAACCCCCTGCTAAGAAGCACAAAGAGTGGAAGAGATACATCAGACAGACCAATCAGCAGTCCTGAGGGATTGCCCAACTGCTCTACTCTGGAGGCAGTCGGGGACGTTTGCCTACACCCAACAGCCTAGGAAGCCATTACAAAAGATTGATGGGTGTTAAAAATCATATCCAGAGGCTGTTCTATACCCTAAAAATCATATCCAGAGGCTGTTCTATACCCTTTTTCCAAAGAATTCTCAACAAGCAAAATCCTCCCCAAGGTTCCACCCAACCAATGGGAGGCGGCAGCATTAGAGATTGCAATGCTGCTGTCAAAAAGAGTCATCCAAAGTGTCCCCTCAGACCAATTTGGATCAGGCTTTTATTCAAGATTCTTTTTAGTGCCCAAAAAGATGGGGGACCTCATACCCATTCTGGATCTCACCTCTCTAAACAAATCAATTGCCAATCCAAAGTTCTGAATGATCACAATACTGTCCATTCTGCCCTTCTTGAAGAAAGTCGATTGAATGTGCTCTCTAGACCTTCAGGACATGTACTATCATATCAAGATGAACAAGCATTACAGAAGGTATCTCCGCTTTAGGCTGGGAGGCAATCATTATCAGTTCAGAGGACTGCCCTTTTGTCTCACCATAGCCCCCAGGGTGTTTACCAAATGCATGACAGTTGTAGTAGCTCACCTGAGACTGCAAGGATTCCAGTTGTTTCTTTATCTAGATGATTGGCTCCTAACTGCTCCCACCAGGCATCGACTCCTCCTCGACCTTGGGTATCTCTGGTAATCTAAAGTCCCATCTTCATCCAGTTCAACTCATAGATTTTATCAGAGCTCACTTGGACACCACTTGTTCTCTAGCCTTTCTTACTCCTGACAGGATTTCCAATCTGAGAACTAATGTGAAACAGATAAATGGATACTCCAGTCTTATCCTTCGGGCTTTGGTGTGCATGGTGGCGACAATCATTCTGATGCCCTTAGCTCACCTTTACATGAGAGTTCTTCAAGAGACCTTAGCTGTACAATGGTCTCTCCTTCACTACCCATTAAACTACTGAATCAGGATCTCGTGACCGTGCATTTTCTCATCTGGTGGATTCAAGCAGATGATTTTCTCCAGGGTAGCCCATTCATCCTTCCTACCCCCTCAGTCACTGTGACCACAGACACATCTCAACTTGGGCAGGGGTCATTATTTAGGCCAGAAGGTGCAAGGCACATGGTCCTCCCTAGAGACCAATTTGCATATAAACATTCTGCAGATGAGAGTGGTGCTTCTTGAGTTACAAGCCCTCCATTCCTCTCTTCCTACTGGAACTATTGCTATTCAGATTGACAACATGTCAGTGGTCTGGTACATCCACAAGCAAGCAGGAACCAGATCTTATCCCTTGTGTTGAGAGGCCAAGAGGTTGTGGCAGTGGGTGATTTTTTCCAACCGCTTTCTCATAGCAATGTACATTCTGGGGAAGTTGAACATCCTAGTGGACAGGCTCAGCAGGACCATTCTGATGCCTCACTAGTGGTGTCTCCTACAGTGGCAAATTTGATCTTCCAGAGATGGGGTCAACCTTGCTGTGACCTGTTTGCGTCTCCCTCCACCACCAAGTACAGTGAGTTTTTTGCCCTGATCCCTCCTCGGGGACAGTCACCGAGAGATGTTCTAATCCATGCTTGGCCTCCTAGTCTACTGTATGCCTTCCCACCCTTTCTGCTCATTCCCATATTTCTACAGAAATCATAGAGGTTGAAGTGCAAAGTCATCCTCATTGCCCCCTTTTGGCCCCATCAAGCGTGGTTCCCCTGCCTTTGGTCTCACCTGGTTTGTCAGCCTTGGACTCTGGATGCCTCTCCAGATCTCTTGTCCCATCTCTCGGGCCACTCTCATTCAGATCTTTTGAACTTGAAACTAACTGCTTGGTTTCTCCACTTCCATTGATGGCTCGAACAACTGGGCTTTCTTCCCCAGTCAGAAGACTTTTGATTGTGGCACACAAACTGTCCACTAGAAAGCTATACAACAGTAAGTAGAAGAGGTTCTCTATCTGGACTTATCAGAACAATGTAGACCCCTTTTCTGCTCCAATCTCAGCAGTGTTGGACTTCTTGGCTTATCTTTTTAATGACGGTACAAGTTTTTCTACAGTGAAAGTACAACTGGTCGCCATTTCCAATTTTCACGCAGGGGAGAATTCTCTCTCTCTAGCTTCATCTAAAATGTGCAAGGCCTTAATGAAGGGTACCTTACTCCTACATCATCCTATTAAGGATCCTGCTCTTCCTTGGGACCTCACTTGGTTCTACAGGCCTTAGTTTTGCTTCCCTCGAACCTTCAGCTAAGATAGACTTAAAGTTTCTGACATGGAAAACTATTTTCTTTGTGGCTATTACTTCCTCCAAGAGAGTATATGTGCTACAAGCCTTGTCTTTCAAGCCTCCATATCTGACTTTTCACAAGGACAGAGATACTTTACATACTAATCTTTCCTTTTTGCCCAAGTCATCAACCTTCCTGTTTTCTTTCCAAATTTTCAAAACAAGAGAGAGTAACTTCTTCATACGTTGGATGTACAAAGACAACTTTGTTTTTATTTGGATAGAACCACACTTTAAGGAAATCTGACCAACTCTTTGTATCCTTTTCTAAGTCCAGATTGGGTAACCAGTTTCCAAGGTTACTGTAGCTCATTGGATGACTAGTTGTATCAAACTTGCTTATTCCTCTAAGGGCATTTCCTTACCTGGCCATATTAAGGCCCATTCTACTATCTTTTTCTTCTTCTTCAGCCTTCTGGTCGAAACTTCCCATAGATGAAATTTGTGCAGCTGCTACTTGGTCAAACCATCACACTTTTATTTTCCATTACAAACTGGATATTATTTCTAGGACTAGGGCATCCTTTGGTTCCACTGTGCTGTGGAATATTCTTCCTTCAGGGGCTCCCAAGTTCTTTCAGTAGATGGGGAAATTGTTCTATAGGTTGAAGAGCAAATGAAGGCAACTACATCAGATAAAGAAATTATGTACTTACCATAACGTTCCAACTGTCTTGTTACCTCTCATTTGTTCTTCAACCTTCCCTCTCTCCATCCCCCCTGCCTTTTGAAGGACGTAATGGAAATTTCTGGACAGATACTTATTTTCTCCTTTGAGCTCCTGACGTATCCCCACTTGGCTGATTCCTTTATTTCTATGAAAGATTTTCCTCTTTATTTGTTTTATGTTTATGTGATGTCATATGCTATAGCAAGCTCGATCTGAGGGATTTGCAGGAGAGGAGCATCATGGGTAGGGAAGGAGCTTAGATGCTGTAGCCTTCGGCTTTGGTATGCGGACAAGTCAGATCCGATGTTCAGATATGAAACCCATAGGTTGAAGAGCAAATGAGAGGCAACAACACAGATGGAATATTATTTTAAGTACACAACTTCATTTTATAATATGTACATAATATTTAGTTATTAACCAGTAATTTCAGCATTCTCAAAAATGCATACATATTTGTGTGTGTTTGAATGTCTTTTCCATTGCTGTAAAGTGCAATGCAAAATGTTACTGCTCCAGACAAAGAAATGCACTTTGGCTGTTGGAATTATAATAGTGTTAGATTCTTAGTGTCTGTTCTTTCTCATAAAATGCAAAGCTGGATGTCACAGAATAGTCAGATGAGTACAGTGCTTAATATTTATTTTCTTAATTGTTCCTATGAAGTGCTGCACAAAATACCCCCCCCCCCCATATCACAGCCTCATTCAGATTAGTGCAGTTCACATATTTCAAACTAGCAATAAGTACTTAAAATAGGTGCTCCATTTGATAAAATACAAAACAAAATATGACAGGCACAGTCAGATAAGTAATGCAGTGCCAAATACTGCTTTATGATACTGTGTAAAACACCCACAAATATGCACTCACAGGTACAGAGACACACATGCATATATGACACTAACGCACAAATTTATAGACACACAAATTCAGAAGATATTATTCAGCTATTTCTAAAAGTAAACTATATAAAGGTTGCTTTTAACTATAAAAAACACAACAAAACAAAAACATCATTTAAAAGAAAAAAATATATGTACAGTAAAAACTGAAAACAACTAAACAGAGCCCTCTTTCTAAATGCAGAAATGCTTCCTGTGGTGGGCATTGTATGGAAATAGTTGGTCTTCTAGGGGGTGGGAGGACTTCAATACCTGTGTGTGATTCATTATGTTCCTTGTCACACTCACCAAGCTCTATGTTATTACTCATACACTGCATTCTTAAATGCTCTGCATTTTGTGGGCAGCTTGGAGTATTTTCATCAGTAGGTGACTGGCATTATATGTTTTGGAGTTTTCTTAAATTTGGAATGGTAGTTAATCAGCTGATTAGGATAGTTACTGATCTAGAATTTGTCATCAAAAATTATTATTTTTTTTTTTTAATTTTAAAATCAAAATTTTCATGAAGTATTAACAATAAATGTGATGTCGATCTTGCCTTTATTCTCATGTGTGGGTCTGATCCGATGTGAAGGATCAGTCTCGGCCAATACTCCAGCTCGAGGTCTTCAGCAAAGCTTGCGGGCCTCATTCTTTACTCATAATGCATTCCCCTAGTTACCTTAGATCTTGTTTGCCGTGCAGTGAAGAGTTTTTGTCAGCTATAGCTCTGGGCTAAGTACAACTTTTGACTTGCATATTTTTCTAGCATTGTTTAATTTTCTAGTTTAAATTCTTTAAAATATCTTGTTAACTTAACTTCTTTATCCAGCTTCCCCCTTTACATGTCTGTTTAAGTTAGAGGTCACTTAGGAACGTCCTTTTTAGTTACAGGGCGTTCCTTACCTTCCCTGTTAAATACCTCTTAACCCTTTAATATATATAAAAATATATATAGAACTTTCTTCTGGTAGCATATTTCCATTTCTTCTTTGCTGGTAACATTCATTTCCTGTGTGTGTGTCTGCGTGTGAGCGTGTGCGTGTGTTTCTGTGTGTGTGTGTGTGTTTCAAGTCCCTTTAAGTTTTAAGAACTTTCCCCTTCTGAGAGTGAGTGAGTCTGCTACTTTTTGACTATTTGTCTTTCTCCCTTAGCATTATGTCTCAAAAACAGGAAAGTAAGCCTTTAGGCTTTAAGAAGTATGAAAAGTGCAATAAGAAGATGCCCCTTAGCGATTCACACACTTTGTGTGTGTATTGTTTGGGGCCTCTTTATTTGCAGGAGTCTTGTTCCATTTGCCACAACTTTAATCAACGGGCGTTAATGGAATGCAAAAATAAACTAATTTTGAAAGGCCTTTTGAAAACATCTTTCTCTAAGGCTATATCCTCTGATCCTTCTGAAAAACCAACCAAAAGACCTTTATTGGAGCCAAGATCCTCATCGGAACCGAAGCAGCAGAAGGCTCCAAAATTGACTGACCCGAAGGCTCTATTGGAGCAGCCATCTCCTCCCGGCTCCAACACTCCTTCAGAGTGGGAAACTACATTGGTGCTGACGACTTCCACCACGCATGGACATAGGAGCCAATCTCCTTCCATTGAGACTTCTTCCAGGCACCCTTCTCCACTTTTAACTACATCAGGGTCACCTACCCTGTCCACTAGGTCTACCAGGAGTTTATCTGATGAAGACATGGATAGGGTTATACAGAAACTTTTAAAGACACCTGGTTTGGCCAGATTTCTCATGGAGCCAAGCCGACAGGAGTCGGAGCAGTCACAAATCCCCTCTTCTGTGACAGTTCCTGCTCCGATCCATCCTTCTGCTTTTGAAGTAATGAGGAGGGCTTTGACTTCTTCACAGTCTAGAACACAATTGTTTTCGGTTCTTGCTCCCTCTTTAGGCGAGGTGTCTTTGTCTTCTCATGAGCCCTATCCACAGGTCCATAGAGATGTTAGGCCTCAGGATGTACCTCAGGGTACTGCCCCCACTTCTGAAACCTCTCCAGAGTATCCCACTGAAGAGGTCCCTCAGAAGAGGACATGTAAAAAGAAGCATCTGGACTCACCAGAAGAGTCTATCACATCTGACACTGAACTCAATGAAGCAGAAGGGTCCCCACAATCACCTCCTGATGATATTTCTTTTGGAAGCATCCGGGAACTGTTAAAACAGAGAGGTGATTGGCAGTCCTCCACCCCTTCAGCTGAGAAGTCAGTCTTCCTGAAGGCCTTTCTGTCTCGCCTATCAACTTCCTAGGTGACTCCTCGTGAAAGGCTTGGGAGATCCCAGACACCATAGACCCCACTCCTAGGATGTCAATAAATACATCACTGCCCCAAAAGAAAAGGTTTTCTTACAAAAGATGCAGGAGTTGATGTCATGGTCATGATGGCAGGCACAAAAAGGAACTCTCTGAGATGAGTACCTCTAGCCATCCACCTAATAAGGACTCTAGGACCATGGATAGATAAGGGAAGTGTGTCTTCGCATCAGTGACCTTTGCTTTGTGGTCACTGAATTATCTCACTCACTTTACCAGACTGCAGAGGGACCTGATTAAAGAATTATCAGACTCTCTCCACGGAGATGTAGCTGATGTAATGGCCGAGAAATTCAGTGCTCAGCTTGCTGCCTTGAATTCAGTAGTCAACTTCCATGAGGCTTATTTCTAATGGGACTGATGGAATGAGTAGGGCAGCAGGATCAGGTATCTGTCTTAGGAAGCAGGCCTAGATGCATCTTTGTGATTTTGTGTGGCCCTTCAAGCCTTCCTTCATCAATACCCCTTTTGACGGTCATCCTTTTCTGGGCCAAAAGTGAAGGAAACGCTCACCAGGTGTGAACAACAGGGTAAGACCTTGTCTGCTGTTGGACTGCGTTTTTTCCACTCCTACTAGACCTTTTCCCAAGGGTCAAAAAGGTAGTGGGAAGATGTGGTTCAGAAAATCTCAGAGGTCTTACCAAGGCACACAAGATGAAAGTTCCCCCAGAGGCAGAGGGGGGAACAATAATGGAAGACGCAACCCTCATGGCAGGGGGGGCCTGCAAAACCAAGGCTCCAGAGAATCTTTGGGAGATCTTTCCAGAGCTCCTGAAGGAGTGCTCAATTGCTCATCTCTGGAGGCAGTCAGGAGGTGATTGTCCCTGCACCAAAAAACCTGGCTAAAGATAAATGACAGATGGGTGCAGGACATAATATCCAGAGAATACATCATCCCCTTTTCCCTTCCTGTTCTCAGAAACAAAGCAGTTTCAGATGATCCCCCAGTCAAAATGAACAAGCAAATATAAAAATTCAGAAGTTGCTAACAAAAAGAGTCATTCAAGAAATCCATGCAGGCCAGAGAGGATCCAGAACATACTCAAAATTCTTTTTAGTTCCAAAATTAACAAGGGACTGGAGACCCATCTTGGGTTGTTATCTGAACAAATCAATAAAGAAGACAAGTTCCAGATGGTAACACTGCAGTTGATACTTCCATTTCTGGAAAAAGACAATTGGATGTGCTCTGTAGACCTTCAGGACGCGTACTACCATATTCTAATGGATAGGCAGTCCAGGAGGTTCTTGCACTTCTGGCTAGGAGCCAGTCACTTCCATTTTTGAGCTCTGCCCTTTGGTCTCACTACAGTCCCCAGAGTGTTCACCAAATATATGGCAGTGGTAGTGGCTCACCTGAGATGCAAAGAAATCCATGTGTTTCCATACTTGGATGACTTACTCATAACTGCCCCGACCAGGCATCACTTACTTCAATCAAGAGATTATGTTCTTCACCTCTGCTCCTCCCTGGGCATTACCATAAATTATGACAAATCTGTGCTAGAACCATTGCAAACTTTACTGTTCATAGGAGCAGAGATAAACACTACCACTCAGACAGCAACACTTTCACAAGAGAGGACAGATAACCTCAGTCATCCTGTCAGAATTCTTATAAAGAAGTCCAAAGCCAGCGCAGAACTTGTTCTCCAGGTCCTAGGAAAAATGACTACTTCCATCATACTAATTCCCCTAGCTCGCCTCCACATGAGGGTTCTGCAGTGGATGCTGTTTGCTCAGTGGTCAATCTTGGAGCTTCCGCTGTCTCACGCAATCATAATAACCAATGCCTGCAAGAATGACCTTCAATGGTGGATTCACTCACTGTCAGTACTTCGAGGCCATTCGTTTATTCCTCCACAACCATTGGCTACAGTGACCACGGACGCTTCCCAGAAAGGGTGGATGCTGCATTTTCTCGGTAAGATGGTTCAAAGCATGTGGCAAGATCATGTGAGGCT
Source organism: Protopterus annectens (assembly GCF_019279795.1). Taxonomy (NCBI): domain Eukaryota; kingdom Metazoa; phylum Chordata; order Ceratodontiformes; family Protopteridae; genus Protopterus; species Protopterus annectens. Next base: position 703,279,486 of record NC_056725.1, on the reverse strand, counting down.
CACTTGCATGTAAATGTCCTAGAGATGAGAGCAGTGCTTCTAGCATTGCAAGCATTCCAGGACTCTCTTCCTACAGGTACAGTTGCAATCCAAACGGACAACATGTCTATAGTTTGGTATATCAACAAACAAAGGGGAACCAGATCATATCCACTCTGTCGAGAAGTTCTCCGCGTCTGGGGGTCTGGCACTGGGCGATAGCCTCCAACCACTTTCTAATAACAATGCACATTCTGAGAAAATCCAACATCATTGTGGACAAGCTGAGCAGAACCATTCTGTGGCTGTACGAGTGTTCTCTTAATCAGAAAGTAACAGATGTGGTCTTCCACAAATGGGCCTAGCCTTGCTGTGACCTTTTTGCATCACCCAACAATGCCAAATGCAGCAACTACTTCATCCTGATCCCTCCAAGGGGGGAGTCACCAAGGAATGAACTTGTTCACGATTGGCCCCTGGGACTTCTTTATGCCTTTCCTCCAATCGCTCTAATTCCAAAGCTCCTACAGAAAGCCAGTTTGTTGGAGACATGGGCCTCATAAAATCTGGTTTTCCTTCCTTCAGCCTCATCTCCAGAACAAATCCTGGATTCTGGACACAGTTCTGGACCTTCTGACACACCCGTCAGGGATGGGTCATCCCAACCTAGACACCCTGAAATTGACAGCTTGGCTGCTCCAGTTCCCCTAATTGCCAGGTTTCCATCACTCACATCTCTAGTCAAGCATATCATTTTATCATTCCATAAAGTTTCTACTCAGAAACTTTATAGAAGCAAATGGAAGAAGTTTGTCATATGAGCAGACTGTAAAAAGATAAAAAGACAGATCCTTTTACAGCACCAGTTCATTCTGTGCTACAGTTTTTGTCTGAGATCTTCAATGATGGAGCAGCGGCAGTCTCAGTTAAAGTTCAGCAATCTCTATTTTTTTATATAGGAGAAAATGACTGCTCTATAATGTCACATAGACTTAGCAAAGCTTTTTTGAAAGAGACTGTTATGCTAAGGCCTCCATGCAAACATTCAATGCCCCCTTGGGATCTGAATTTCATCTTATCTAACATTATATTTCCCCCTTTTGAGCCCTCAGCCACATGTGATATGAAATATATCTCATGGAAAACTCTTTTCTTGGTAGCAATTACTTCAGCCAGAAGGGTATCCGAGTTGCAAGCCTTGTCCAGTAAACCTCCTTACCTAATCTTTCATGAAGATAGGGTGCTGTTACACACTAATCCATCCTTTCTACCCAAGGTTGTGACAGAAAATACCCTTAACCAATCTATAGACCTTCCAGTTTTCTTTCACACTTTTCAAAATAAAGGAGAGTATTCATTGCATCTCCTAAACATTCATAGACAATTATGTTTTTATTTACACAGGACTACAGAATTCAGGAAATCAGACCAGCTTTTCGTTTCATATTCTGGTACAAGGAAAGGTCATCCAGTTTCAAAAGTCACATTATCCAGATGGCTTTCTTCATGTATATCCCACATTTACAATTCTAAAAAGAAAGCACTCCCAAATGTTGCTGAAACTCAAACCACTAGATCTCTGGCCACGTCTCCTGCCTTTCATGCTAGACTACCATTGGATATTTGTGCAGCGGCTACTTGGGCAAGACCTCATACCTTTATTACTCATTACAAAGTGGATTTGACATCTAGGAGTAGAGCCTCCTTTGGTTCTATGATTCTGTGGCATATTCTCCCATGAGCCACCGAAGAGTTCAGTTGCTTGGGTTGTGGTTGTACATGTGAGAATAAAGGTGAGATTGACATCATATAAAGATGTTATGTTCTTACCAGAGTGTTCCATGTGTGTGTTGTCCATGTCATCCTTTATTCTCACAACCTTCCTTCCTCTCCCTGCCTAAACTCCTGGTAGACTAGTTAATAAACAGGAATTCAGCTGAGCCATATAGCCTCAGAGAATATACCCTTTTCTGCAATAGCGGCTGGTGACTTCAAATTAAAGGGGGGGGCTGCAGGAGTCAGCTGAATGGGTGGGGCCAATTGAAAGGGGTGAGGCCAACTAGAAAGGGGTGGAGCTATGCTCAAAACCACAACAACTGGAACTTTAATTAAATACACTGCCCTGGGTGCCAAACCATCATTACGAAAGTCCAATCAAGACAAAATGAAGTGCAGAAGAAAAAATTTTTTAATGCATTGGATACATGACAACTTACTTAATATCTAGATGGAAACAAAAAGGTTGTGATGCATGAAAAAATAAATTACTTTTTAAATACATTACTGGAATGCCAGTCAAAATCAAGTATAAAAAAAAAACAAGCAGCACTCAACTCAAATCACTTCTCCTTGCACTGCAGTTCTAATTATAATTTATATTCAGCTTTATAAAATTAACAAGTAACATGCTGAAAGTAGCAATCTCTGTGTGATACCCCCACTTGTAAAAATGTTTCTTATCCAAAAAAGACCTGCTGCCTGACAACAACTATCTACTTGTTTCATGGGGAAGACATGATCAAAGTAAAAAATGAAAAGCAAACAAGAAACAAGCTCAAGATAAATTGCTTAAAGGATTACTGCACAAGTTGTGGATCACACATGATAGATTGGCATTCTGTTTAGTTTATGGGTAAAGCCTGCAAAGATGACTGCAAGTCTCTAACAAATGTAATGAGTTTCTGAAAATACTGTAATCCTGTCCTTTATTACAAATACTGTCATATGCATTTCAATACCTAAGGCTTATACATTATCTAGTTATGTAAATATTTTCTGCATGGCAACAATGAAAAGGCTTTCAATGTTGGTAATTCTTTAATAGTATACTTATTAAAGCTTACTTGCATCTTACAATCTCTGACAAGCTTACCTGATGGTCATTAAAGCATTGCTACTTAAACACAGCGCAACAGGGCACTGTGACAGCATGCATTTTCTGAATAATAAGAAGCATAAATCAACAGTATAAAAATATGACAGAAAACCAGAACATTCTACAAAATCAAGGGCAGATGAAAAGCCATGGTTGTACTTGTGGTCTACCTTGGATGGGGAATACTCTGCACACTTACACTGCATAACTGCTCCTTGCCTTTCTTGGACATATCCAGAGTCACTACAATGGGTAGTGGGTGCAACAAGTATGTCACTTTGAAATGTCTCTGGCTGACAGTGAGGGCTCTGACACTCATACCTCACAACCTCAGAGCAAGAAATCTGGACAAAGCCATACATAGAAGTGGGACACAGGCCCAAAAATAAGGACAAGTTTTAAATATTGCTCTTATAAACTTAGAAAGTAGTAGGTCTTGCATTAGTATGAATTTTCTGAAGGGTATGAAATCTAAAACTCAAATGTCTGCCATTATTTTCTAACTTTAATCTTTAATGATTTGCCACTAATTTGCCAGAAAACCACAATTTTATGAAAAACAGACCAAAAATGTGATGCAAAAATATAAAATTGCCAAACAATACAGCTGGGAACCTGTCAAAGAAGGGACACCTTTGTAATATTAGTACTGCTAACTTGAGCAGATGACAAAATAAGAGCATCTACATGCATTTCTGAAATAAAAGTAATCTATAACTCTGATCATTACAGTTATTTATAATTGTAAACCCTCCACATTTTTTTCCAAAATTGCCATTCTGCGGAGGGATTATTAGGGGAGAGCGACATTTTGAGACAAAATTGGGGACAGTTGAGAGATTTGGATATTCCTAGTTCTATAAAGCGATTTATTTGCACGTATCTCTCAACCTCTTGATGCAGGAAATCTGAACAAGGCCAAATATATTGGGGGAACATACAAACAGTACTAAAATTGCTCTTGTATAAACTTAAGACAGTTAATAGAATAACAGGAGGTCTTGCTTTAGCATGCATTTTTCTGAAGGTTATGACATCTGAAACTCAATGTCTGTCATTATTTAGTGACTTCATTCCTAAATTATTTGCCAGAAAACCACAAATGTTATGAGGAACAAACCAAAAATAAGAAACAAAAATCTATTTATTCTGCAAAAATCTGGACAGTTGAGAGGTAAAGTTCAGCTGGGGGAGTCTTTGAGTTTGCTGCCCATCCCCCCTCACAAAATCATGGTCGAATGGAGCCTCCCCCCCTGCAGCCATTCCAATGTCCCATTCCTTGGTTATTTCGCCCCATTTACCATAAACACTCTAATGTGCATACTGCTTTACTTCTGTGATGATTTGGATTTCATTTGAAAGTTTTATTTTGTATTTTACAGCACAAACTTTAAACTTTAATATATATCTGCTAAACAAAGCAATGTAGTCTCACAATGAAAATAGTCTTAGCATTAAAACTTCTCTGCCCTTGAAACTCACATTCATTGAAACAGCATTGAAACCCACATGCAAAGAAAATACATTTTGCCAGTGCCAGATAAAGATTAACTTTGGGCTGTTTTCAAATCATTGTATTAAATTATATTCCTTGTACAATACAATACAGTACAGTTGTTAGAGGGCATTTTAAATTTATTGTTTTGAACATTTTTCCAGTAAACAATGAAACAAAATGCATACACCATTAATGACAAAACTGCCCAGTTTAGAACATTTCCATCACAAAAGTCTACTCAAACCTCTACAGTCCACCATTATCAGTAAATATGCACAATATCTGAAGAAGTAAAAGTCATCTAAATAATTCCACATTAAAGAAATCTGTAACTAATGAAGAGTTTGCTGGTAGTAAACAACTTTATATTTCATTGTTTCATCTACAAATAAAGTGCCTGTTGCCCTTGAGGAATAAATTGCCTATGTTGCATTAAAAAAATGATAAGCTAGTAATATAGCAATAGGGAATGGATGGCAAACTGATAACAGGTTCATAGTTACTAGGTATCGTCGCCAAAAAGGACTGCAGCATCCACTCCCTTTACAACACAGTACAGTATCAGCAATGCATCTATCTACTTTGGGAGTAGAACCCACAGCCTTCTGTAGCAAAAGCAAGTATACTACCTGTTGTGCTATTAACAATGCAAGCAGACTCACCATAAGCAGCACTAAACTTTTGTTCCCCTGCAGCTCTCAGCTCCTTGTAAAATTTACTTATCACTCAGCTGTATCTTTGAACTTTGCAGCACGAGAAATCTGGAAAAAGCCAAAATGTATTGGAGGGGGGGACAAAAGCCCAAAAACCAGGGACACATTTTAAACATTGCTCGTATAATGTTGGAAAGTTGCTAGAATAAAATGCTCTGTTACCTCCATACATTTCACTGCCAAGTCTTGAACCCAGGGGACCCTGTGCAAAATAGTCAGAGCAACATACCACTATGCCAAATAATCTGTTTTGTGAAAGCGAGGAAGACTAAAACTTAAATGGCTACCATTTAGTGAATTCAGTTCTCACCATAGCTGTCAACCTCTTAGCACAAAACACCTGAACAAAGCCAATAATGGGGGAATACAGCCCCCAAACTTATTCAGTGAATTCAGTTCTCACCATAGCTCTCAACCTTAGCACAAAAAACCTGGACAAAGCCAATAATGGGGGAATACAGTCCCAAAAATAGGGACAAATTTCAAATATCCATGCTATAAACTTAGAAAATTGTTAGAATAAAAGGTTGTGTGTTACCATGTACTTTCTGAAGAATATAAAGTCTAAAATTCAAATGCCTGTCTGTTATTTTTATTTAACATTTGTTAACCAGGAAAGTCTGACGTGGAACAAAAGCCAGTTTTCAGCAGAGCATGGAGAAACACTCCAGACACACGTTCTTTGTAAGATGGGAGGACATGCAGACTCCACACAGAAGGCATCCCAGCCAAGAATCAAACCAGAGAACCTGTAGCTGTCAGGCAACAATGCTACCAGTGCACCACATCACTATGAACTTTGCATGGAAAAACAAACACACAGAAACCACAGACTTTATGAGGAACAGAACAAATATGAGGCAAAAATCTGCAAATTTTTTACAGATGGTGGTGGGTTGGGAATTCAGGCCCTTGCCACCTGCACCCAAGGTAGAGGGTTCAAGCCTGAGTATTCTCTACCCATCACCATGTGTTCTATCTAGCCATCAGTATATAGCAACTGGTGCATTACACACCACTACCTGAAAGAATACTCCAGTCTTCTGTTTCCCTTGAAAGTAATCCACACTGAAGCAATAATCCAGTAGCAAGCACCTCAGTAGGTAATCCCGTCTTCGTCCCCTGAAAGCTCTTCGGTAGTCCCTTGAAGCAAGCTCTTCTTCTTGGTAGTCTGCAAGCTCTTCTCCTCAGCCTGTGGAAGCTAATGGCTGGTTTCTGGTTTGGCCGCGAGAATAGGCTGGAGGCTCCAGCCTGCAGAAGATGCAATCTGGTTTCCATCTCTTCTGTGCGGTCATCACTGCACAGACTTCTGGGCTGCAGGGCAGAGCTGCCTTTCTCCTCTATCTGGACTGCCTAACACAGCAGTCTGAAGTTCTGTGAGTACCAGGAACTCCAAGCACACATGTGTGGAGTTCTGGGACTCACGATTTTTTTTTTAATTTTCTTCTTTCTTTTCTACAGGTGGGGGGGCTGCAGTCCTGCAGTCCTATAGCACGAGCCACCCCCTGGTGTTTAACAGTTTTCTTATTTCTTCTACAGGACCTGCATAGCATTCTGTATTCAGTACTCGGGCAAATAATTAAAATAAGAGTTATAGGCAGAGTTAAAATAAGAACTGTAGATTGTGCATTCTAGAGCTTTGTGGAATATCATTATACAATCCACAATTTAAGTACCATCATACAGTCTGCAACTTGGTGGAACATCAAATATGTCTGAACTGATGGATCTTGGACTTTGATCCTGTTTTTGTTTAATTAATACTTAGTTAACACCAGAGCACCAGAGACACTTTTATGAACAGTTTAAATTATTACTTTTTTAAGCTTAAGACAAACTGTAAAACAAATTCAAACTGATATATAACAACATTTTAATTACTAAAGGGTGGTACAAGGTCACCCTAATGTGTGAACACTAGTGGAATCTCCTCTCCAAAAGTGTTTAATGTTAATAATACCTACTTTAATACTGTGTTCTTTAAAAGGAGAAAAGAAGAAAGAAAAGAAGAATTCAAGTTTGATTGTATTTGACTGCATTTATATTTTGTATTTACAGCAGGTATTTAGAGCCTAAAGGAGCAATAAATCTTGCTGGTTCTCTGCCCTCAGGGGCACATTTAGAATCACTGTTACATAAATTATAATGCAAATAGCTTCGATGAACTAGATTGCTTAGAACAAGAGTGAGAAATATTTTGTTACTTACTGTGATCTAAAGAAGCAGATCAGCCTGAGAAATTACGTGTAATACATGGATGGCCGTGATTACCCTCCAAAATTGGGAAAAACAACCTGTAAAGTGTTTCTGTAGTGAGAAACATGACCATAATAGCATTTTCAGAAGTGTGTAACAATTGTTACACAACCCCTAAGCAATGTTACAGTTGGGTCTCACGTAAGGGACATTCTTAGACTCTTAATTGTCCCCAAATATCTTGCCTTATATTTTTGTTTTGTCTGCCAAAGTTTACAGACATCAATCTGTAAGTAACTTATTTAGCCATAGCAGAACAGCATTTAAAAAGCTGTCTTTGACTTTTCCACCAATTATACTTACTTGTCTATGTATCAGCACTCACTAAATGCTTTACTGACTTTCAAGAATTCACCTCTTGGCCTTCACTCTTGAAGTGAATTTGTTGGCAACCATGTCTTGAACACATAATAACATGGTTATGATCAGAGACCTGATCATATTTTGACTGTGTCATTGCTGTTGTAGCCAGGTAGAGAGGATACTCATTTTACATTCTATTAAATAGAACCTGATGCCCAACTGGAAATATCAGTCATATTACATTCTACTAAACAATAATGTTTTATTAACTTTCATATTACAACAATCAGAAGCATATCTAGGACATCTGGTTACCTGTGCAGGTTCAGGAGCAAAAAGGAACAAATATATATTTTTAAAGAGTTAAAAGATTGGCTAAAAAATAAATCCTTTGAAACTGTTAGCAAGCAGCTTGTTACACTTACATCACCATGACAGCACAAATGCAGTATCAGCATTCAGTTATGAAACTAGAACATCCTTGCTGGCCCATAGAGCAATGCAGGTAATGCACTCCTGCATTACTGGCAGAAGACAATGATCCCCCCCACCTAACATTTATTTCTAGGGCAGTTGCTCCCTTCATCCTGCCTAGTTATGGCTCTGATCACAAAAAAGTTGGGTTCTATGAATAATTGTTGCCTAACAGATTAATGTAAAACAGGTTTTGAATCAATGTATAACTAGCAAATTAATAGCAGCAGCATCAGTTCTGCTAGTACAGTATTAATGGATATAATCACATTTGTTTATGGAGAACTTCTTGTTTAAAAATATATTTTCCCTCAAGACAAATTGCATTTTAGCCATTTTGGGAAAATGATCTTGTATGCAAAAATTATGGCACGGATTACATTTTTGAGAGATGCCTCTGATAAGGTTGTAATGCAATAATAAAGCAAAGCAAAATTTATGAATACCATCATGGAAACATCAAATAGAGAAAATTCTAAAGCAATTAAGACAAGAAGTGTCAGAAGAGGGAACAGATCAACAAAAATACTAAGAAAGATAGATGTGATAAAAGCAATGCACAATATTAGAACAGACCAGGCCCTATCATGCACTATCGCAAATAACAAACTAAAAATTTCAACACAGGTGGAAAAACTTAGAAGATACAAAGATAAATATAAAGGAAAAGTGCAAAATAAGCAATTTATTGATGACCCAAAAAGGTTTTATAGAGAACTGGGAAATAAGGTAAAAGGAATTGAAAGACCGCCAAAAAATGAAGAAATAGATACATTTTAGAGAAGTATCTATGAAGATCCTGTGGAACATAACAAAGATGCTAAATGGACAGAAGAAGTAGAAGAAAGAATAAAACGTTTAAAGGTACAGGATATGAAATGGGATGAAGTAACAGCTAGAGAGACTGAAACATTGTTAAGAAAAGCCTCTAACTGGAAAACCCCAGATGCAGTGCCTAACTTCTGGTTAAAAGTATTAACATCATTGGACGAAGATTTAGCCATGAGTAAGAACTATTTATATGTGCACCCAGAACAGACACCAACCTGGCTAACAATAGGAAAAACAATGCTCCTACTTAAGACTGAAACTGCAAGCTACCCTAAAAATTATAGACCAATAACTTGCCCTCTGATGACATATAAACTATACACAGGAATTGATGCCGGCAGAGTTTATAGTCATTTAGAAGAAAACTCAATTATGGAAGTAGAACAAAAGGGCAATAAAATAAAGCCATATAGAACAAAGGATCATTTGTTGTTAAATAAAGTCATAGTGGAGAACTATAAAAAGGGGAAGAATCTAACTATGGCATGGATTGATTAAAAAAAAAAACATTTGATAGTATCTCTCATTCAAGGATAAAAGAGTGCTTAAAAATGTATAAGATACACCCCACACTGATCGACTATATTACACTGACCATGAAACAGTGGCAGACCACTTTGCAATTAAGCCATGATAAAGGACAAATTGTTATCTCGGGGATAGAAATTCAAAGGGGGATATCCCAGGGTGACTCTCTGTCACTGTTACTATTCTACCTTGCCATTAATCCATTAAGATGTTTATTCAACAGATTAGGCCATGGCTATAATCTGGCTTCCAGAAAACAACAAAGTGTAAAGACTTCTCACCTTCTCTTTGTCGATGATTTAAAACTGTATAGCTCATCAGATGAGGAACCAAAAGCACAACTGCAAGTTGTCAGAACTTTTTCAGATGATATAAGAATGTCATTTGGTCTTGATAAATGTGCAAAAGCAACTTTTAAAGCAGGAAAACATCAGTTTGGGACAAGAATGTGATATAAAAGAACGTGAGCAAGAAGGAGTGTATCAATATTTGGGAATTGATGAAGGATCAACAATAAAACACGAATAAATGTGAATAAAACTTAGTATGGAATACTTCAGAAAACTTAAATTAATCCTGAAAATAACACTGACATCTAGGAACAAAATCCAAGCTATAAACCAATTTGCTCTTACTGTCCTAACTTACAGTTTTGGAGTGACTGACTGGCCCCAAAATGTGTTGGATAGAGTAGATAGGAAAACAAGAAGGGTGCTTCATGCTCACCAAATGATTTATAAAAATCAGTGTATACCAAGATTATATATTCTCCATTCCGAAGGAGGGATGGGCCTCCTTGAAATTGATTATATGTACAGATATGCAATCGTAGGATTCCACACATATCTGCTGACCTCACAAGACCCAAATTTAGTGAAAGTTTTGAAACATGAGGAGAATAAATCTAAGATGACTTCTCTGCTTAATCTAGGAGAAGCTTATCGGCGTCAAACAGGAATGGAAATCAAACCAGAAGTAGATAAAAATCAGGCAGCAACTGAATGTGCCAAAAAAGAGAAAGAATATAAGGTGAAGGATCAGATGAGAAGGCAAGAAATGTGGAAAAAGCATAAATATAGTTGCAAGTACAGAAAACCTCTGGAAGAACCTCATATTGATCAGGAATGAACACAGGAATGGTTAAGGAGAGGCGAATTCAAACCAAGAGATGAAAGGTTAATACTGGCAGCCTAAGATAGTGGGCTGTGTACACGTTGGTTTATAAAGTCCATTGAACATGTGGAAGAAACAGACAAATGTAGGTTTTGTAAAACCGAATTGGAAACAGTTGCACACCTCGTTGCTGGTTGTGACATACTAATGGTAGAAGGACTGTATACTGAAAGGCATAATAATGTGGCAAGACTGTTGCACTTGGGATTGTGCAAACATTATGGTATTGAAGTGGCTGAAAAACACTGGAAACAGCCACAAAGCATCATAGAAAATGAAGAAGTCTACATCACATGGGATTGTCCATTACCAACAGTTCAAAAGATAGATGCTAGAAAACCAGATACAGTGGTCCAAGAAAAGAAGACAAGAGTAGCATTGATCATTGAAATTGCCACGCCCAGTGACTACATTGTCTTGCGTATAGAGAGAGACACAAAGTCATAAAGTATCAGGATCTACAGGCAGAAATGAGAGAATGTGGAAGAAAGATACCCAGACAGTTCCAATAGTAGCAGGAGGAACGGGTCTTATAAAAAAGAATTTGCAATCGTATTTAGATATGTTACCAATCCATATAACCCTATACGAACTGAAAGAGGAGTCATTACAGGGCACAGTGCGGGTGCTGCGAAGAGCACTACTGGCTCACATCAAAGATTGAAACAATACTAATTTCATGAACTTTAATCATACTTTGACTTAGGAATGGGGTCCATTCCTGTCATGGTATTAGAAACCCAAAAGACTTGGAGAAATTAAAAAAGTAAAGTCACACTATCATGTTGAAACAGAATATACTATATACAAGCATTCATAAGGGAACAGCTGAAAACATGGATATGCATGAGAAAACATATACATAGCAGTGTTAAAGTGGGAGTCAACAAAATATTCGGGTTTCACTAGGGTAATGTACTCTTTAGGAGGCAGAGTAGTAAGGCGTAGGTGATAGTTAAAAGAGTGTTGGTTGTGGACATTAGTGTCAAGTGTTAGATTTGATAGTATAGCAGTAGTTACAAGAGACCAGACGATATACATTTTATTCACAGCTGAGTCTTTACTGTTTATTACTAAGGCCCAAATGTTTTGGGGACTGAGAGAGATATGAGAAAGTGGTGGTGAGGGAGAGAGCTGTTTGGGTTAGAGTTACCATGGTGAGAGCAAGACCATAGCCAGGAGTCCTTGAGATGGTCTTATTGATTTTGAATGTGAGGGTTGTTATTGAGTCTTAGTGGTAGAGGTAGTGAGCTCCGTAGTTTAGGGATGTGAATGTAATAAAGAGCTTCCTCTGCTGCGGTACTAGCAGTCTGAGTGGATAGAAAAGCTTTGTTTGTTGAGCATAGCCTTCAGGAGGATAGGTAGGTAGCCTTGGATGGTATTTTTAGGTTGGGACTCCTGTTAGGTTAATGTACAAGATTGTGGGCTACAACTAGTTGTGAGTAGCTGAGGTGATGATGTAGTTCTAGACAGTTACATTTTTTGAGGGCAATGCAGTGTTGGTCCCTATAAGGGAAGTTACAGGCAAACTTTCAATTTTATTGCAGCATTGTTGTAGCTTTGAGATTTGGTTGCCATTGAGATTTACAAGTAAAGGGGAGATATACACTAGTGCTGGTAGTAGATAGGTGGATGCAATAATTTTTCTACTAGGTTCAGTGAGGTACTGTTTTATTCTGTATAACATTTCATGTTTATATATGCCTATTTGATTACTTCATGTGTATGCAGATCAAATTTTAGTTTTTCTGCTATAGTAGCACCTATTTCTACCCCCCCCTTTTCTACATGGGGTCAGGTTGTCGCATTAACTGTTGCCATCTCTCTCTCAATACAGTACCTCTCTTCTACCATCTTCGACAGTCATGATGGACTATGACAGATCTTCTCTTACACAATCTACCCATTTCTTTGCTGGATGTTCTTGTTTCCTCTTGACTTCTTCCTGTTTGTCGCAAACATTCTTAACTGTGTTTTCTCTTTCTTTCTTGCACGTGTCCAAATCCAAACCACCATAATCTGTTCTCTAAGAATTTTTCTGCAATTGGAGCTACTTGAGCTTTTGCTCTGATTTCCACATTTCATCTTCTGTCCCACAATGTTCACCCCACCACCCATTTCAACCACTTCATCTCCATCACCTCTAGCTTCCTCAACTGCTCTGCCTTTGCTATCATACAACAGTACTGGTCTCACCACTGTTTTGTACTCCTTACTTTTCAGCTTTTTTGGCATTCTTCTGCCATACAGTACTCCTGTGCTCTGTACCCATTTGCTGCAGCCCCTCTGAGTTTAGCTCTGACCTCCTCATTCAGATTTCCCTTCCCCTTAACCATCCCTCCTGGATACCTGAAGCTTTTAACCTGTTCTATTATTTTCTCTTCTAAGTCAGTTCTTATCTTCTTTTGATTTTTTTCCCCAATTTGCTGCCATTACAAAAAAAAAATAAATAAATAAAATCAGTTCAGTGCCAACTTCACCCCCCTGTCACCCTCTAAATGGCCCATCTCAATAACAGAAGATTGCCAAAATCCGGCAATAACGTCCACACAGGTAAAAACCGCACTCTCCAAAGCTAAGAATACAGCATCTATGGGACCAGATGACATCCCAGGTTGTGTACTACATGAACTACAAAATGAACTGACACCTCACCTAAGTGTCATGTTTAATCATAGCCTCACCTCAGGCCTCCTGCCCACTGAGTGGCGCACAGCTACAGTTATCCCACTCCACAAGGGAGGATCCACCTTGGATCCTGGGAATTACCGCCCCATCAGTCTGATGAGCCTGATCTGCAAGGCCATGGAACGTATTATCATGGAACTTATAAACAAAGACATTGGCAACCTTCAAACACTGGACCCCACCCAGTTTGGATTTGTGAAGGGCCGATCTTGTCTCCTGAACCTGATTGACTTCTTTGAATCAGTCTCCAGAGCCGTGGACAAGGGTAAGGTGTTCCACACAGCCTATCTGGACCTCGGCAAGGCCTTTGACACCATCCCCCACTCTGGAATCATAGATAGACTTACTAAGCTGGGCATTAATCCCTATGTCACTTGATGGGTTGCCAACTGGCTTACTGACAGAACCCACACTGTAAAAGTAGCCGATTTCAAATCCAGCTCCAGACAAGTGACAAGTGGAGTACCTCAGGGTTCAGTCCTGGGACCGCTCTTGTTTGGCATCTACTTCTCTGAAGTACAGGCCAACACTAAGGGACTCTGGCTAACAAAGTTCACATATGACTGCAAACTGGGAGCCATTATTGAATCCCCAAATTATGTGGATACTCTACAAAAGGGCCTTACAGAAATAGATGCTTGGTGCCAGAGCCATCGGCTGAAGCTCAATGCCAAGAAATGTATAGTTATCCCCTTTGGGGAAAAAAACATGTACCCGTGAATTACCACATAGGTGGCAGTACACTAAACACCAAAAGTGTGATAAGAGACTTAGGGACACAGGTGGACAGTGGTCTCACCTTCGATAACCACATCGCCACGACAGTCAGGAAATCCTTCAATGTGGCACACCTCATCACTAAGGGCTTTTCATCCAGAAAAAAGGAGGTCATTGTCTCACTGTACTCATCCCTTATTAGACCCATTATAGAATACAACTCCCCGTTTGGTATGTACCTCTCAAGACATCTGCAACAACTGTAAAGGCCGCAGAAATACCTCACTAAAAGAATCACAGGCCTAAAGCAGATGACCTACGCTGACCACTTTAAAAAACTCCAGCTATACTCTGTGGCATATCGTCTACTCAGAGGCGATCTCTGCTTAACATACAAGGCCATGTCAAACCCAGAGCTGTTGGACATGCTACACTTAAAAAAATACCCATCCCTCAGAGCCACAAGCTCCAGGGATCTAAACCTTGCCATCACAATAAACAAAACATGCTGGAGGGATAGGTTTCTGACCCAGAGTCTCCCCAGACTCTGGGATAGACTGCCCATACATGTCAAGCAGAGTGCCTCTTTGGCCCTCTTCAAAAGGAACCATGACGATTGGATGGGGAAAGGAAATTCACCCCGGGGATCACGTCAGTCACTCTGCTAGACAGAGGTCCAGGGAAGTAAATAGTTTGTGCGGAAATAGCCAGGGAATTGTTATGGCTAGACTTGTATAGGTCCTAGGGCCAATAACCTAGTACCAACCTATGAGCATATGACCTCTTCTCCTTTAACCTTCTTTTTGCGAGAAGGAGGGGGCCCCTCCTGCACCCCCCCAAAACTTATGTATACCAACTCCGAGATTGCTATACTTTGGAGAAAAGTGAATATTCTGTGAAATGGCATCTCAGACCTAGTATATGTAAGTCTGTTGTTCTGCCAATTCAGCCTCTGATTTCGGGACTCACCCTAGCAGGTCCCGATATTTCAAATGATTACCATTCTATAGTCCACACACATGCTGTTTTGAGGCACTGCCTTTCTTCTTCAGCTCCATCTACTTCTTCCTCCACCTGAGGTTTTAGAGCCCTGCAAATTTACTTGAACTCTTGTGCTTTCTTTAAAGTCAACTTCCATGTCTTCAGCTTTGTCTGTGTTGACCTTAGAGCCTTCTCTGACCACTGCTTGCAGCTGATTTTGGCAACCAGTGGTTTATGCTGTGGGCAGACTGTTTCATTAGTGATTACTTTGCAATCACTGAATCTACTCCATTGCCCTTTCCTTACTAAAAGGAAGTCTGAGTTGGATATTGGACACTGTTGTATTTAATCTTCTGATTGTCTCTCTTACTGGACTATGTGCTGGCCACCATCAAACCATTTGCCAGACAGAAATCTAAAATGGCCTCTCCTTCTTTATTCCTGTTGTCCTATCCCCGTGGACCCAGGCAGTCCTCATATTCTGTTCTATCTATCCCAATATGTGCATTCTGGTCCCCATTATCAGCACCAACTCATATCGTCCCACTTTATCTAATAGGGTCTTGCAACTGCTGTATAGATGTACTGTTTTCCTCGCTGTCACAGCCTTGCTGTGGAGCATAGGTTGGAATTATGAATAGTGTCCTACCTTTACAATGCAGAGTGATTGTCATGAGTCAGTTATTAATTCTGATGACATTCCTCACTGTTTTCTAAAACCTCTCCCCCACCACAGTTCTCACACCACTTCTAGTCTGTCCTCTTCCTGAGTAGTAGACTCTGGATCTCACTTCCATCTTGTTGTCTGGATACAGAGGATGTCCAGCCTCCCCCTTATCACCATCCCATCCACTTCTAAGCTGCATCCTGTCAGTGAATCTGTACTGAGTGTTGCAATCCTTAGTTCATGTTTGGCAGGTTGACTGGTTTTGCATCCATCTTTCACTCTATAGAGCTAT
Organism: Protopterus annectens; assembly: GCF_019279795.1. NCBI lineage: Eukaryota > Metazoa > Chordata > Ceratodontiformes > Protopteridae > Protopterus > Protopterus annectens. The sequence goes on along the minus strand of NC_056725.1, from coordinate 703,263,511 downwards.
CCAAGGTAACCCAAGCTGGGTAACTGGACAGCATCTGACTACTAGTTTATTAACCCAGGGCTACTGGTCTTTATGGTGGACACATAAGGGCATACTTCTCTGAAGTACAGGCCAACACTAAGGGACTCTGGCTAACAAAGTTCACAGATGACTGCAAACTGGGAGCCATTATTGAATCCCCAAATGATGTGGATACTCTACAAAAGGGCCTTACAGAAACAGATGCTTGGTGCCAGAGCCATCGGCTCAAGCTCAATGCCAAGAAATGTATAGTTATCCCCTTTGGGGAAAAAAACATGTACCCGTGAATTACCACATAGGTGGCAGTACACTAAACACCAAAGGGAGGGGCCCCCTCCTTCTTGCAAAAAGAAGGTTAAAGGAGAAGAGGTCATATGTTCATAGGTTGGTACTAAGTTATTGGCCCTAGGACCTATACAAGTCTAGCCATAACAATTCCCTGGCTATTTCTTCCCAAACTATTTACTTCCCTGGACCTCTGTCTAGCAGGGTGACTGACGTGATCCCCGGGGTGAATTTCCTTTCCCCATCCAATCGTCACGGTTCCTTTTGAAGAGGACCAAAGAGGCACTCTGCTTGACATGTATGGGCAGTCTATCCCAGAGTCTGGGGAGACTCTGGGTCAGAAACCTATCCCTCCAGCATGTTTTGTTTATTGTGATGGCAAGGTTTAGATCCCTGGAGCTTGTGGCTCTGAGGAATTGGGATTTCTTTAAGTGTAGCATGTCCAACAGCTCTGGGTTTGACATGGCCTTGTATGTTAAGCAGAGATCGCCTCTGACTCCTGCCATTAACACGGGTCCCTGGCATAGGCTGAGTCCTCACCCAACCAATCCCTGGTAAATACCCATCCACATTTTTGAAGGCATTAGTCAGTGAGACCAAATCAACTGGAACTAATTTTACACTGTTGACTGACTATCTCTGACACAGTGTGCAGTCTGTGATCCATGTTCTCTTATCTTGAGAATATTGCGCACCACAGCTGATGCCCAAAGCAGCTGGTTTGTACAATTTGTCCTCCAATAGGCACCATCTGCAGTATGTGCTGTTGCTCACAACTGCATTCATGGGTGACACTGAGATGGAAACACTCAGTATGTTTTTCAGTGGAGGGAGGGACAAAACATATTGTCCAGAGATCAGGGCTGAGCTTTTACTTTGTACATGGAAGGTGTAGTTCTTAACCATTATGCCATGTGTGTCTCATGTATATAGTATGTGTAACCCTCTGAATCTGTGTGTTGTCTGAAGAACTGATTTTGAAGTCCATATTGGTGCCTGAGTGAGTTTTAGGGTAAATGGAAGCAGTTATTTTTATGATTTAGCAGGCATTAGAAGCTGGCTAACCAAACTTCAGTGGAAGAAAGGAAGAGAAGGACTTTTGTGTAAACTGTTTGGGAGTTTAGATAGATTGCTATTTACACAGATGAGGGTTCATGTTATCTGCATAGTGAATAAGGGATGCATGTATGGAGGCTTTGTGGAGGTCATTTATGAAGATATTAAATAACAGGGGTCCTAAAATAGATCCTTGTGGTATCCCCAACAGTGGTTAGAAGAAGGGGAGAGAGACCCGACTGTCACTTTAAAGCATGCTGTCTGATGGTTAGATAGCTGCTGAACCATTGGTGGCTGGAGTGTGAGAGGTCTACACCTGTAGTTTATGTACAAATTCTTATGTGAGGCAGTGTCATAAAACTTTGACAGATCCACAAATAATGAAGAAACCATTTTGCCATTGTTTCTGTTAAGGCTGATGATACTGGCGAAGTCCAAGAGGGCATTTTTTTGTGCTGTGATTTAGTGTAAATCAATGCTGGGTAGGAGACAGGATTCTGTTATCTGTGAGGTGTTGGAGTAGTCGAGCGTAAATGCATTTTTCTAAGATTTTTGAGAAGAGAGGAAGGATAACAATTGCCATGAAGTTTGATAGCTCAATAGAGTGTCCTCCTTTGTGTAAGGACAGGGCATCACTTTTTTCAAATAGCTGGAACATAGTTTTCTTGAATTGATAAGTTGCTTACTACAGATACTTGGTAGGATACTGCATCTGCAACAGTTTGAAGGTACTTTATAAACTCTTTGTTTGAGCAGTCTTAAACAATTATCAGGTTAAATAGTAACAAAGGCAGTACTATACACTTGCCTGTATCTAACAAGTGCTATCCTTATACAATAAACAACACTCTAGCAGTTTATACAGAGGTTAAGGATTTGTGAGTTGTACTGGGTAGTTAAATGGGATTTCGTAGATATGTGAATAATGTAGTTAGAAGGTGCTTTGGCGCAACTGCATCAATTTAAAGACTGTAACTGACATGCATACAAAAAATAGCAATAGCGTAATGGTTGAGCGTTCGCACAAAGAGGAGGCATTCACGGTTCAAGTCCCACCACTCCCCTTCTTATTTTGGGTTGGGAGGGTGGCCTAATGGTTAAGGTGTTTGCCTTACAAACACAAGGTGCAGGGTTTGAGTCTCACAAGGGTTAATGGGCTAGGCTTAAAATGGCTCTCAAGGGCAGTTAGCTTAGTACTAACCTATGAACATAAAGTTATATTAGAGTGACTCTTTAAGACTATAGTAAGAACATAAACTGAGTGTTGTATTACCATTTGTTCCTTCTCAGTGTTAGTGCTAATCACCCTACAGATAATCCAGATGTAATAAGGAAATTTCCTTGGTGAAGACGGGGTCATATTGTGAGAGGCTTAAGCACTGAGATATGAATCATGTATGTTATAGAATTTTTAGGGGTGATTTAATTTGGGCATATAAACGTATTAAAGATGTAATACTTAGTGTTATGCTGAGCATTATATAGGGACTAGAAACAATAAACTAAGTATAATCTGAGGTGGCAGGGGCTATTACTAAACTTCCAACTGGTAGTAAAACTGCAAATACCCTTTAACTATTTAACACTCGGTTGGGCCAATTTTTTCAGGATCTGGTACACAAACTTATGCAAGTTGGAGCAAGGATCGTAAGTGGTCTCTCATGATGGCTTGAGTCCAATTTTTGTAATGTTTACTGTAAGGCTGCAACACTGAGGCCATGCAAGGAAGGGGACATCAGGCTACTGGACGGAGAAAAGATACTTGAAAAGTGAGTGGAGTGGTGGGTAAAGGATATAGCCACAGACTGGAAGAGACAGAGATCTTTCCACTGCTGACCAGAAAGGGTATTGGGGATCATATAAGGGAGATGTAGCTGGACATCTGGAATACAAAGGTCAGAGGGGGATAGAATGGGTACAGGCAATAGATTGTAGGGAATACCTACTCCTTGGATCTCTAAAAGTATTTATTTGTAGAAAGCATTGTAAATCCATGGAATGATTTACCAGAATAGATGGTACAGAAGTAATGCACACATGCATTCAAGAAAGCATAGAACAGAAGGTGAATGAGTGAGAAGGGAGGCAAGAATGGGGGGGGGGGGTGTAGAATGCTAAACTAACGTAATGTAATGCAACATATCTTCTGAAGAAAAATAAGGCTAACTTGTAGCATTTCTTTGACTGTCCTTAATGAATGGGTGGAACTTTATTGTCCTTGTTTAGGAAAATAAAATGCATGCATATTTGTCTTTGTTTAGGAAAACAAAATGCATGACTATTTTGCATACTTTTTGCTCCTGTATCTACTGTCTTACAGTAAACATTATAAAAATCTGGGGATGGGCATGTCCATCCCTCATTCCTCCCTTGTGCAGACAGCCATCTTTCAGGTAAACATAGATGCTGCTTGTGCCTTTTCCAGCATCCTGTCAATAATATTTGTTTTTATATCACTGGCCTCACTTCTCAGGGTTGGGAGTGTACAGCCTTGCATCACCACAGGGATACTATGCCTCATCAAGCACATGCACACTTCTGTGCATATACTAAGTAAACTGGCAATAATACAGAACACTGGACATGGAGTAAATTGCACTAAAGAATGCAGACATTAACATATTTTACCATGTATGGTAGTAATAGGCTGGTATTACACAGTCGCGAAGCTTTCTTTTTCCCCCGCTTAAAAGATTAATAGAACACCAGGTTTTGCATCAACATCCATTTTCTGAACAATAAGAAGTACAAAATTCTTAATATCTATCATAATTGTCTGAATGTAATCCTTAGCAATTTACCAGAAAATTTGAAATTTTATGAGTGACAGGGCAGGAATATGAGGCAGAAGCAGGAACCTTAAAAAGTAAATAGAACAGGTTTTTTATCAACATGTGTTTTCTTAAAGATATTTATGAAAGTCAAATGTCTGGTATTATTGACTGATTGTAATCTCCAGTGGTTTACCAAAAAAAAAAAATGAGAGGGACAAGACAACAATATGATGCAAATTTACAGAGAGCTGTAACTTTTTTCTCTCCCTTGGGACATTATTTTACCAGCCCCGTCCCCACTGCGCCACCTTTGTGCCTCAGATCCAACATATGTTCTACCCCCCCAACATGCCCTGATATTGTTTGGGCCAGTCATAAATCCTAAGGACATCCTGCGGGCTTGGCCATCTCTGCTTCTGTCCTGAGGGGGGTTTTTTAAATGCCTTACCTACTTCCCTGCCCTATTCCTACGCTCTCTGCATAAATTCGACAGCAGCTCCCATCTTTGAACCACTTCTTCTCTCAGGGAGTGCCAGTGATGAACACCCTGCCATCCAGGGATGGGCTTTTTCATCCCTCCTTGCTGCTCTGAAAAGTCACCCAAGCCGCTAATCAAACCCAGGTTAACTGGGACATAGTTCAGGTTTCATCCCTGTATGCCACCAAAGTGGCTAGTAACAAAAATGTTTTATGATTTGTTTGGGATGTAAGCAGTATTAAGTGCTTGACAAGGGTGTCAAGATTTTGTAAGTTCTGGTCCCCATGATCGCTTGCCTAGTATTATTCATATGTACTTCAGGATAGAGTCAGATAGCAGATAGTACTGAGGATTTTTTTTTAACTTGATGTCCAGGGTTTACACTGATGCAAGTTTTCATAAAATATTGTTGTTGATAAAATTTAGAATGCAATGACAGCAGTATGTAGTTGCAGCCATACTACCATGGTCTGCTCTTCATAATTATTACCAGGAAGTCTACTGCATTCTGACTTGATGAGCTGAACAAACACTTCAGGACTACCTTGCCACTCCTTCTCATAGGTATTGTTGCATCACCCATCCCTCTTCCAGCCCCCCCCCCGAGGATAGGCATGCCTATCCTCCTAATGCTAGCTCCAGCATGTGCTGTGCTGCTAATCAAACACAAGTCACCTTGATCATAGTTGGGATTTGTATCTCTGTGCCAAAAGAGCTGGCTAGATGCATAACTATTATCATTCCGCTGATCTGAAGAAGTATGTCTGTCCTTCCCCGTGGCTTCAGAAGAGTCACCATTTCTTGCAGCCTGTACTGTAGTAATGGCTGTGTCATCATCAGATCCTGATGCTTTCCTGGCTCCTTTCCAGGTATTTATTACTTATCTGTTGACCCGTAGGATCCTTCCCACACTTAGGAGCTTGCGACCATAGTTTTGATGCGCTTCTGGCTGAGAGAAAGAAAGTGGTTGCATTTTCTTCCTATATCCAGGTACACTGACAGTCACCAAGTAGATGCTGTAGAGATTCATGTTCAAATAGAAATCACAAGGCTTATTTTTGCAAACCTTTAGTCTTTTGGTGTTCTTCTTTGAGGCTCATGATCATTGTCGTCATAATCATTTATGTATTTCTTTAATTATTGTTATTTGATAATTGGGTAAATGGGCTGGCCATTTCATCCTTTCCAGACATTCCCAGGCTCCAGTGGAGCCACTGTAAAGGACAAGATTACAGTATTGAAGAGAAAAATGCAAGATTCACAGAGAGAGAAAATGCAGATTTACTAAGGATTCAGATTATTTTCATTGGCTGAAGAAATTCTACAACAGGATTTATCCAAGGAGTATAGTAGAAAATAATATATAAAGAAGTTAAAACATAAAGATGAAATATGCACATTGTAAACCTTTGTCTCTGCCTGGCATAGACAGGAAAAATAACAGAAAGGTTAAAGATTGTAGTGTTTCATGCTTATTGAGTAACTCCATAGATAAAAGTATCAAAACGGAGGTGAAGAACAACTGGAGATTTTTAACAAATTTTCCCGAGACAAGTACAGCAATAGGAGAGAGTCCTATATTTGTAACAAAAAAAAAAAAGAAAAAAATTGAAAAACCCCAAAAGACTTGAGAGATATTAAACCATAGAATACCCTATGGCTTCCAGTTTTCAATCTTATTTTGGGTATGACCTTGGAAGTGGTTTCATCTATTTTCCCCCAGATACAGACAATCATATTTCAGCCTGTATTACAGATAACATAGGCAATATCCCAGGATGCCTTCTAAATAGCATGAAACATGAACTAGCAAGACTTCTAGAATTGCTGTTTAACTGTAGTTTCCAAACAGGCTTTGTGCCTCATGAATGGAGAACAGCAGCAGGCATCCTACTGCACAAAGGTGGGCCAGCTACCAACCCTGGAAAGTGCAAACCCATGAGTCTCACTAGTCTTATATGTAAAGCCATGGAAAGAATTGGCATGGAAATAATCAATAGTGATATAGTAAACCTCCAGACACTAGCCCCAACCCAGTTTGGTTTCGTCAAGGGCAGGTCATACCTACTCAACCTGGTGGGACTTCTTTGAGAAGGTCAACAAAGCAATGGATGAGGGCAAAATGGGTCACACTGCCTACCTTGATCTGGATAAGACATTTGACACAATACCCCATGCATGCATTTTTAATAAACGCAGGTGGTTAGGTACAAAAACAAATGTCACCCAGTGAATAGCAAACTGTCTCACAGACAGGACCCAGGAAGTTAGAATTGGGGACTCCACCTTTGCAAAGAAGTTAGTCGCAAGTGGAGTCCCTCAGGGATCGGTTCTTGCAACACTCCTTTTTGGCATTTACTTCTCTGAAGTCAGGACAATGTCAATGGTCTCTGGCTGACTAAATCTGCAGATGATTGCAAAATAGAAACTGTCACTGAATCCCACACTGACACAATTGTTTTCCAGGAAGGGGTGACACAGACAAACAAATGGTGTCAGACCTATGGACTAAAACTAAATGCCAAGAAATGCATAATAGTATCCTTCAGGATGCTGACATCACTTTTGAATATATCATTGCAGCACACAGTTTGAAAAAGGCCTGAGAGTTTATTTTCTTTTTTCACAATAGAACATCCCAAAGTCCCATCATATTTTGGGATGGAAAGTAGATGCTCATGGCTTATGGTATATTCCTATCTACTTTTCAGGAAAAGCAAAGGAGCACCAAACTGCTGAAAATAAGTGCAAATATTTTAGTGTTTCTGGATAACCCAGGTATGAACTGGCATACTGTGTACATGTTAGCCTTTGTGATAGTCTTCTTCTTATAAAGATTCTGCACTCAGTAGAGCTGTCAGACTTTGGAACACTACTTACTGAAGTAAGTTGTATATGTGGCAATATATGACAGTTGATGCATGTTCCTTTGCACCCCCTAGGACCATGAATGATGGCTCCTCTCCCTTTGCACAGCTGGCCAATTTGTTTTAGTGGAATAGGAGCTTGATCTTTCTTGGCTAGATGGCAGCTGTAGATTCCATTCATTCCTGCCAAAGAACTCCCATCACCTCTCCATTCCCCAGCAAGAATTGGGCAGTAGGAAGCATGCCGGCCTGCTGGCATTTAGGGGCAGCCTACCCTCAAACTTTGGGAGCAATGCCCTAACCACGTACTGGCTTCCCTGAGCAGCTACCTCCTGAGGTGCAGCGAGCTACTTAGTGTGAATATACTATAGCAGCACAAGCTCAGCTGGTGCACAACTCTACTGGGTGAACAACTAAAGCTCCTACTAGGTGATAACCTTCTGGCCATTCAAAATTATCTTTCTCCCTCCAGACTGGGCAAGTCAGCAGCAACTGCTACTTATCTAGTCCTTACTATCCTCTGTTACATCTTCCATCTGACTATAATTTTCTTATCTACCTTTTTTACATTACTTATATCCTTTTTACATACCTTTTGTTAAGTAAATCCATTGTATTATCACTACTCATACAACTTCCTTTTCTCTATTTCCTACCTAACCTGTACTATGTCTCCGTACACTGCACTCATACTATTTTTTTAACTCTTAACTTCAGTGTACATCCTTTTAAAATCCTCCAGGCTTTTACTGCACTGTACCATTGTCAATGACTTTTATTTTACTATGATAATTGCTATTTTTTATTATTATAATACCTGATGTTTGTGTATTGTTTGTACTTATACTTTTGAAACATGTCTTTGGAGCTTTTCTCCCCGGGCCTCTACTGAAAAAGGACATATATCCAGTTAGATTAGCCCGGTCAACAAATGTAAAATAAATAAAATAAATAAATGAAACTGTTTTCTGTATTTGCAGACCTGTCAGCATTTGCAGTTTGTAAAAGTGAAAAATGTTTATTGTATGTCCACAATAATTGTACAGTGTTAAGATTGTAAATACTTTTGTTTTCTGTTTGCTGTAAACATCTGAGGCTAGTTTATGGCTGAAAATGGCATTTTGGCCTGCTTACCTACCTTATTATCAAATAAAAACAAATAAATAAAATCTAAAAGCTTCATTAAAACAACTTGCGCACCATTTCAACCACATGTAACAAGTAGGAGTACCGTCACTGAACCAAAGCTAGGACTCCTAGTAATCTTAAAACCCCTAGATATGAAAAGCATACTCTTTTGTATTGGACTGTGCAGACTTTATTAAAATGATGAACTCAGTTTGCATTCTCCATGACAGATCATAGAATATTTATATAATGTTTTGCCTGACACCTACAGTGTATAGGGTATCAAGAATGTCTCTCTTCCAAGCAATAGAGCTTCAGAACACTAAAACATTGCCAGAGCTTTAACTGGACAATAACTATTTTTACATTCAGAAAAAGATGTTCTAAACAGATAAGTGGTGTAGCTATGGGACTGCTTTCTCCTCACAGCTCTGCAAATGCCAATATTACAGTCTGGGAATTCCAACTCATACAAATATCTCCTTTCTGGCATGACACATTGTAGTATTTTCAGTTTACCAAAGATATTTTAGTGTATAGGAGTGTCTCTACAAAGCTAGCAATCTTTCATGAGCATATTAGCCCATCTACTCAATTCTTGAGATTCCTCATCCATTTGAGCTACAATAAAATCTACATCCTTGCCATGTGAGTTTATAAAGTGAATGGTAAAACTTTACACAGTGATTTGTATGCAACCAATATGGACCCGCCCTATACAAATAAGAAAGCCATCCCATGCTTTCAGGGTTGCAAGAATTTCCTTGGAACTAGTCAGTTCTTTCCCTATATAACACAGAAAAAGAAGTTCAACTGGATTTCAAATCATGAGGCTATGAGTGCAGGATGAATGACCACATCACTCCAGGCTTCCAAGTTTTAACATGACAGACTCTCTTGATGATCTGGTTTCCTGGCAGACTGAATCTATGAGTGGGAACAAAAGCAGGCTTACAGTAATTACTTTTCATGACAGACTCTAAAGGCAAAAGACCATAATGATGGAAAACTGGAAAATTATTTAGGGGAACAAAAAATTCTCCCCTGCCGCAAGTACTCGTTCTTTTCTAAGGTCCAGAGGTTTTTGTCTATGTTTTAAGAAGATTCTGTTAATCTCACTCCCTAAAAAAGTTCCCGTATCCTAATGATGTTAATTACTATCCTATCTCTAATGTACTAATTACTTAGAAGCTTATTGGGAAGGCTGTTTATGATCAACTTGAGTTTCATCTGAATGTCTATGAACTCATTGATCCTTTCTGTTATGATCTCCACTTAACATAGTATTAAAAGTACTTCCTTTATGACAGTAAGTTATCTTATTATGTTGAAATATCAATGCCGGTATTATTCTGTTTTGGTCCTCCTTGATGTCTTGATATTGTTTGACATGGTTGGTCATAGATGTCTGCTGGATTGACTATGATCTTACTGTGGTTTCTCTGCTATCATTCTTGGCTAATCTACTTTTATCCTTTCTAGATGTTCCCACAGCAAGGTTTTAGATACTAATTCATCTTCTTCCTACCCTTTAGAGTGTGGCATTACACAATGTTCCATCCTGGGCCTTTGATTGTTTACTGTGCAAATGCAGCACCAAGGAGTTTGGATTATGAAGAAATGTCTGTGTTATTGCTGCTATCTGCATGATAAACAGCCTTAGCTCTCATTTCCTCATTAGCACATGACAGTCATCAGATGTAAACAATCTGGATGTCATTCATCTTCAGTTGAGAAGCAGATGGTTGAAACTATGTACGTCCAGTACTGAAGCCTTAGCAGTTTGTGCCACTTCTAGTGACCACACAGCTCTTCCATTGACCCCTTGGGTTAATTTAGAGGCATTAGAATGGAATTTGTCTCTAGGGTGATTCTTGATGACTAGTTGCCATTTGCTGACCCACTGTTAGCCGTGGCCAAGCCATCTGTTATCAGCTGAGGAATATTACCTGCATTAGGCAGAAAATTACTTTTGAGGATGTTTTTATGGCAGGTCATGCTTTGGTCTCATTATGCTTTTGCTGGACTGGCCTTTACCTTGGATTACCTAACTCTGAATGTCATGATTTACAACTGGTTTAGAACTCCTTTATATGTCTATTTACTGGTTTCTATAGTGTAGTAAACATTTTTTAGCTGTTGTTTTCTTTTCCTTCTCTCTGCAGCTGACCACCAACTGCCTCCAGCACCTCTCCTTGTTCACTGGGTCTACTGGACCCAACTAGCCAACCGCAGGCCCAACCAGATCCATGGTTGGGGACAATGAGGAGATTGAGGATGCTGATGCAGCATCATACAGCTGCTAGGGAGTTTGCCTTAACTCCTGCTCTGTAGATGGAAGCCTTGCCAGCTCTGCAACTGCTGCCCTTTGGAGGAGCATGGGCACTTCTACATGGGTGCTACCTCCCAACTAAGTGGATTACTGCTTATACAGCACAAAATAAGTTAGGCTTTTATGCTGCTTATTGCACTGAGCCTAAACTACCTCCCTCCAGGATGTGTGTGTTGACATTGGCCGTTGACTCCATCCTTCTCCGGCAGCTGCTCCAACAGCCATGCAACTAATCAAACACAGGTTGTCTCCAGGCAGCAAGAGCTTTATCAGTGTTTGTACTGGTTACACTTAGCTTGGATCTGCTCTGATATGGAGACATTTTGGGACAGTCATAGTTTTTTTGTAATGGGAGTACATTAGCTGCTGCTATTTCTGAGAAACTGAGCAAGAATTGGTCAAATGTATAACTACTTTTCAATAATCTTGTAGTCTTTGCTGTTTGCTATATGCTACGACCATCTGTGCATAGCTTTGCCGACTGCACTGCTGCCATAGTTGTAGCTTGATAGTGCTTACTGAGCATAAGTGAAGTTTCCTCTAAGTCATTACTGCAAATATCTTTTTTCTTAATTTCACTAGCAACTGGCATAATTCTGCTCCAAACGTTACTTATATGTGCTGATTTGTGCTGAACTATATTGATCTGGCTGATCGGCTATCAGCTGTGCAAATCTGCACATTGCAATTTTCTATGTATCTAGTATGACAGTGAATTCTCTTCTCCTCCAAGATCCAGTACGCAATGCCACTGAATATAATGCAGAAACAGCAGGCTCCCTCCCTTTCTATTGCCAGGCTTCTAGCACTCAGTGTCCTATGGCAGTGTAAGAACTAGGACATGCTCACTAAAACTGTTCTCTGGCTTAACCTAATCAATTATATCTGTGAAAGGTACAAACACACAGCTAACTTGGGGGTAGATCTCTCAAAATCCAGTGCATGCAGTGAGCATTATAGTATTTTATCCCCACCCATATGAATGCACAAAAGCATAGCTAGAGTGGATCAAAGGGGGCAGCCTTCCCAGCCCCAAAGGGTTACTCAGTAATATCAGCTCTTCAGTACGTTACCAGCATTCCGAAATGAATGCCAGTATTGCGTTTGTGGTCTAAGCTAAAGTGCTTTAGGATTTCATTTGTAGCATAAACTGTAGCAGTAGAGCAAGCAATTTACTGCAGTTTAAACTTAAAGACCTTTTTTTTTTCTTTTTTTTACTTTCTTTTTTGCTCCCTAAGGAGTAAAGATTAAAAGAATAGACCTGGGGCTTGACAGACCAGGAATGGATCCTGCCTGGCATGCTGGATAGGGGAACAGACTTTTTTCCCATCCTTAACTTAAAGTTGAGGAGGAAAGGCACCAAATCAGAGCATGGAACCGGGTTCCAGAATAGCCAATTAATCCTTTGTGAATCGAACATTCTCAAACAGATACCACCAAACTGTTATATGCTGATGCCATAAAAAGTCACTACCAAAGCCTTCTAGAACTCTTAACAGTAGGTATGAATGATATCCCCCAAATATATGTGATACACATACCAACAACATCCAACAGCCAATGTCTGACAAGAATAATTCAGCTTGTAGGAACATTCTAGTAATTGGCGACTTCATTGATAGACATACAGAGTCCATGATCACTAGACTGAACAAAGACAAAGTTACAGCTAACTCTTTCTAGGGAGCCAGGATTGCTAACATATTAATAGCAACAACCCTCAGATCTTCTCCACCAGTAAGTAAAACTGTGACATGATTGTAGTCCGGTACGACAGGCTGCAGTCAAGCTTAAAAATGGTTTTGAGAGCTATTCTCCTTTCATCAAGAATGATGCATGGATTCAAGGAAAGGACAATTGGACTCAACAACTGGCTAAGCAACTGAAGTCATTCTCCTTGGGGGAGGGGGGCGTAGTATTTCTCTCCCTGATACAAGATGATTGACAATTCATCTTACTTTGAAAAGAATGGTTTAGTTTCTGCATACAAACTAAAGCCTTTGTTGTGCCCTAGTGTGCAATTTTTAGGCATAGATAATTTGAAAAACATCTAGGTGGCCCTTTTCAGTGTCAGGAATCTTAACAATAAATTGCTTAAATTGGAGGCATTTCTGCACCTTGAAGATGTCCATATCTGTGTTCAATGAGACATGGTTCAAGTGTAATGACAGCCCCACCCCCATGTCATGGTTCTGTTCATATTGTGCCTTTAAGCCCAGTGGTAACTTTGGAGGGGTCTCAGTATTCATCAGGTACATTATTCTTCCCAAAGTGATACCCAGACCTCTCCATGAGCTCATAGAACTCCAGCTCATTACAGCTAATCAGTCCATGGCTCTGCAGGATCACAATCATTTCCTGTCATTCCCTGAAAATATTCCTATAAGAAATAGATTTTTAATCCTTGGGGACTTTAAGTATCCCTCCATAGACTGTAGTACCTACTCTTCTAATGTAAGGTAAGCACAACTTTTCTTACTTTCGGTAACTGAAATTGCCCTGGATCAATTATTCTCATTCCCACCAGGGGCAATAGCATTCTGGACCAAGTTTTTACAAACATGGTTCTGGCATGTTTCTTACCCCTGACTGGTCCCTTATTAGTTAAGTCAGACTACCAGCTGGTTACTTTCACCCTCAGAACATCCACCCACCTATTAACCAACACCAACCTTTTTAGAGACTTCAAAAAGGCAAACTTTTTTCAACTGCATGATGAAATCTCTAAATTTACCCATGTAAACCCTGCAATTGACCCAGAATATACAATCACATATGCCAAGGATATATATGCTCATATATATATATATATATATATATATATATATATATATATATATATATATATATATATATATATATATATATATATATATATATATATATATATATATATGTATATATTTGACAAACTACCCTTGTGGTCAGTAGATATAAACAAATCATACAATAGAAGGAAAAAATGTTAAATTTATATTCTAAGTCCAGAACCCCTCAACATGACATGAATATAAAAACCTCATCAAGAAAATGAAGTGAGCTATTAAGACCAGCAAAGTATCCTGTGAACTTAGATTAGCCACGATAGAAAACTAAGAAATAAATCACATCACTGCTTAGAGCTTCTCTGTAATGGCACCTCACACTGTAAAACAAAAGACACAGGGCCCTATTTAGTGCTTGGCAGCTCTAATAAACTTACCTAGATCACAAAGACCTAATCTGTATTGTGCCACAGGCGTGCATTGCAGCTTCATTCCTGCTGTAGGTTTTGTGGGACACTATACAAGTTCTACTATTTTCCTAATCCAGTTGTGCCAAACAAGACCCAATAGACCTGAGCCTATAGAAATGACTAATTTATAGCACTTAGAGACATGATTCTTCTACAATGGCAATATTCATCACTCGCTGGTGGCATAAATAATCGGTACTGGTCAATGAAATAAACTGTTGTTTGTAAAGTCTGTTTAAAATACAGTGTAATTGTTTCCTCATGAAACATTGTAAGTACCACCTCAGCATATTTAAGAATCGTTACCTGCCCCCTGAATGCACATAACTCATGCAAACATTCTGAGGGAATATAACTAATGAGAAGGGTTTCTCTTTTGGTACCATTCAGGATATATCATTCTTCCTCACTGAACACACAAATGACCTTCTGTAGATCAGAGTGGGTGATATACCTTTAAGAAGCTTTCCAGTGAGTCAGCACATGGAGATAAGTACTGAGCGCATGCAAGCAAGAGTGCCATTTTGAGTGAACAGCCAGAGTGTGAGCATGTAGTCAGTCAGTTAGATAGTTCATTTAAGTTTAATGTTCCTGTCATCAATCCTGATGTATTGTATACAATAAACTACTTAAATGAACACCCAATCATCAACATCTTTTTAATGCACATAAGAAGAGCAACATGGTGTCAGAATGGGATCCAGAGTTAAAGCTATAAGGCAAGTGGTTAGAGTTGGAGGAATATACAGGAGTGGATCATCCTTACTGCTCAAACAACTTGCAACAGGTCAGGAACAAATTCCAGGTACTAAAACTTGCTTAAATGATTTATTTCACTACAAATATAAAACAAAGCACTCAGAATGCTCAGAATGAATTTCTTATTAAACGGAATATCTGAAACTGCGACATATTGATAAAAATATTCAAAATAATTATGAAAATGTTTGAAACAATATCAGAATCACATAAAATGTGCAAAAAATGGAAAACAACCGTATTTTTTAAGTGCTACTTTTTCGTATTAACTAAAACTATTCAAATTATTCGAAGTGTGCAAAGTGTTTGCAAGTGTTTGCAATATTACAGTGCATTTACTTTGCAAAGTACAGTCATTTCAAAGAATATTTTGCAAAGTACAGTTATTTCAAAGCATATTTTGCAGAGTGCAGTATTTCGAAGAGCTTATTGTGCATTTGAATATTATTACAAGTACCTGGTGTGTGTGAATGTTCGTACATAATTACAAGGCCATTTTGCATTGTGTTTTACTATGATCTGTGGGCATGGCAGAAGGATTTTGCAGACCCGCACCGCTTGTGTTTAATAACAATATTGCAGAAAATTGGAGGGTGTTTGAACAGGAATATGATATTTTCATACAGGCTGCTGTTTCTGACAAAGATGCACGTACAAAAGCATTTATTCTGCTTAATTTTGCTGGTACATAGGCCATTGAAAGAGGGCATTCATCTGTGTATGTACCTGCTGTGTTTGCAGGGGAGGGGGAAGACTGCCATATAGTGGTACCGGCTGAAACAAGGGAAGACCCAGAGTGCTTAAAACATAAATTTAGACAAGTGTGTAACCCTAAACGAATGTTACAATGGAAAGGCATTTATTTTACACAAGAGATCAAAAGCCTGGTGAAACATTTGCAGATTTGGTGATCTGAGAGATGAGTTGATAAAGGACATGCTTGTGTGTGTTATTAATAATGACACATTGAGAAACATTTTGTTTCAAGACAATGATTTGACATTAAATAAGGCCATTGAGATTTGTCAGATATATGAGCTTACAGAAAAGCATACAAGTATGCTTACAAATGAGAATAGCTGCAGAAGGCACATGTTGATAATATGCAGCACTTGGATAAAAGAAACAGGCCCAAGCACATGCCAGCTACTGCACATCCTGTAAGAGTCCCTGGGAAACCCTGAGTCTTTCCAGTAAATTCCAGAGCATGCTCAGTGAAGCTTAAGGGTGAGTCAGCAAAGTCAAAACATGTGACCCCCACCTAGTCTTATAGTCAACTGTCATAATGGAAATCACCAACCCAGAAGAGAAAAGTGCTTAACTTTTGGTCAGCAGTGTCATTCTTGCAATATGTGGAATCGTTTCAAAAGGATTTCTAAATCAAATAAGATACATTATTTTATTAAAATAGGGCATTCCAAAAGGGCAAGTTGATCAATTAGAAAGCTGCAACCCTACTTTTTATGTTGCTGGTGTGTCTGTGCTTGGTGAAACAGTTAATGCAGTAAATTTGTGGGCAAATAATGAGATCCTTTGTACTGTTTGGATTAATTGGAGTCCCGTAGAGTTCGATACTGGCTCAAAGTTCAATGTTATGTCAGCAGAAACATTTGCTAGAGTAAAAGCTACAGAACAACTTGATTTCACAAAGTGTGCAAAGCTTGCTGCTTATGGTGGTGAAGAGATTCAAACCAAAGGCTCAGTAGTGCTTTCATGTTACTCTGCTGTGAACAATTATGACTTACAATTTTTCGTAGTCAAGAGATGCATGCAGTCATTATTTGCCTTCACAGACAGTTTGAAAATGGGACTGCTTTCACTTAATAAAGAAGTTCACCATGTAAACCTGCATGACAACAGCTCATATTTTGCCCAAACTATTTTTTTCTGAGTATGCTGATATTTTTGCAGATGAACTAGGCAAACTACTAGTTGTTGATTACATGAAGTTATACTCAGAGGTCAGCCCAGCTATCAGACCAGCAAAGAAAGTTCTAGTAGCTATGCAGAGCAGAGTCAAAGCTGAGCTAGATGGTGCAGCTAGGATTAATTTGTCCAGCAAAAGAACCTATTGAATGGGTATCCTCCAAGGTAGTAGCTCATAAAAAAAGTTCAGATGATATTGGAATATGTATTGATTCAAGAGATCTGAACAAGACATTAAAAAGGCCTCATCATCCAATGTGCACTGTCGAAGAGGTTGCTGCCTCCTGCCAAACAACACTTTTTTTCTGTCTTAGATGTAAAGAGTTCATTTTGGCAAATTCTGCTTGACCAAAAATCTTCATTGTTAACCACATTCAGTATGCCATTTGGAAACTAGAGATTTATGAGAATGCCATTTGGGATAAATTCTGTGAGTGAAGTCTTTCAGCATGCAGTGGAGAAAATTTTTTCAGGTTATCCCTGTGCTATTACAGAAGATGATATTCTAGTAGGAGGCAATGGTTAAGTCGAACATGACAGAAACCTCAAGAAAGTTCTGGAAAGAGCACGTGAAGTGAATCTTAAGCTAAATCCTCAAAAGTGTAAATTCAGGCTACCAGAAGTTACTTATGTTGATCACTTGTTTACCAGTTCAGGCTTACGACCAGATCCTTCAAAGCAAATAGCAATTCACAAGATGCTTTTTAGCTTTCTTTTTGCATTTCAAGCATATTTCTGCATAGAGAAAAAATACCTGTGGAAAGTTGTTTATCTCCAATAAACGGTCATACTGAAACTGCCAGTTAAGCCAGAACCAGGATTGCCCTACCTCTTTGTAGGGTGGATAATACCCTACACACCTGCAGAGTTTCAGCCTCCTAGCTTTTTCCCTCTTGGAGAAAAACAACTTTCCACAGGTATTTTTCTCTATGCAGAAACATGCTTGAAATGCAAAAAGAAAGCTAAAAACAATAAACGGTCATACTGAAACTGGCAGTTAAGCCAGAACCAGGATTGCCCTACCCCTTTGTAGGGTGGATTGTACCCTACACACCTGCAGAGTTTCAGCCTCCTAGCTTTTTCCCTCTTGCAGAAAAACAACTTTCCACAGGTATTTTTTCTCTATGCAGAAACATGCTTGAAATGCATAGGGAAAGCTAAAAACAATAAACGGTGATACTGAAACTGGCAGTTAAGCCAGAACCAGGATTGCCCCACCCCTTTGTAGGGTGGATAATACCCTACACACCTGCAGAGTTTCAGCCTCCTAGCTTTTTCCCTCTTGGAGAAAAACAACTTTCCACAGGTATTTTTTCTCTATGCAGAAACGTGCTTGAAATGCAAAAAGAAAGCTAAAAACAATAAACGGTCATACTGAAACTGGCAGTTAAGCCAGAACCAGGATTGCCCTACCCCTTTGTAGGGTGGATTGTACCCTATACACCTGCAGAGTTTCAGCCTCCTAGCTTTTTCCCTCTTGGAGAAGAACAACTTTCCACAGGTATTTTTTCTCTTTGCAGAAACATGCTTGAAATGCATAGGGAAAGCTAAAAACAATAAACGGTCATACTGAAACTGGCAGTTAAGCCAGAACCAGGATTGCCCTACCCCTTTGTAGGGTGGATTTTACCCTACACACCTGCAGAGATTCAGCCTCCTAGCCTTTTCCCTCTTGGAGAAAAACAACTTTCCACAGGTATTTTTTCTCTATGCAGAAACATGCTTGAAATGCATAGGGAAAGCTAAAACAATAAACGGTCATACTGAAACTGGCAGTTAAGCCAGAACCAGGATTGCCCTACCCTTTGTAGGGTGGATTGTACCCTACACACCTGCAGAGTTTCAGCCTCCTAGTTTTTCCCTCTTGGAGAAAAACAACTTTCCACAGGTATTTTTTCTGTATGCAGAAACATGCTTGAAATGCATAGGGAAAGCTAAAAACAATAAACGGTGATACTGAAACTGGCAGTTAAGCCAGAACCAGGATTGCCCCACCCCTTTGTAGGGTGGATAATACCCTACACACCTGCAGAGTTTCAGCCTCCTAGCTTTTTCCCTCTTGGAGAAAAACAACTTTCCACAGGTATTTTTTTCTCTATGCAAAAACATGCCTGAAATGCATAGGGAAAGCTAAAAACAATAAACGGTTGCACTGAAACTGGCAGTTAAGCCAGAACCAGGATTGCCCTACCCCTTTGTAGGGTGGATTGTACCCTACACACCTGCAAAGTTTCAGCCTCCTAGCGTTTCCCTCTTGGAGAAAAACAACTTTCCACAGGTATTTTTTCTCTATGCAGAAACATGCTTGAAATGCATAGGGAAAGCTAAAAACAATAAACGGTCATACTGAGACTGGCAGTTAAGCCAGAACCAGGATTGCCCTACCCCTTTGTAGGGTGTATAATAGCCTACACACCTGCAGAGTTTCAGCCTCCTAGCTTTTTCCCTCTTGGAGAAAAACAACTTTCCACAGGTATTTTTTCTCTATGCAAAAACATGCTTGAAATGCATAGGGAAAGCTAAAAACAATAAATGGTTATACTGAAACTGGCAGTTAAGCCAGAACCAGGATTGCCCTACCCCTTTGTAGGGTGGATTGTACCCAACACACCTGCAGGGTTTCAGCCTCCTAGCTTTTATCCTCTTGGAGAAAAACAACTTTCCACAGGTATTTTTTCTCTATGCAGAAACATGCTTGAAATGCATAGGGAAAGCTAAAAACAATAAACGGTCATACTGAAACTGGCAGTTAAGCCAGAACCAGGATTGCCCTACCCCTTTGTAGGGTGGATAATGCCCTACACTCCTGCAGAGTTTCAGCCTCCTAGCTTTTTCCCTCTTGGAGATAAACAACTTTCCACAGGTATTTTTTCTCTATGCAGAAATATGTTTGAAATGCAAAAAGAAAGCTAAAAACAATAAACGGTCATACTGAAACTGCCAGTTAAGCCAGAACCAGGATTGCCCTACCCCTTTGTAGGGTGGATAATACCCTACACACCTGCAGAGTTTCAGCCTCCTAGCTTTTTCCCTCTTGGAGAAAAACAACTTTCCACAGGTATTTTTTCTCTATGCAGAAACATGCTTGAAATGCATAGGGAAAGCTAAAAACAATAAACGGTCATACTGAAACTGGCAGTTAAGCCAGAACCAGGATTGCCCCAACCCTTTGTAGGGTGGATAATACCCTACACACCTGCAGAGTTTCAGCCTCCTAGCTTTTTCCCTCTTGGAGAAAAACAACTTTCCACAGGTATTTTTCTCTATGCAGAAACATGCTTGAAATGCAAAAAGAAAGCTAAAACAATAAACGGTCATACTGAAACTGGCAGTTAAGCCAGAACCAGGATTGCCCTACCCCTTTGTAGGGTGGATTGTACCCTACACACCTGCAGAGTTTCAGCCTCCTAGCTTTTTCCCTCTTGGAGAAAACAACTTTCCACAGGTATTTTTTCTCTATGCAGAAACATGCTTGAAATGCATAGGGAAAGCTAAAAACAATAAACGGTCATACTGAAACTGGCAGTTAAGCCAGAACCAGGATTGCCCTACCCCTTTGTAGGGTGGATTTTACCCTACACACCTGCAGAGTTTCAGCCTCCTAGCCTTTTCCCTCTTGGAGAAAACAACTTTCCATAGGTATTTTTTCTCTATGCAGAAACATGCTTGAAATGCATAGGGAAAGCTAAAACAATAAACGGTCATACTGAAACTGGCAGTTAAGCCAGAACCAGGATTGCCCTACCCCTTTGTAGGGTGGATTGTACCCTACACACCTGCAGATTTTCAGCCTCCTAGCTTTTTCCCTCTTGGAGAAAAACAACTTTCCACAGGTATTTTTTCCGTATGCAGAAACATGCTTGAAATGCATAGGGAAAGCTAAAACAATAAACGGTTATACTGAAACTGGCAGTTAAGCCAGAACCAGGATTGCCCCACCCCTTTGTAGGGTGGATAATACCCTACACACCTGCAGAGTTTCAGCCTCCTAGCTTTTTCCCTCTTGGAGAAAAACAACTTTCCACAGGTATTTTTTCTCTATGCAGAAACATGCTTGAAATGCATAGGGAAAGCTAAAAACAATAAACGGTCATACTGAAACTGGCAGTTAAGCCAGAACCAGGATTGCCCTACCCCTTTGTAGGGGGGATTGTACCCTACACACCTGCAGAGTTTCAGCCTCCTAGCTTTTTCCCTCTTGGAGAAAAACAACTTTCCACAGGTATTTTTTCTCTATGCAGAAACATGCTTGAAATGCATAGGGAAAGCTAAAACAATAAACGGTCATACTGAAACTGGCAGTTAAGCCAGAACCAGGATTGCCCTGCCCCTTTGTAGGGTGGATTGTACCCTACACACGTGCAGGGTTTCAGCCTCTTAGCTTTTCCCTCTTGGAGAAAAACAACTTTCCACAGGTATTTTTTCTCTATGCAGAAACATGCTTGAAATGCATAGGGAAAGCTAAAAACAATAAACGGTCATACTGAAACTGGCAGTTAAGCCAGAACCAGGATTGCCCTACCCCTTTGTAGGGTGGATAATGCCCTACACACCTGCAGAGTTTCAGCCTCCTAGCTTTTTCCCTCTTGGAGATAAACAACTTTCCACAGGTATTTTTTCTCTATGCAGAAATATGCTTGAAATGCAAAAAGAAAGCTAAAACAATAAACGGTCATACTGAAACTGCCAGTTAAGCCAGAACCAGGATTGCCCTACCCCTTTGTAGGGTGGATAATACCCTACACACCTGCAGAGTTTCAGCCTCCTAGCTTTTTCCCTCTTGGAGAAAAACAACTTTCCACAGGTATTTTTTTCTCTATGCAGAAACATGCTTGAAATGCATAGGGAAAGCTAAAAACAATAAACAGTCATACTGAAACTGGCAGTTAAGCCAGAACCAGGATTGCCCTACCCCTTTGTAGGGTGGATTGTACCCTACACACCTGCAGAGTTTCAGCCTCCTAGCTTTTTCCCTCTTGGAGAAAAACAACTTTCCTCAGGTATTTTTCTCTATGCAGAAACATGCTTGAAATGCATAGGGAAAGCTAAAAACAATAAACGGTCATACTGAAACTGGCAGTTAAGCCAGAACCAGGATTGCCCTACCCCTTTGTAGGGTGGATTGTACCCTACACACCTGCAGAGTTTCAGCCTCCTAGCTTTTTCCCTCTTGGAGAAAAACAACTTTCCACAGGTATTTTTTCTCTATGCAGCAACATGCTTGAAATGCATAGGGAAAGCTAAAAACAATAAACGGTCATACTGAAACTGGCAGTTAAGCCAGAACCAGGATTGCCCTACCCCTTTGTAGGGTGGATTGTACCTACACACCTGCAGAGTTTCAGCCTCCTAGCTTTTTCCCTCTTGGAGAAAAACAACTTTCCACAGGTATTTTTTCTCTATGCAGAAACATGCTTGAAATGCAAAAAGAAAGCTAAAAACAATAAACGGTCATACTGAAACTGGCAGTTAAGCCAGAACCAGGATTGCCCTACCCCTTTGTAGGGTGGATAATACCCTACACACCTGCAGAGTTTCAGCCTCCTAGCTTTTTCCCTCTTGGAGATAAACAACTTTCCACAGGTATTTTTTTCTCTATGCAGAAACATGCTTGAAATGCATAGGGAAAGCTAAAACAATAAACAGTCATACTGAAACTGGCAGTTAAGCCAGAACCAGGATTGCCCTACCCCTTTGTAGGGTGGATTGTACCCTACACACCTGCAGAGTTTCAGCCTCCTAGCTTTTTCCCTCTTGGAGAAAAACAACTTTCCACAGGTATTTTTCTCTATGCAGAAACATGCTTGAAATGCAAAAGAAAGCTAAAAACAATAAACGGTCATACTGAAACTGGCAGTTAAGCCAGAACCAGGATTGCCCTACCCCTTTGTAGGGTGGATAATACCCTACACACCTGCAGAGTTTCAGCCTCCTAGCTTTTTCCCTCTTGGAGAAAACAACTTTCCACAGGTATTTTTTCTCTATGCAGAAACATGCTTGAAATGCATAGGGAAAGCTAAAAACAATAAACGGTCATACTGAAACTGGCAGTTAAGCCAGAACCAGGATTGCCCTACCCCTTTGTAGGGTGGATTGTACCCTACACACCTGCAGAGTTTCAGCCTCCTAGCTTTTTCCTCTTGGAGAAAAACAACTTTCCACAGGTATTTTTTCTCTATGCAGAAACATGCTTGAAATGCATAGGAAAGCTAAAAACAATAAACGGTCATACTGAAACTGGCAGTTAAGCCAGAACCAGGATTGCCCTACCCCTTTGTAGGGTGGATTGTACCCTACACACCTGCAGAGTTTCAGCCTCCTAGCTTTTCCCTCTTGGAGAAAAACAACTTTCCACAGGTATTTTTTCTCTATGCAGAAACATGCTTGAAATGCATAGGGAAAGCTAAAACAATAAACGGTCATACTGAAACTGGCAGTTAAGCCAGAACCAGGATTGCCCTACCCCTTTGTAGGGTGGATAATACCCTACACACCTGCAGAGTTTCAGCCTCCTAGCTTTTTCCCTCTTGGAGAAAAACAACTTTCCACAGGTATTTTTCTCTATGCAGAAACATGCTTGAAATGCATAGGAAAGCTAAAACCAATAAACGGTCATACTGAAACTGGCAGTTAAGCCAGAACCAGGATTGCCCTACCCCTTTGTAGGGTGGATAATACCCTACACACCTGCAGAGTTTCAGCCTCCTAGCTTTTTCCTCTTGGAGAAAAACAACTTTCCACAGGTATTTTTTCTCTATGCAGAAACATGCTTGAAATGCATAGGGAAAGCTAAAACAATAAATGGTCATACTGAAACTGGCAGTTAAGCCAGAACCAGGATTGCCCTACCCCTTTGTAGGGTGGATTGTACC